>NC_136936.1:47882641-47890141 GCF_949987615.1 Pollachius pollachius
AGAATACAGCTAGGTTTGACCCACTGACATTTTCAGTGTCAAATTATGCATATTGTATGAATTAAATTAATTAGAGAATTCATTAAGAAATATGGCTCGCGGAAACGACTCTAATATTTAGTTATGTGATGTAATTTTCTTTCATTGTTAAATCTAATTTGTTTCATAACACTTCCTCCAGTATTTTTTCCCTCCGTGCTAACTATGATGTATGCAATTTGTTAGTCGTTTAATTAATTATGATTAGAATTAGTGAATGAACTGCTTGTTTTGACAGATGATACACATCAAGGGGACCTTTGAACAATTAACTTGAAATCAATTACGCACCCTTATTTTGTGTTTGTTGCAACTCTAAGTTTATGTGAGAGCTCCCTCTGCCCATGCATCAGATCGGCCCAACTCTGAATAAATCAAATGGGCCATTATGTGTAATTTGCCCACCAGACTATGGTAGATAAACAACTTTGATTATTTGGAATGTATTAAGAAATACCTAGCCCTGCCTAGCTCAGAATGCAAACAGACAAATAGAAAGTTCATTACGTATATTAGATGTTTTGTTTTCTTTATATTTTCATTTCAGTTACCAGAATGTTCTAGAATATTTTATGTTTCCATTTGACTATTGGGCCTACCTTTGTAAATATTGAAATAGCCTCAATGAAATAGCACAGACATATTTTTTTCGGTCATCCGAAAAAACAGTCACAATTATCTGTTTATTTGTAATGCATTAATACTTTAGTGTTTTACTCTTAGGAGTATTTTATTATTTATTTTAAAAAATTGCGATGAGTTGTCCTTCGTGTTGTACACCTGCACGGCCACCAGATGGCGCTTTAGTTACGCTCATAACGCAGAGCCCGTCGAATAATTTCCAGCATGGAAGAGAAACTTTTGTCCTTGAATGCAGTTGGTGGTATAATGCCATCTAAATGACGAATGCATTTCACTTCGTGTGTTCTCTATATAAGACGCATGAGATATCTTGATTAACATCAGTCATATTGGTTGAAGTCAGCGAGTAAGCAAGCATTGTGATTTATGCTACATGTTATTAGCCTTATGACTTTCACCACACGTGTGACTCAAGAAAACCACCGACACGACGATATACCTGCGGCCTCTGGTAACTCAAACGACAGTTGAAATAACATCGAGAATGCTCCCTAGTGAAAGACGGGGATCAACTGGACACTCTCACACTAGCTCCTAACTCCTAGCTCCTAGCACCTAACTCCTAGCTGCGTCGCTGCTTCCGGCGGGTTGCTTCAATCCAACACACCTGTCTTAAGACGACCGGGCCACATGATCATCCTTCTCTTTTTTTTTTAACCAGGTGACATGAAGGTGATATGGATGTGGATCCCACCGGACCTGTCTTAATGTGTGACATAAAAAATAACTACATAATTTGTCTCAATCCAGAGGACTGACTTGGCATGGATGGCAGCGGCCCTAAATGTCAGCCTGTAATGAGTTCTGGCCAAAGGTACACAGCCAGGACAGGGCTGCTGCTGGCACCTGCCCGTGGCCTGCTGTCCCCTGCAGCCATTTGGACCACCCCTGCTTCTGTTTGTGAACACTGTGCATGAGGCCCAATGCCTGGTGCATTTTAACCACAAAGTTTTTCACTGCGGGTTTCAATTTTTAGTTTTATGCACAATCCCCCCCCCCCCCCCCCCCCCTTTTTGCATCCATGGGTGCTGATCCAATGTAACTAATTCCACGTTTTTCTTTGCAATCTATGCAAAAAGTAGTCATCTAATGGCGCAAACCAACTGTGACGAGGCATCAGTCGGCGTAAGAGTAGACTATTTTTATTCACGTCGGGGTCGTTTGTGCACCTCCAATCATGAAGGCTCGCTGATAGCAGAGGTGTGACAGCGATCACACAACAGACTGAACCCTCCGTTCCCCTCCCCTCGCAGAGCAGTGGCAGGGAGACGCCAGTCCGCTTTGGAGCAACTTGACTTCTTTTGTCACATTTGTATGAAGTCTATTGGCGAACACGACAGCGCCGTATTATCTCGCGACGCCACCGGCAGACCGGCGCGCACTGTATCTAAATTAACTTTCTTCTATTTCTTGGTAAATGAAATCAATTCCATCCCTTTATGCTACTTTTCATCTGCCTTTTGTCTTGTTGCCGAATCTTTCCCCCCCTTTTTCCTTTCTCCAATCATGTGTTTTGCCCTTTCCTTGATCTGATAGCATTAAACATATAATTAAGTCATAAAGGATGGGCCTGATGAGCGTAGCAGATGGTAATTGCGTCCTACATTTGAATGAAATGATATGCATTGCTACAATTTACAGCCCATGCCTCATATTTTATTCAGCAACCTTTTATCTCTTTTCCTGCAGAATTATTCCGCAATAAATTTAGACATCTTATCAATAGCGGGAGTGATAGTGGCAGAAACGTAGGCTCGGAGACGACGAAGAGGAACAGGAAGAAGAAGAAGAGTGCGAAAAAAAAAAAGGCCTAGCTGGGTTTTCCTTTTACGCTGTTTAAAATATTTTTCCATAATAAAGGACTTTATCAGAGCTTCTCTATCGCCGGAAGGAGGTGGATGTTACCTATTCCTGGTAAGGCTGACAAGCTGTCACTCCACCCTAGGGTTAGAGGAACGTGGACGAGAAGAGGACAGGCTGAGTTCAACTTCTGCTAGGAGCATGGTCCCCCGAAAACCCAAGGTAGAGCTTCCAGCCTCCACAGCCACATCTAGCTGTAATTACTTGGTATTCCCATTGTACTACACGAAACAAATTGATCAGTGCCTCTTGTAAGCTTCCCGTGTTTTCTAGAAACCAGGCCGACGGTGTGTGTGTGTGTGTGTGTGTGTGTGTGTGTGTGTATGTGTGTGTGTGGGGAGGTTGTTGGCGGGGAACTTCATGTGCTGGTTGGTAGTACCTGTCAGCAGAACAGCTGAATGGAGCGGCGCCAGCAGGGACTGTTTGCAGCGCTGACAAGCTGTCCTGTGTGCTGTGGTCCCTGGTGAAGTGCTGGACCCCGCTGATATTTGAGAACTGGTAGCCGGGGCTGATATAGGTTTTAATTCTCATGTTCCTCATGACCTGCCAAGCTCAGGAGCCCCATGCCAGCTGGAAAGCTTTCACGTGTGAGACGGTATTAGCAGAAAACAAGAGAGGGAGAGGGGGAGAGGGAGGGAGACGGAGAGGGAGAGAGAGAAGGTATTGAGAGAGGTAGGGGGGAGGCAAAGAGAGCGAGGGAGGGAGGGAGAAGTGTATAGAGAATGGGGGAGGAATATGGAGAGAAGAGAGCGGGGGAGGGAGAGGCATATAGAGAGAGGGGGAGAGGGGGGAGACAGGCCGAGAGGGAGGTATAGAGAGAGGTAGGGGGGAGACAAAGAGAGCTAGAGGGAGGGAGAAGTGTATAGAGAATGGGGGAGGTATAGAGAGGGGGGAGAGGGAGGGAGGGAGAGGTATGTAGAGAGAGAGAGGGAGGGAGATGGAGAGGGAGAGAGAGGGAGGTCTAGAGAGAAATAGGGGAGGCAAAGAGAAGGAGGGAGGGAGGGAGAAGTGTCTTGAGAATGGGGGAGGTATAGAGAGAGGGGGGAGGAATACGGAGAGGGAGGGAGAGAGAGAGAGGGAGGGAGAGGTATATAAAGAGAGAGGGAGATAAATAGAGAGGGGGGAGAACTATGGAGAGAGGGAAGGCGGGGTAAATAGAGAGAGGGGGGCTAGAGAGAGAGGGAGAGAGCGAGTGCAGACACAAGTCTCCCTATAGACATTGAAGGTGCAACAGAAGTGTCCTATTATATCTGGCTACCCCAGGCCTTTAGGCGTTTAGTCACGATAAAGGTCCATTACCCTTAACTACAAGAGCCTGTGTTTGGTCGGCTGTTTCATGCGGCGCCCTCCAGCTGGGAGGGGTGGAAGGGGTACCTGGGGTGACCCCCCGCTCTATTTATTGATGCCTCTTGAGTTTCCACTTGCCGGTAATAGACTGGAAAACACAGATAATGTGTTTGATCGATCAGCGTGAACAAATTTCATTTGTTCACGATCAATAACACTTTACAGACGAGGGGGCTCCGGCCACCACCGGCAGCGGCGTCCGGAGGCTTTTGATTGAAGGCGTACCGTCTGGTAGCTCGTCTGGTGGACCGGTCCACGCCTGGGCCTTCTCCTATAGGAGGCAGGCAGCCCGGCGTTTGGGTGGCGGCCAGCAATCTGTATTTAAAACTAATAACGCTGTGTGCTAGCCTAGCCCGGGGGACAAATCCACCAAACCAATCTGATAAACAGCACATGTTTCTTTTGGGTTCCTTGTGATCCGAATTAAAATGTGAAAAATATCAATTCCGGCTGCATTCTTCCCCGGCGATCCATTCTGTGTGTTTTTTCATTTGTGGGGGCATAATGATTTGATTTGTTTGTGGAGCAGGGCATTATTCGTACGAAGGACCAGGATGTCTGAAGCATATTAAGAAACAAAAGGACGGAATGGGAGCGGGGTTGGGTGGTGCTGTTGGGGTGAGGAGGAGGAGGAGGAGGAGGAGGAGGAGGAGGGTGGGGTGGGGTGGGCTGTTACTGACGTACAGAGGAAATACATTTCCACGGCTCAACCTTTTGCAGTTTGCCTCCATGTTTCTGCTTCTCATGATCACGCTCGGCGAAACGCCCCGAAGACATGAGGCCTCCGCGCACCGTGTCACACGCAGCTCTGACGCTGCCCTGCCTTCTACGCACACACGCACACACGCGCGCACACACACACACACACACACACACATGCACACACACACACACACACGCACACACACACATGCAATCACACACACGCATGCACATGCAAAGGCATACACACACACGCATGCATACACAGGCACACATAGGCATACGCACACACACACACACACACACACACGCACACAGCATGAGATGCAGAGTCTCCTCAGATAAGCGTTGGGCATGGTCTGGATGCTACAGGCACTCTCTGTTCAGCGGTGAATAAACTGTTGTTGTGGCAATAAGCTGTATGGAGCGGCGTGGCTGGGTCTCTTTACCACCGTATGGCGGAGGTGGCCCCACCATCAAGCCAATATCCTCAGCATTAGTTTGCAGCACGGTAAACAATTCCATCATGTTGTCCGACGTAGAAACGCGCTGCAAGCCTTTTGATGAAAAATGAAATTTAAGATGTTGCATCTAGATGGTTTTAAGATTATTTTGGGGCCAATTCCGGCTGGACTAGGTCTCAATAGATCATCTGTGATGTGATTGTACAATAAGCCGCGCATTGGCTTCAGGAAATCCACTATATAAATAAAATCCATTATATATCATTATGGTTATTTATATTATTATTATCATTATCGTTACAACCATGTACCTTATTTAAACAGAATTTATTGTTTCAATCAGCTTGTAAACCAAAATGTAAGCTATCGTTCCTCACTTTGTGGTTCTATTCCTTTTTTTCTGTAAACAAGGAGATGGAAAACACTTTAAACTCTAAAACACTTCAAGGAATCGTGCGACGTGGGAATCTGCCGCTTAGTCTCAGCATTCCCTCACTGCAGGCCCTCTCCGCTCTTCCATGCGACCAGTTCCATCGGCCCACAAAGGACAGGACGTGTTCTGGAGGACAATGCGTTAAGACCGGGCTGGTCCCCCCCCCCCCCCCCTATATGCTTATGTTTGGCCCAGGTTAGGGGGAGGCATGAGATGCATATTGTTTGTGTTCATTTGAATAAGGACAAATGTCAGATTTTCCATGGCTGCGGGCGTCTCCACCATGTTAGATGATCAACTCATCTAGGCCCCTGGACCCCGGTCATCAGTAGTACTTCCAGGTCACTGTCACTGTGGCGTGGTGGTTGGAGGCGCTGGTTGACCTTCTGACAGCGCGGGGAGACCGCCTTCTCTCAGGGCAGGAATAATCAGTTTGGATTTAGTCCACGTTAAATGTTTTGCTTTTCTCAATGGCTTTGTGGCACTAGGGGAACGGCGTCAAAGGGATAACCGGCGTCTATCACGTGCTCCTTTTGCTAGTCTTTGTTTGTTTTTTGTGTTTTGTATCAATTATTTCTGATATTTATTTCTTAATATTGTCTATCCCATTTTATCCTCTTATTCTTTCTGTGGAATTAAAATATTAACGTAGATGTCATAGTTCTTGAAGAACCTTTTTGCTGATTGGTCCATTAATATAATTGTGTTTGTGTGTGTGTGTGTGTGTGTCTGTGTGTGGATGTGTAGCAGTGTCATTGTGGTAATGTGTGTTTGTGTGTGTGTGTCGGTGTGTGTGGGTGAGTGTGTTCATGTGTGTGAGTCGGTCATGTACGTTGTGATTTCCGCTCCCGTGTCAACACTGCATGTTCCATATGTTTAGGCGGCGTTCCTTGTGGAAACGCCGCCCGCCGACCTCTCTGCCGCGGCCGCAGGAAAAGGTTGAACGCCGCCTCCGTCCCAGAAGCCCCTGGGTCTCCCTGAGGTTCCCTCCAGCGCCGGATCGCCAGAGAAGCGTGCGCTTCACCCTTCACTGTGTTCATTACCCCCACACCACACCACCCCTGGCCATGTCTCCTGAAACCCTCACTTCAATCTTCACGTTCACCATCCTTCAATTCTTCCTTTGTCTTCTCCAGCTTAATTAAGGCATTGTACTTTTTGTGCATCTTTCCTCTGCTTGTGTTCCTCTCCTCCTCTCCTTCTGTTCCTCTCTGCTCTCGATGTGTAGGCCTAAGTGTTCCTCGAGCCGTCAACGCACGGTGCACATCTGCTGCCGGGCTCCAGAGGTTTGTCCAGATTGTTAAAAGTAATTTACAGAGAGGACGGGAATCAAAAGCGTCACCATGCAACGCCTTTGGAGAGAGGCGTCGTGTATCAAATAGGAGTCGTGGCGCACGGGAGAGTGGGGGGGGGGGGGGAAGAAAGGCTTGAAGCATCTTTGTTGGTTTCTCAAAAGTGTTTACAAAAAAAATCCCCAGAGTGCCAAGGGCCAAGCCACTGAGACTAGGGTATTACATTATTAATTAAAATACAAGTCCCCGCGTTGCCCATGGGCTAGCGGGTAACACACTTGGTTGATCAGGTAGGCGCAAGGGCTGCTGGTATTTCTTTCTTTGGGGGGTGGGGGGGGGGGGGGTGTTTGCGCTCGAAGGCACAGGGTAAATCTGTGCTGGGTTGTAATACGTCTACACGCTCGCACAAGAGAGGAAAGGAGGTTTGGGGAAATGGATTTGAGCTGTCATGGAAACCCCTTGCAGATTTAAAACCCTTAACAGCTCTCACATGAGTTTTTCGGACCTTGAGTTGTGAAAGAGTTTGGTGTTTAATTTTAATGACGTTCTTGTCAAGTTTAATTCCCAAATTCCAAACATCTGCCTTTAATGTTTGTTTTAAATCAATCTCACATTCAATATTTGGGTGTTAGCACAAGTTGGGTTTTGTCACCATATTATATTATATTCTTTTACTAAATTAACTAGAATAAAATTTGTTTTATATTGAATGCGCATTTGA
>NC_136936.1:47895141-47907641 GCF_949987615.1 Pollachius pollachius
ACTGGCCTACATGGGAGGTGTACGTTGTGTCGCTAACCAAGTAGCGACAAGAGGAGAGGAATCTGGGCCAAGCTGGTTTGTGGAGCGTCGCAAGACAAATAGGCAAACAGGGATGACCGAAAAAAAGATGTTCAGGAACTCCGAGCCGATATTTTGTTTTTTGATTTAAAAAAAAAGAAAGTAGAAATTAAATGTAGTTTTGGGATGTAAAATAATTACAACGTTAATGTATTTGTGTGTTTTATATTGTATTTAAGGAATATAAACATGTTTTCTGAGGGAACCGTATGAAGGTCAATGTGTTGGAAGCAGGAACCTGTTAGATCTCCCTGCCTCGTCCCCGCGTCACCCCCCCATCCATTCCAGCTCACACCGCCCGGCACACACGGCTCTGTTTGGAGAGATAGGAATTATCAACGTCACCTTTGAGCTCAGCAGTCTGTCTAGTGCCTGTGGTATCACACATAATGACATTCAGTTTAGCTCAGATCACATTTACGATAGCATATTTGATACAGTTGTAAACCAGTACAGAATAAACCCGCGTAAGAGAATAAATCTCATTTTTTCTTCCCCCCCCCCCCCCCCCTCTCTCTTCCTCCCTCTCTCTAGTTTAAACACAATCTATTTTTTCCAGTGTAAATCAGTTGTCAATCCACTGCAAATGGAAGCGTTTGGACGTGAAAGCGAGGGGTGGAGACGAGAGAGAGAGGAGAAGAGGGAAGTGAGTAAAGATTATCTCCCGGCCGGGGCCAGCGCGGCGTGGCCGAGACTGACAGCTCTTTTAGATGACTGACAGGTGTCCTTTGAAATGCCGGCGAAGCCGCTTCTGTTCAGACTGTTGAAATGCATATTTGGGTCTCTTATCATAACGGCATGGATGGCCCAGATAGGCTGCGTTAACATTGCAAATGGCTCCGGAATTATTCATTGTCAGCTCAGGAGGGGAAGGGAACAGAGGGGGGAGGGGGGGAGGGGGGGGGGTGAAGTTTGATTATTCCTCTCACACAATGGGCAGGGGGGCGCTTAATGATTCGCCGCCACCTTGGCAGCGCCGCGTGCCGACTTGAGGTGCTTGCGGGGGTTGACACGGGTCTGGCCAAGTGTTAGAGCAAGATCATGCGTCCGGGCCCCCATTTTAATTTCTAATACATTAATCTTCCCCGCGCAGATCCGTCCATGAATATTCCAAGCGCTCCACCTCTTGTTTGTCGGAGGAGCCCGCCGTCTCGCTTTCATCCATTCAGGTGGTTTCATTCACTTGTGAAAAGCCCCCCCCCCCCCCCCAACCTACCCCCACCCCGGCTAAATGGACCCGATCAGTCAATGACAACGCCGGTGCACAATGGAGCCCCCGGTACCACGTCCCCGCCCCCCCCAAAACCCCCCCTCATCCTATTCTCCTTTCAGCCGCTGATAGACAAACCTGACACCTGCTCCCGGGGGAGACCCCAGCCCGCGCTCCTGGAGAGACTTCCTTTACTTTATCAGCCCGTGAAGGGTTGTCACAGGTGACTCTCGGAGGTGTGGGAGGTGTGGGAGGGCCGGGAGGCGGGGGGGAGAGGCAGAGGGGGGCGCGCTCTCTCTGACCTGCAGAGAGAGCGCGCCCCAGACGGTCGAGGCAGCGAGGCAACGGGCGTGCACGGCGGGGCGGATTAAGGTGGCTTAGATCCTGTCATACACGCAGGCGGCGGGCGCTTCTTAAGGAACGTTAAGCCTTTGTTCCCCAGCCTGTTAATTAGCATTGTCTTAAGTTCATTAGACCACCGCCGCTGTTGTCGCTAACGAGCCGCCGCGGACCACCTACACGGGGCCCCTGCTTTGTGTGCGCTGACCTGACAGTGTCTCCGGCGTTCCTCTGTCCGTGGCGTAATTGCATGTTTCTTTTTAAGACGAGGGGTGTTCAGGCCCCTTCACTACGACCGCACGCACTCGCAGTAACAGCCTCCGGTCTCTAAATTAAAATATAATCTTTCAGCTAACAGTGACGTGTGACGTGTCTGACAGACTAATATTTACACCTCTCTTGTGCTGATCATCTGTACATTTTAATCGCAAAGAGCCACTGATTTTCCTCCCGCCGGCTCCGCTTGTTGCTAGGCATCAGCCGAAGACGATAATGACATTCTTAGGAGCTTCAAGTAGTCGGCGGCATACAATGCAAAAGTTTGTCCTCTCTCTTTGCCTCCCTTTCCCTCCCTTTCCTCCCCCTCACCGAGGGGATACATTAGGACAGTGTGCTTGTGCCTAATCCAAACGAGCACATCAGTCCGCCCTCCCGTTTCCATGGCGAAACGAGACTCACAGGGGCCCCCCCTGACTGCGGGGCCCGCTCCGCAGGAACACCATAACTCAACGCAGGCAACACCTTTACGGTGGGAACCTTAAATGTGCAATGGCATATATGGATATTACAAGTGTCACGCCCGGTGATGAAGATAGGCTGCCAGTTGTAATTATGATATCTGATTCGGGCGCATTTGGGGGTTGGGGTAGGGGGTGTAAATGTGGCGCACGGGAGAGGGGCGATATTTTAATGGAGAGGAGACAGGCCTCTCCCTCAAGGAACATCTCCGCTGACACCGGCTGCTGGAAAATTGGGATTTATACTTCCTGTTTTCTATTAATATGGAGATGAATACAGGTGTTCCTGTGTCGTAAAATTAGTTTAGCTCTCGCAAATTGCAATTACAAGATGTTGAAGGGGAATGGTGTGTCTTTGCGGCTTTCGCGAAAGCGCAAGAGGAAATGTGGGTAAATGAGAAAGAATTCCGGATTTAAAATGAACATAATAACGTGTAATTCTGTCCTCTACAACCCCCCCCCCTAGCCCTGGCTTGGCAGATGCAACTATTTGTTCTGCCGGAGCCTAAGTAGCTATAGGCCCACTTTCTCCACGCTCGTCAGACACGGGAGGCAACACACAAGAAATAAACTGCGAGACGCCCTCCTCCCCTCTTCAAGGGTGAGGACTTGGGCAAGGGCATCCAAAAAATTAACTCTGCTTTCCTTTGGGGATGTTGAGGGACGCTGTTGTAGGCATTCGGTAGGCATTGATGGGTAGAGGGCAGCCAAAAACGTTGGCGGGGTGAGAGAACTCTCCCTACCGAGTAAGTTTGTCTCGACTGGTGGTGGGGGTTGTGAGGTGAGAGGTGAAGATTGTGGTGGTGGTGGTGGTGGTGAGTGAGATGGTGGTGAGAGAGGTGGTTGTTGAGGTGGGTTTGGTGTTTTTTGAGAGAGGTGGTGGTGGTGGTGAGAGAGGTTGTTGTGGAGTTGGTCGTGGTTGTGGAGGTCATCGTGGTGGAGGTGGTCGTGAGGGAGGTGGAAGTCATGGTGGTGGAGTTAGTGGTGGTGGTGGTGGTGGTTGTGGTGGTGGTGGGTTTGGCACTGCAGACACATTCCCTCTGCTAGTCATTTGCTAGGTGTCCATGTCTTTTTGTTCTGTATATTCCTGTAGGCTTATTTATATTTTACCCTCTAATTAGCTTATATTTTTCTATCTTTTAGATGATTGCATTTTATCGCGTAGTATTTCAAATGTGATCATGTATTTCCCTGCCTATGTAAAGCATGCTGAATCTTGTGTTTGAAGGGATGTATAGCAATAAACGTGCCTTGCCCATAGGCCACAATAAGAGCTGTAATGTAATCGTCCAAACTCGTGAAAAAACAACCAACCAGATTCATTCTATACATGTTTGTAAGCATGGTGCATATAGAATATTTATCCTCCTCTGTAGTCCACCTGCGTGTCTTCGCAGACACCCTCGATACCGTTAGCATTTCAGCGCTACGAAAACAAACTGATTTATAGCAAGCTAGCAGCGCGTACCTGGAAGCCGGGCGTGGCCGTCGCCATCAGCCAATATAGAGGCCCTTGTCTCGAGTCGACACGATAAATTACCGTGCCAACCTGTCCTCCTGGAGTATTTATAATGCTAAATATATATAATTAAGCGGCGTGGGGCTCAGAGGAGAGAGAAAATGCGTTGTCAGTGGAGAAGATTCGGTTAGCTTTGATGCTCAGCGGCTGCTTCGTCATTATTAGTGACGGCAAGACCGAGCAGGCCACTAAGGGAATTATGAATCACTCCCAATCATGTGGTGTGTGTGTGTGTGTGTGTGTGTGTGTGTGTGTGTGTGTGTGTGTGTGTGTGTGTGTGCGTGTGTGTGCATTAAAAATCCATGGTAGCGCCTGCTAGAGGCTAGCCCTACAGAACATCAATGGTCTGAATGATGTCGTCCCAGCTGCCAAATATTTTGTATCCTCAAGCCGTTATTAATTGACCGGCTGTAACACAGGTTTGTACAGAGTGGAAAATACATCGTCGACTTAAATAACCTCGACCAATGGCATCAAACGCCCGACGCGGCGAGAGTGGGGGGGGGGATGATGAGGATGATGATGATGATAGGTGGGTTGTGAGTGTTTTTTTTCCCTCTCTCCCCCTGCCAGTGTATAACGGATCGTCTTCCCAGCACTCAAAGTTCAATATAAGGCATGATATTTTTATCATGAAGCGCTTGATAAGGGCATCTCTCAAAACCCCCTGTGCGGCGGAGCTTTCAGAGAGGCGTACATGGAGGGAAAAGCCTTCAGCAGCCAGGATGTGCTGTTACCACTCTGACAACAACACCTCGTCCGGAGGCACCTTCCACCACGGTCCATCACGGCAGGCCTGGCTTCCAGGGGCTAATAACAACACAATAAAAATACCACAAAAAAAGCGTTAATAAATAATACTTGATAACAACCCCCTCCCCAAAAAAAAAGATTAGGCTCATTTAGGTGCACATTTGGGTTGCGTTGTGCGACACAAATCGTGGGCAGGCTGTGTGGGGGCAAGAGTGAGACATCATGTCCGCCCGTGATAAAACCACGGCAACGGTAAATAATAGCCGGGCTCCATCTTGACATCTGTCAGCCTGCCGGAGACGGACAGGGGTGGAATGACCGCTCCTCTATCGGGCGTGAGCCGGCTGTGTCGGTGACGGCGCGATGCAAATAGGAGATACTATCAGCGGCGAATTGAATGACATTACTCCACAGCACCTAACGTCATTATAAAAAAAAAAAAGGGAAAAAGAGAAAAGGAGGCCGGGGTGTTAGCTCGGTGCGGCGGCGCGGCGCTAGCGACAGGGGCCGGGGTCCCCGCGTTTGACTGACACGCAGATTAAGTGCAGTGACAGGAAGCACAATAAAGTCATCAGAGGATGTGACATCTCAGTTAAGGAGGACAGGAGGATGAATTGTCACTCTCTGTCAGAGCCCATCCACTGCCTTATCCGTGATGTCCCACACACCACCGTGGGAACACCCGAGACCGCGCCGCTGTTTCTTTGCCAAATACCCCATTCAGAGAGAGGAGACACGTATACCCACTCAGCCTGTCTGCGGCTCTCTGCTGGGTGACTGGGTGCTGCGGCCGTCCCCCAGAAGGGGGGCGCCGCGCAGATGGAGGTGCTGCAACAATACCCTCGAGAGGGATTCTTTGTGGACAGGTTTCATGAAGGGTGTATGGGAGTATAGTGTTTGGAGTTGGATTTTTATTTATCTATCTGAAATTTTTTTTATGTCATTGAGGGGTTTTGAATTGTTCGTTTTTTTTGTTGATCCGGTACCAGGTGTGCGTTGCGGTTCTTTGAGTATGTTTTCATAATTATTATTTTCAAACAAAAGGCAAGGAATTATGGTATTATTTTGTATTTTTCACAGACAATTTTTAGACAATGCACCATGGCAAGTAATAACAAAAATGCAACTAGATTCATAATAAAAATAGAACAAAAAATTGGAGGAGTCAAATTAATTCTTACTCTATCGATGAGATATTTTATATATTTTTGAAACACCAAACCTCCCACACGATTCAGAAAAAACAAACGCCGAAATCCAGCCTTGTAAATCCCCAGCAGTTTGGATTACACTGAGCGGCCAAAAGATGGCAATGTTGCAATGCTGAATTCAGAATGAATTTAGTGACGGCTGACCATCCATTGTGGAGACCAGCACACCGCCCTCTAAAGCTACCCACAAATCTGTCATCTTCACAGGGAACAGCTGCTGTTGATAGAGCTGACCACTAAAGTTACACCACAAAAGTTGATTAACTTGAGGGAGTCCGGTTTTCCGCGTCCGGACCTGGGAGTGAAGTGCAATGGATGAAGAAGACTAGGCTGAAGGCAGTGGATTGACCACTTTACTTCATTGTTGTTTTTCTTCGTTGCCCAAAAAAGGCACCAGACGTTGTTTTTATTTGTCGATATTTGATGGTCGTATTTGTTAATAATTGCCATGCAGTTCACCATCCGTATCATCACATCTTTCAAACCCAAGTTCCCCTTTAAATGACAGAACTTAATCAACACCATCAACTTTTGTTAGAGAAACAAATCCCGCTATTTCCCTTATGCTAATATAAAATAACATGTATGTTTTTAAGTCAAAGGCATCCATTTCTGAACAAATCATAAATTAATGATTTGCCCGGCTGTATCCTATTGCTCCCGGCATTAAAATCAAAATGCCATCGCATTAATGTTCACGGTGGCGATGATCTAAGAACGAAACTTACGTGAGCAAACAGACTCAAGTCTTTTCTTTTTTCCCTAGAGTGTTTCAGGGCAATTACAGACACTGGTGGGATTGCGATGCGTTTTAGTGCAGCCAAATGGACACTCAGCAGGCAAGCAATTGGGCAGCCATTACGGGACTAAAATACCTGAAAATGCGCCTCTCTAAATGGATTATGGAGCTGTGTTTTACAGTGAAAGGGTTAACCGAACTGGCTCCGGTAAAAAATAAATTGTCTATTTGCCACTCTCAACAAAATTACATCCTTCTTAGATGGTTGCCGAGCAAGAGTCTGTATAAGAAGAAAGCTCCTTACTAACACATTTATTATTGACAAATTATGCGTCTCGTTCCACCCATGGGTGTATAGAAAGAACTGGCACAATCACAAAAACTTTCTGTTTGTTTAGAAGTTGTTGTTTTAAAGGAGCTAGGATTTAGCTCTCATCCACGTCAACTTTGAGCTGTTTTTAATTTATTTTTCGGAATTAATAAAGTCTATCCTTATCTTATCCCATTGGCCGAAACAGGCGCGGTGCTGTGAATCTGTCATGGTTCAGAGTCCCTGGAGATCTGCTTCTCTTAGGGGACTCCCCTGAGGTGCTGTAGGACGCTGCAGTGGGACACACGCTGTTGCATGTGTGCACCGCTCTCCACACGTTGCGCATGTTGCTGCCTGACACACTCTGCCCACGCTCCCACTCATCTTCATAGCAAACCTGCTCCCACTTTCACTTTCACTTTCTGTTTCTGTGTGTGTGTGTGTGTGTGTGTGTGTGTGTGCGTGTGTGTGTGCGTGTGTGTGTGTGTGTGTGTGTGTGTGTGTGTGTGTGTGTGTGTGTGTGTGTGTGTGTGGGGGGGGGGGGGTTATGTATGTGTGTATATTTATATATTTCTTTATAAGGATTTTGACGGAGGTTTTGCCCCATTTGTTTCTGTGTGCGTCTATTGTTTACTGTTTAATAAAATGATTCTCCCAGAGAGCCACATTGCGCACTGGGGATGTTAAATACGGCCCGATGGTGGAACGAGATAAGCACTCCGTTTGTTTTAAACTGCCATGTCTCCAGGGATGGGGGAATGCATTCTACAATAGGCTTTGGATGTTTTACTGCATAAGGTCATTACATGTGAAGAACACACGAGCTGAATGCTGGTCAAGCCTCACTCAGGTAGCCTCTTCGCCTCGGGCATCGCGTTGCACCCTGGCTATTGTATTAAAGGGAATGTGTGCTGGCAGGGGTTCGGAAAAAAAAGCCACCGAGAGACGAAACACAAATATTTATCTTTGGCAAAATGTTTTTTTTAGCCCCCCACATACTATGTTTTATTTTGTTTTGTGCAATGTTTTTGTTTTTATTTATTTCCGCAGGGGGTTACATTTTGATGCTGTAAAATGTTTTTTACTATGTGCACGTTTTAAAGATATTGTTTCCAGGGATATTTATTAATTTGTAGCTACTCACCTCCTCACTTCAACGGCACAGACAAAGAGAACCTTCTTAGTTTGGCCATTAGTGCTTTTAATGAGGCTGGCGTTTTTTCGACAGTATAAATATGACCAATCGCTGTGACGCTGATCCGAGGAGCCACGGAGAAAACCTCCAGATTGTGAGCAGTGATGTTCTGCCCCCGAACCTAATCCCACACTCCCTTCCAGGCACCTTCCCCACGCCAGTCACTGCTTCTAATTAGCTTTCCCTGTGGAGGAAGAAGATGGATTATATTTTAATATCTGGGGGCCTAAAATTAGTTTATATTTTAGCGAGTTAGCACTTCTCAGAAGTTGATTTACTCTTGAAGCTGTAAAAACCTGTGTGCTTGCAATTAATCATTCTCTGTGGTCTTGTTCCCGCACAGGGGAGGAGAGAGAGGCGAGGAGCTTGCAGTGTCACTAGGCGGATCATAATAGGTAAACACCTCATTTACACTATTTAGAAATCACCTCCCTAGTATTGTACTACGCGTGACACTTGGTCCTTTTAATTGTGCTGTCTCGACGCGGTTATTAATTACATTACACTTTTTTCGAATTTTTTCTATTTTTCCCCTCAACAAAGCGACATTGTCTCTGACTAATCATCGACAGAGAATGATTAAAGACGCACACGCGCCTGGGCTTTCTTTCTTTTTTTTTTTTAGCGTACGGTGTCGCCGTCGTCAGCTGGGTGTCCATTCATGAGCTACATGACACTGTTTTTTTCCATCAGTGGTCAAGGAGTTGGTTTGCCATTATCCGATTACCAGCGTCCTTAGAGCCTTTCAGAAGCCCATCCATCAAGACTTAGAGAGGGGGAGAGAGAGAGAGGGAGGAAGAGAGAGAGGGAGGGGGAGAGAGAAAGGGGGGGAGAGAGAGTGGGAGAGAAAGAGGCTAGAGAGAGAGGGAGGGAGAGAGAGAGGGGGAGGGAGAGAGAGGGAGAGAGAGAGAGGGAGGGAGAGAGAGGGAGAGAGAGAGAGGGAGGGAGAGAGAAAGGGAGAGAGAGAGAGAGAGAGGGAGAGAAATTGGGAGAGAGAAAGGGAGAGAGAGAGGGGGAGAGATAAAGGGGGAGAGAGAAAGGGGGGGAGAGAGAGTGGGAGAGAAAGAGGCTAGAGAGAGAGGGAGAGCGAGAGAGAGAGATGACAGGGCTCACTGCAGTGATGTAAGGCACTGCAGGATTCTGTAATTGTACAGTCGTCACTGCTTGCCTTTTATTTAAACACACATTACACTGAATGTGTTGTACATGTTTATGAAATACGCTTTTTGTGGACGACGCCTTTGGTTTGAGTATTTTTTTTTCGATCCATATTTTTTCACAGCTCAGAATTGTACATCACTACATAAAGACAAAAAATAGATATTTCTAATTGTCTTAAATATCCCAAATTTAAATATTTGCTAAGATCAATGTACCTTAACATTACAAATATAATCAACATATAATCGATACATGTCAGTACCTTAGGGCCCCACTCTCACACCACATGTAGTTTGCAGGTCTCGGGTGTTTGGGCCTCGCTGCTCCGTCACCAACCCTCCAACGGCCCCACCCTGTGCCGAGATCGTCTGATAAGCCTGGATCTGCCAGAGCTCTGAAGTGCTATGGGGCTGTGTGTGTGTGTGTGTGTGTGTGTGTGTGTGTGTGTGTGTGTGTGTGTGTGTGTGTGTGTGTGTGTTGGGGGTACGAGGGGGAGGTGGTGGTAGTGGTTGGGGGTGTGTCGCCGGGTATGGAGGGGAGGTGAGTGTGGGTGTGTTGAGGGGACGAGGTGGTGGGTGTGTTTGGGGGGGTGGGAGGGAGTGGTCATCACTGACTCCCTCTCCCAGAGAGATGAGCAGTGCCGGCCGATATGATATGCGGGGCTCGGCCCCTGGGTCTGGGTGGAGGTGGGGTGGGTCCACCCAGTATCCTGGCTTCATTAATCATCCCGCCACGGCTTACCGGCAAACCCCCTCGCCGCCCTCTCCTAGACAACCCCTCGGATTACACAGAGCCAGCGAAATGTCAGCCCAAATCTGACTCTTGATGCAGATAATCATTTCAATAATATTTCTCCATTTGTGGCCCGGCCGCCGAGGGAATAGGGCTTTCCCGCTGTCAGGTAGCGTAAGACTGCAGTTGGTGGGAATACTTGTCCCTGAGCCAGATGGATTAGCCATGCTGCGGCATATGTTCAACAAGCAGGCCTGCGCCCAGCCTGCGTCACAGCGCTATTCATTTCAAGTAGCCAGGTATGCACGCATATGTATATTCACCTGGTACGGCTCCTCCCCCCTCATCCCTCACACCCCCCCCTGCAGTTTTCCGAGGCCTCTCTCTCTCTCCGGAGAAGTCCTAGTATCCACGACGACCGCTATGAAGTCACGTGGTCCGTCGGTGAACAACGGCAGATGCGTCAGACTTAAGTTAGACCGATTTCAGACAAAAAGTTGCAATATCCGTAATGTTCATAAATAATCATACAATCATGTTATTTTCAAACATGAACGTAAAACTAACATTCACTGCCAAGCAAACTACAGTTACTACGGGGAGAGCGTGTGCGTGAGACAAAGGAAGCGGTTCTGGTATCGGGGAGGACGAACGCAGTCGTTACCGCCTGGTTCAACTTTCCCTTTAACGGCCGCATGCTGCAGTCCTGCGAGATCTCCTTCCTCCATGTGACTTATGGTGGCAGGGTGGGGGTGGAGGTAGGGGTGGCAGCGGAGGTATGGCTCGGAGGGTGAGGAGGGAGGGAGGGGGTGGGGTGCGTTGAAAATGTCAATAGAAATAGTAAGTGTGAGAGGGAAGGCTTGCCTAATTAGTGCCCATTTAGATTTTATGAGCGCTGTGAGATGAGCTGCTCCTGACAGAGAGCTCCATAGTTGCATATTGTCCTAGCCTGGGGGAACCAGAGGAGCATTCACGATTTATCGTACCTATCATACCAGCATATTTCATTTGCCATTATGAGATGCCATCTCGCAATGACGCCGGGTTATTTATTACAGATTAAATTGTAGAACCTGGCTGGTTGAAGGAAGATTTCAAACTACCATTCCTCTTATTAACTTCTTCATTATCTGTGTTCGCTGGGATGGGGCTGCTTCCTTCCTCTATATGTTCCAGTGTTAACAAATACGTTACGGCCTGCAAACGCCTAACTGCGCCATTCCTCCCCTTTTGTGTCGTGGAGTGGGCGACACGACGGCAATGTTAAACTGCTTGTTAGTTTTAATTGTTATATTTGTTGGCAGTTGGTTTTGTTTTTTTCTATTGCTATTATCGTTAATATCATTCCAATCGTTGTTTCTTTTCTTTATTAACACCTATGCAAAAAAGGTGTAATTGCCATGGCACAATAATGTTGTAATTATTGTGCCACGGCAATTATGTCATTTGGATATTAGAAATGTCTCAATCTTAGCGGAGGAACCATGTCTTCATATCGGCACCAGAATTCTCTGTAGCCTGTTTGTCACTACAGTAGATGATGTTTTCTCATGCTGAAATATCTATTAATACACAAATATCTTGCCTTCTAGGTTGAACCTTTCCTCTCTGCACAGACACACAGGCAGGCTTTAATGTCCTTTGTATATTAGGGCCATGTTTATTAACTATGTCCCTCAAAAAAAACCATGGATGCCGTGCATTTATCCCAGATCCACATTAATTTCCCGGGTCCATGAAGGCATTACGAGTTACATTTAAGTCGTTGTGTAGGTCAGTATTAAAATGCACTTCATACCCGGCCGGGTGGAGATCGTCAGGGAATAGCCGGGCCCCGGACTCCCATAACGGCGTATAAAAGTGTCAGCTACTTTAATTACATTCATGCCTTCACCCCGGTTCATTTTTACTACGGCCGCAATCTGATTACATGCTCATTTCTTAAGCCCCTGCCTCATCCTTCCAGGCATGTCCACCGTGTCCCCCAAGTCTGCAGTATCTATCATGTCCACCATGTCTACTATGTCCACTTTATTCATCATCTACACCATGTCTATCATATATACCTTATTCACCATGTCCAACATGTCTACCTTATTCACCGTGTCCACCATGACCACATTGTCTTCATCATGTCCACAATGTCCACCCTCTCTCTACTATGTCCCCCGTGTCTAGTGATAGGAGAGTCTCACCTCCCCCTTTCAGCTGATAGCGTTCAGTACATTGATCCGGATCGGGCGATAATAGACAGACAACACAGAGTGTCTGAGCTTGATGAATAGCCCGGCTTGAATACTGTCTGTGTGTCCGTGCTTCCACGTCACGGTCCCTTGGTCCCACGGTGTGGATCATGGGCCAGCGTGTGCCGCGGTAGTGTCCTGGTGTTGTGTAATGAAGACGGCAGCCGAGCCTCCAAATATCAGTGCACCCTACTCTGAGGGAGGGGAGCTCTCCCCCCGCTGGTCCCCGGGACACAGACGCACTGGGGGGGGGGGGGGGGGTTATCGGAGGGG
>NC_136936.1:47909091-47916591 GCF_949987615.1 Pollachius pollachius
CTTTCAGGAGCTCTTCAAACGTTTTCTCTCTCTCCCTCTCTCTCCCTCCCTCTCTCGCTCTCTCTCTCTACCTCCCCCTCTCTTCTCTATCTCTGTCTCTGTCTCTGTCTGTCTCTCTCTCTCTCTCTCTCTCTCTCTCTTCTCTGTCCCCTTCCCCCTCTCTCTTTCTCTCTATCCCTCTCTCTCTCTGTCCCCATCTCTCTCTCTCTATCCCCATCTCTCTCTCTCTCTCTCTCTCTCTGTCTCTCTCTCTCTCTCTCTCTCTCTATCCCCATCTCTCTCTCTCTCTCTCTCTCTCTCTCTCTATCCCCATCTCTCTCTCTCTCTCTCTCTCTCTCTCTCTCTCTGTCTCTCTCTCTCTCTCTCTCTCTTCCCTCTCTCTCTCTCCCCCTCTCTTCTGTCTCTCCCCTCTTTCCTTCTCTCTACAGCCGCCCTAGCTTTCAGGGTAAAACCGTCACCACCACCACTACTGTCTCACGGCTACGGCCGGGTTTGGGTTTTTTGCCTCGCAATCAGCGACCCCTGTTACTCAATTATGGGGTGTGTGAATTTGGGCTGGGACTGACCTTCTGCCGGTGATCCTGGCACTGACCCTGCAATAAGAGGCGGCCCTCTGTGCTTTGTGTGTTGCATCGCAAGGCTTTTGTTTTTCTCATCGTTTATTTTTTTTTCATTTGATGGATCTTTATGAAGGCGGAAATGAAAGGAAGCGGCCGAGCTCGCAGGTCCGCGTTGTTGGTCTGTGCGTGTTTGTGTGTGTGTGTGTGTGTGTTTGGGGTGGCGTGTGCGAGTCTCCCCACTTCACAGACGCATCCGTGAACACTGGGGGCTCCCGGTTGTATTTGCTTTGATTCGGTGCGGGGTTGTCTGGGCAGGGGGTCGTCTGTGGGGGTCGGGGAGAGGAAGCGTCTCTTGTAGGTAATCACAGGAAGCTTTGTACAGCGTGTTCTTCCTCGCCCGGGTGACGGCCGCGACACCGCCACTGCCTCCGTCATCGCTTTGGACGACGCCCAAAGGTGGCGCCTTTTCATTTTTATATTCTTGGTATACACGCAGGTGCTGCAACTTCTCTGATCTTTATTCACACACACACACACACACGCGCGCACGCGCGCACACACACACACACACACACACACACACACACACACACACACACACACACATACACACGCACTGCACATGACATCACCGCCAGTAAATTTTGTTCAATTTCAGACAGATCATGTAGTGGTGTTCGACCAACAACCCAAAGCCACTGGGTTTGATCCCCATGAATCCTCAGCCTAACCTGTCTGTCCCTGTACTGTCTAACCCCTATCTGCTCCTTAATGACCTGTCTCTGTACTGTCTAACACCTACCTGCTCCTTAATGACCTGTCTCTTTACTGTCTAACCCCTACCTACTCCTTAATGACCCGTCTCTGTACTGTCTAACCCCTACCTACTCCTTAATGACTCGTCTGTGTACTGTCTAACCCCTACCTGCTCCTTAATGACCTGTCTTTGTACTGTCTAACCCCTTTCTGCTCCTTAATGACCTGTCTCTGTACTATCTAACCCCTACCTACTCCTTAATGACCCGTCTCTGTGCTGTCTAACCCCTACCTACTCCTCAATGACCTGTCTTTGTACTGTCTAACCCCTTTCTGCTCCTTAATGACCTGTCTCTGTACTATCTAACCCCTACCTACTCCTTAATGACCCGTCTCTGTACTGTCTAACCCCTACCTACTCCTCAATGACCTGTCTTTGTACTGTCTAACCCCTTTCTGCTCCTCAATGACCTGTCTCTGTACTGTCTAACCCCTACCTGCTCCTTAATGACCTGTCTGTACTGTCTAACCCCTACCTGCTCCTTAATGACCTGTCTTTGTACTGTCTAACCCCTTTCTGCTCCTTAATGACCTGTCTCTGTACTGTCTAACCACTACCTACTCCTCAATGACCTGTCTCTGTACTGTCTAACCCCTACCTACTCCTCAATGACCTGTCTCTGTACTGTCTAACCACTACCTGCTCCTTAATGACCTATCTCGGTACTGTCTAACCCTACCTACTCCTTAATGGCCTGTATTTGTACTGTCTATCCCATAACTGCTCCTTAATGACCTGTCTCCGTATTTACTAACCCCTACCTGCTCCGAAAGGACCTGTCTTTCTACTGTCCAACCCCTACCTGCTGCTGAAAGACCTGTCTCTGTACTGTCCAACCCCTACCTGCTCCTTAATGGCCTATATCTGTACTGTCTAACCCAAACCTGCTCCTTAATGACCTGTCTCTGTTTCCTCTAGCCCCTACCTTCTCTGAAAGGACCTGTCTTTGCACTGTCCAACCCTTACCTGCTGCTCTGTCTCTGTACTCTCCAAGTCATACCAGCTCCTCAATGACCTTTATTGGAATTAACTGTAAGGTTCCTTGGACAAAGGGAGTCTGCTAAATGACGATGTAGTAAATACCAGTAAATAGTGAACATGCTTTGTGCCTTTGTTTCGCTTTGTCCTCCAACTTAAGGTTTGCAGAGCAGACATTAGCCAGCACTTGGGGGTGAAAGGTGACACAGAGATTACAGCTATTTACTAAATCGCTTGTCTGGGTCGCTAGTTCCATATTCCCTGCCTACATTATCTTGAGCTTGAGTTTTAAGAGTGATTGTTCAGAACAGGGAAGTTAAATAGGCAATTACGTAATGAAATGGCCCATCAATTCTGTGCGTGGCCTTTTTCTCTTTCAAAAGAGATGGCCCAGATATTACTGGTTTAGCTGACCCGGTAAAGTTACAACTGTTTGTGTTAAACTCTCTCTTTATCAAGGGACCTTTAGAGGCTGCATGCTGTCTGCGTCCCCATCCCCTCTCCATCCTGTAATTCTGTTATTAATTACCCCGGCTCTCAGCGCCGCGGTCGCGGCCATTGTATTTACAGCGTTGCCACGGCAACCCCGGTCCCATTTATATGGTTTGTGTCACTATTAAGAGACCGCTATTCAAATGGCCTCTCCGTCTAAATATAGCCGCGGTTTCGCTTGTGGGGAGGAGGGGGGTTTGTGGGGGACCGGGCATTGTTTGGGAAGATACCTCGACGGCGGGAGCCAACGGCATCCGCAGAAAGGACTCGTCAATAAAAGCCTCTCCCTGCAGTGCGATGCAGCGGCCTGCGCTAACTATTCACCGCGCTCGCGTATTATGATGCTAATGTGTGTTATTGATACAGTGTTACCACAGGAGACGTGAATAAATGCACTTTTGACAACATCCAGCGAATCCTCATTACCGTAATGATCTCCTGCACGCGGCGGGGGCATCAGCGGCCGCATCAAACAGTCCCGCGCTCACGTGCACGCTCCCGAATACCAAGACGGTTAGGGGGCTATGTCCGTCGCCCCTTACCCCCCGTCCCGCCAGCACTACGGGGGCTCTAGCGTAAACACTGCCCTCGCCCTGCGACGGAGAGTCGAAGACTGCGTCGTGTCGGGGTGGGTGGGCTTGGGGGGGGTGGCACCCTGATGTAAGCCCCTGGACCCAGGCTGGAGCCCCCCGAAACAGGACCCCCCACACCTTCTGTCACTGCCTCCAGCCACGGGGCCCCAGGCTCCGGGCTCCGGGCTCCGGGCTCCGGGGCGGCCGGCCCCGACGGCAACCTGCTGCCAGGGCCGCCGCTCTGCCAGTTGTGGTTGTTTTTAATTGGCCATCTGGGGAGAGCCGGGTCTAGTGGCTGGATATTAATCAGTACATTAACCCAGCCATAATACAGCGGCCTCCCCGCGGACCACCGGCAGCTGTGGGCTGGGGCGAGCGAGAGGGGAGAGAGGGGTGAGAGACCGGGCGAGAGGGAGAGAGGGACGCAGAGGGGAGAGGGGGGGAGATGGAGAGAATGACAGAGAGATGGATAGAGAGGGAGAGAGAGGAAGGAAAGCATGTGGGCTGGACTTGTGGCATGGGTGGGGAGAGTCCCGGATGGGGCCAGCCCGTGATTGAACATTTCCTCCCTCCCTCCCCCCCCCCCCCCCCCCCCCCCCCCCCCCCGCCCCCCGCTCCTTCTCCCCCCCCTCCTCCCTTCTCGCCCCCCCTCCTCCCTGTCTGTAGCACCGGTGATGACCTCCAATTTGTCTGACAATCACATGGAGGATTATCAGCCGCATGTCAGCACAGATGTCACAGGTACCCTCCTGCTAAGGAAAAGACTCTCTCACACACACACACACACACACTCACACAAGAGCACGCACACACACACTCGCAGACGGGGACACAAGTCGGGGGTATGGCATCCCTTTTTTTGACCAAATTGAAAAGTCGATATTGAATGTAGAAAGAAAACGGAAGGTTATACCTGGACAACTGTTTTATTCAGTGTGTGTGTGTGTGTGTGTGTGTGTGTGTGTGTGAGAGTGTGTGCGTGTGTGCGTGTTGTGCTTGGGTGGCGTGCGTGCCGTGTCTGTGTGTGTCCGTATCATTAGTATAGTTGACTGGCTGGAATCACTGCTGGTCCCCTGAGCTAACCAATTAAAAGGCTAATGAATATACAACAGCTAATTATTATAAATAAGCTAAATTATCACTACGGCCCGGACTCATCAGCTCCGACGCAGAGTTTAGACGCTCTGACGGTGGCAGTTCATATATTCAGGGTTCACTGCAAACCAATCAATCAGGCCGAGAGATGTGTGTCTCTTATTAAGATGGACACGGCGGCACACTCTGGCACAACAATTGTTCATATATTGAACAAGGAATAGTCCATTGGGGTTTTCAGCTACAACCCAAGAGTCGCTCCCTTAGTGTAGCAGCGGGTTTATTTGTTTATTTTGTGTGCCATTTAAGAAGCGTTTTCTCAAACATTTTGCGTCACACCTGACATCCATGAGGCCGCTCCCGGGTTCGATACGAGCCTCCAGATGATGGATCACACGACCGGCCGAACACACAGCCGCAACACACACCGACAAACACACATCTGGCCCCTGTTGTCGCCTGTTCACGACGACAACACAAAAAAGGGAAAGCGCGCACACACACACCTCCACGCGCGTGTGTCACAGTACATCACGGCTTAAAAGCAACGCGGAGCGGTCGGCCCCCCGCGCCCCCCCCGTCCACGAGCGTGTACTCGTGCATAACTAACGCACTGACTTTAAAACCCTCGCCCGCTCGTTGCCACTTTGACTCGGCGACGGTGGCCCACGCCGGTTTAACGACGTGATGTCATCACGCCCCATTGTCACAGACGAACCCCCTCGCGCCTCACATCCTGACCGTCCATAAATCGTCCCCGAGTCCTCCGTCGCCTGCACCATCCCCCCCACCAGCCCCCCAACACCCCACCCGGCACCCCTAGTTCCACCGTGCCCCGCGTCGGACGCAAAAATAATTGCCACACGAGAAGCCGTACGGTTTCCCTTTCTAATTTTAGGGGTCAACAGCATTTTAATACCGATTTAAATACACACACACACACACACACACACACATACACATGTGCATGAACACACATACACACACTCACACACACACACACACACACACACACACGAACGTATGCTGCGTGTGTGTTTCTTTACGACGCATGGTACCAGCGCCTTTGATGCTTAACCAGCCAAGCATGTTTAAAGAGAGCGCACCGATGCAGCTGCTTCCGAGGTCCCACTTCATTTAGTCGGCTGACCCCAGCTCACCTGAGTCTGCATAGAAATCATAATGCCACTCAAGTGTGAAGGAAAAAAAATGATGTATATGGTATATTTACTCTAAATATTTATGCAGTGGCCTGTCGACGCAGCGGCTGGGTTCTCATAAAAGGCAGCGGCCATGTCTCCGGTGTAGTGCTGCCGCGGCTAGCTCACACTGCTACATCGCCCAAGGGCTGCCCCCCCCCCCCCCCCCCCAACACACACACACAGCCACACCCCACCCTGCATTATCATTTTCATTGGATTCAATACGAGCTAGTGTTTTCTGGTGTTAACAGCGCCTGGTTTTATATGAAGAGGGGAGGGGGGGGGGGGTGGTCATAGTCTTTTTTGAAAGCCATTTTAGATACACACATCGTTTTTTTATTGTAGGAAATTCTGCCTTTATGGTCCACATACAGAAGTGCCAGCACAAAGTTATTCGGCTCAATATGTTGTCACGGGGACAAATAGATTTATTTTTTTATGTGTTCCAGGCCCAGCTGTATCTACACTCGACTGGCGACATGAAATAAGGAATGGCCATCTGTGCCTCGGAGAGACGCGCGCTGGCCTGTCGATCCGGCCAGAGCAGGAACGGCTGGGGGTATCTGCCGAGGTTATATATACTCCTCGTGTCCGTCTCTTTCGGCCCCTTTTCTGTTGTTGCTGTTGTATTTTTCTCCACGGAGACCCAAGGTTGTCCTGCACTGGGAGGGACTGGCCGGACATCCGCAGGGTGAGGTTAGGCATGTGTCCAACGCGTCGGCATCAGAACCACCCCCTGACTTGCAGATGTCACACGCCACCTCAGGGACGGACACACACAAAAAGAGAGCAAACTAACCCCGCTTGTACCAGAGAAGCCTCCTCCAGACTCTCTTCCTGGCAGAAGAGGCCTTGGATGCCCGTGTTTTCCCGCCTCCGCAGCAGAGTTCATAAAGCGGGCGCGTCAATAGTGATTAGCACCCCGACAAGAGCATCATGGGAACTCTTTAAACCGCACGCGCCTGAAAGGTTCCCGGGGCTTACAATCATGGTCTAATACTTCCGGAAGGAGGAGCGAGGGAGAGAGGGAGGGAGGGAGGGATGGTGGGAGGGGGAAGAGGAGGAGGGAGGGAGTGAGAGGGGGAGGGAGGGAGGGAGTGAGGGAGGGAGGGAGGGAGGGGGAGGCGTGGGCTACTTGTACTGCCGGGTGGCTGGTCTACTGGCGGCCCATTATGCTGGCTGCTGTATGAGGAGCCATGCAGGATAGGGAGCCTCATCAGGGCTGATAACAAGGATCTGGTCAAGTCATTAGCTCTCCCTTATTGAATCCTGCAGCCAAATAGACCAGAGAGGCTAAATAAAGCTGTGGCCAGTGAGAGGAGCCTACACACTGTTAATGCCGTCACCTCCTCCCTCCCTCCCCCCCTCTCCCCCCCTCCTCCCCCCTCGGTCCAGAGCCACTGACATGTGCAGTCTACCTCTCTCTCCCTCTCTCTCCTTCCCTCCTCTCTCTCTCTTTCTTTTATTTCTTTGGCTCTCTTACCCTCACCTCTACCATTTATTATGCTCTCCCTGCATCTCTTTAACTCTGTATCATGCTTTATCCTCTCTCTCTCTCTCTTTCTCTCTCTCTCGCTCTCTCTCTTACTCACTCTTTCTCCCTCTCTCTCGCTCTCTCTCTTTCTCTCTCTCTTTATCGCCCCCTTTCTCTCTCGCTCAATTTCCTCTCTCTCTCTCTTTCTCCCTCTCTCATTCTCTCTCTCTCTCTCTCTCTCTTTCTCCCTCTCTCTCTTTCACTCTCTCTTTATTCCTCTCTCTCAGTATCTCTTTATTCCTCTCTCTCT
>NC_136936.1:47919091-47926591 GCF_949987615.1 Pollachius pollachius
CTTCTGCTGCCGTCCTCCATTTTGGCAACCGCTCGGCTATATTGCTTTCTTTACTTCTTGAGAGGCAGCTGGTTCAATAATATGAGAGGAAGGTGGGAGGGAGGGGGAGAGAGAGGGAGGGGGGAAAGCAAGAGAGAATGGGAGAGAGAGGGGACAGCGGGAGGGACAGAGAGAGAGGGAGGGAGGGAGGGAGGGAGGGAGGGAGGGAGGGAGGGGGATAAGAGAGTAAGAGAGAGAGAGAGAGAGAGAGGGAGAGAGAGAGAGAGAGAGGGGAAAATTGAGAGAGAGAGAGAGAGAGACGTGGAGGACGGAGAAGTGAGGAAAAGCGAGAGGGAGAGAGGGAAAGAGTCAGAAGGAGAGAGAGAGAGAGAGGGAGGGAGGGAGAGAGAGAGACATGGAGGACGGAGAAGCGAGGGAAAGCGAGAGGGAGAAAGGGAAAGAGTCAGAAGGAGAGAGAGAGAGAGAGAGACAGGGCTCTATCTCCAGACGCGTCTACGACAGGGTTGAGGAACTCTGCTGCTGCTGTGGGGAGCTGCTTGGGGGGCAGCTTGGGGTGCTGCTTCGGGAGCCGCCTGGGTTCCACCCTGCCTCCGGAGCCGCTCCTTTGGCCCTACATGCAGATGGTGTGGCCCTCCCAGATTTCATTTGAGGTAATCTAATCCCTCCGCCGCTCCCCCTAGAAAGGAGAAGTATTAACGACCATATGTCAAGCAGATTTGTCAGATTATTCATTACAATTAATTGCTGTTCTCACTTAAGGCCTTTAAGGCTGTGAATTGCCCTGAAATCTACTGCAAACACAAAAATTATGAGTAAAAGACTTTGGCCCTGTCATTCAAATTCCAGGCTGACCTTTTAGCGGAGCCGGGCTTTTCTGGGGGAGCCTTTCTAATTGCTGTTTCTTCAGCCATCTTCTCTTCTTCGCCAAACTACAGGTACAGCGTCTGTCTCTGTTGACGGGAAGACAGAACCGCCGCCCCCAGTCCACAATCATTATTCACCCCAGGAAAAGTGAGCTCCAGCCCTGTTTGTTGCTGCGTTTTGTCCGTAAATAACAGGCTTATAGGGTAGATTTCAGGTTGTTTAGCGGCGCTAAAACCTTCTCTTGATTGCTCTTTGGGCTGGATACACTGTCAACTGGGTTCCACCATGTGGAGCTTTTTTGGGGGGAAACAGAAAAGGCGAGGAGAGGCTAATAGCCACCTGAATTAATGTGCTGTCTCACTATGTGAGCCATAATTCTTTAGTGATTAATGTATCAGCGGACCCCAGCTCCCTTAGTCAGGGCTCGGACCTCATAGATAAACTATTCATCAGAACCTGGAGCCCTACCCATGAGCAACACACACACACACACGCACGCACGCACGTACGCACGCACACATGCACACACACACATACACATACACCGAACACACACACACGCACGCACGCACGCACGCACGCATGCACGCACACACACACACACACACACACACACACACACACACACACACACACAGAATGAGTGTTTGTTGCGTATATAATTCAAGTTTCTAAATCACATACACACAATCAACCCCAAAATTACGATCACCTTTTTTTTTTTTCTACATTTCCAAGCAAGCCTGTATAATATTACACATTTTTACACAAAAGAGCCTGAGCGAAAAACAACCCAAAACACCCCATAAACACGGTAACCAGCCCCAATCACACTGAACAGTCCTCACGGAAAAGCGCAAAAGTCACGGCAAATTACAACGCGCTGGTGATTGACGTGAAAGCCGCGCGGCTGATTCATTGCTGATGAAATATTTTGGTTAATTATGGCGCCCGGCTCTGGAGAGGTGACTTAAAGCCGCTCTGATTGGCTCGCTTAATTGTGCTTTATGAGACGGGGCTCAGCGCGGCGGGCTTACAGACCCGGTGTTAGGGGTGAAGTGGCGCTGGAGATCTCTCCCAGGTCGTATTACCCAGGCCACAGCTAATGAGAAGGTGGAGGCGCAGGTAGCCATCTCCATATCATTCTGCCACCTCCTCCTCCTCCTCCCTTCCCCGACCTTCCTTACCTGCGTTATGTTTCTCATTCTATTCTTCTTCTTCGTCTTCGGCTTTGTCTTCGTCTGCCCGGTTCTATCGTGATAAGAATAGCGCTACGTTATTGTCGTATTATTGTCGCTTATCCATTGGCTAATTGTGTATGTAAGACGTGATGTATCGGGAGTGTAGTTGGGTTAGATACGATTATCTAAGTCAACGTTAAAAACGCTTTATAACAGAGTGTTGTTTCAAAAAGCTATGTTTTAGTGGTGAGATAAGAACCATTATTACAAAGTTACAATGATGTAAATAAATTGTCCCGTTTTTTTAATAAAGCAAAAAACATCCAAAGCACATCTTCCCAATGGCTAAGCTAATATAAACCATTCTTCTCTCCATTTAAACTGGATAGTGCTTTCTAAGCTAATATAAACCAGTCAACTCTTCATTAGAATGGGTTAGCACTGGCTAAGCTAATATAAACCAGTCTAATATTCATTATGAAATGGTTAGCGCTTGCTAGATAGCTAAGCTAACACAGAACTCTGCTTTCTATTCTGCTGGGTAACTCAACCTCTTCTCAAATGCCGACGATCTGTTCTCCAAAGAGATCTCATATCCTCCAGTATAATGTGAGAGAGAGAGAGAGAGAGAGAGAGAGAGAGAGAGAGAGAGAGAGAGAGAGAGAGAGACAGAGAGAGAGAGAGAGAGAGAGAGAGAGAGAGAGAGAGAGAGAGAGAGAGAGAGAGAGAGAGAGAGAGATTATTTTCAGATTCTCCCCTATACCCCACCACTGGATCGATCCCTGGAACGGCGGATGCCAAGGCTTTGTCTCGTCACTGTACCGCCGTCGACGCATCCTCATTACACTACGGTGAGCACTAAAGGTCACCCTCCCAGAACATAATCACACACAATCAAACCCACAAACTCCATATATCAGGGAGACAGTCAACAGCTCTCCAGCTTCACCCGCATTCTGGTTCTGCTCCTGATCCAGAAGAAGGCCCGTCTGACCAGATTATACTTTGTTAGATTATAAAAAGGAAAACAGCGATTGTATAAAAAATCCCTTTATCGAGACCAAAAAATAAATTCCATTTTTTTTAGATGTAATTAATGTATTACACCTAACACCTGTTCACCGCAAAACATTTTGATCATTTTGAGGTGAGCGGTTATTAGATGCTACAAGTCATCCAATCATAATTCCCATCAGGCAGTCCAGGCTCTGTGTACCATACTGAGTTGAATACTTTCCAATTGCAGCAATATGGTCGAATAATTTCGTACAAAAATAGAGAAATCCCTTGCAGCGACTCATTGGGCAAGTTATTCGAAGGGCTTGAGCCATCGTTTGACAGATTACAGTTATTCAAAGAGATGGTCTTTGTGTGCCCAGATCAACACTCACTCCCTTCTCTCTGTCACCTCCCCAACCTCCCTCTCCTCACCCCTCTCCCCTTTCCCAATCACAAGCAGGTTGTCATGAAAAGAACTGTCAAAGTAAAAAAAAAAGACAAGCATGAGATAGTGACAGAGTGAGGGAGAGAGTGGGCGAGAGAGAGAGAGATAGGGAGAGAGAGACAGGGGGAGGGAGGGAGACAGAGGGAGGGAGGGAGAGACATAGAGAGGAGGAAACACACCCCTCTCCACCATATTACCATAATGAGGAAAACACACTTAGTGGGCCATGACCTGATGTCATCTGATTATGCCCATGATTAATGATATCCTTTTACCAAAACACAGCCCTACTGTAACTGTCTGAGATTCAGATACAAAACAAAGTAGCCCTTCTGTATATCCACCACTCAGCTAACTCTATTGTTAGAAGTTTTTATGTCAAACAACTTCTTTGGATGTCATTTGAGAATGGCTCTGTGTTTGCTGCTTGTTTTAACAAGACGATAACAGCTCTGTTGTCATATATTTCTATTTGTATATGAGGTTTGCGTCCTGTGCTCAGACTGCAGTGGTAGAAATAGAGGATGGCAGTTATCTGTCTCGAAAACGTTGGAATCCGAAAACGTGTGAAAATGTAAAGTGCTGCTATCATGTGCAGCCTGTATCCTGGCGGTCGTGCTCAGCACATTCACTCTGGGAAACTATTTAGGTAATTGTTGGTCATCTGTCGTCTGTTTGACACTCTGGGGCTGTGGTGGAAATGTCCGAAAATGTTTTTGGAACAATAGCCGTGAGATGAAACACCCGCCAAAAGCTTTTAAACCTCCTTGTTTTCCAGTTTCCAGATACCAACGTCCAGTCGATGACTCAGTTGAAAATATGTTGCTCCGTTTTTTCCCCCTGTCCAGACGCCACGTCCACAAAGCGTCCAGTGTTGCCTGGACGTGGGCGCGACAATGTCACTCTGTCTGCTTAATTGCCAGTGGGATGCATGTTAATTTACACGATTCAAGGACCTTCTTTGTAGCACTTTTATAGCCCAGAGGTGTAGATTTACATCTTAGGAATACAATGAGTTTTAGCTTGTGCTAAAGGAGAGGGGGGCAGGGCCCGGATTCCAGAGGCTCCCACGGCTTATTGTTCTATTGTGCTGTTCTTACCTCTGCACAGAGAGGCAGTGCTAGCGGTGAGCACAGGCTGGCGTTGTGGCGCGCCTGACCTACAGCTGAACCTAGACAGAATGGGGCCAAGGTCAGACCACTATGCTGATGTGTTTTTTTCAGTTGAGGTTAGACAACATGGCCACTTGGAGAAGAAGAGTTTTTTTCCGGGGCTGGGAATCCTCTACCAACAAGCATTTTTTTGTTTGGTTTTATTTTTTCATTTGATAAGCTGTATTAGTTTGTCTTGTTATTACCGTATTGTTGAAATTCAATTCATCCCACAATGAACACAAAGATAACTGATGCATTCAATGAGAAGAAAATGTAAGCAGGCTTGTGTGTTTTGAGGTATATACCGAGGGGGTCGTTGCCTTGGGGCTACGATAGCTGCAACATTTCACAATAAAGGTCCCACTGCTACATGAATATTATGCTCATGGAGACTGCTTGTATTTGTGTATAGGGCTGTCAAAAAATTAAATGAAAAGTCCCTCTAATAGGTGACCTCGGACCTGGTTCATATTTCCTGTCAATTATGAAAGCAGGAAGTCATGCATAGTTATGAGGCGCGGTTGAGCCTATTAAAATTCATAAATAATTTGTGTTTATACCAAGTTACCGCAAACCACTTAATTCCTGGCCTAGAAGTGATGTAGTACCCCCTTCCTTTTTTCCTTGCTTCTAAAGTACACTGAAATAGATCGCTGGAGCATTGCATTTATGTAAAATATCCCCATTTAAAAAATAAAAAAACGTATCTTGCGGTTGTTCCTGCTGTAAAATTGATAATGCAGAATTTAGCGATGGCATAACCATAATGACTTGTTTGTTTAAAGCTGGGACTTTCATGGATGACTTATCTTGCCTACTGCTACAACAATGGGCTAATTGTTTTCTGCTAATGATACCTTATTCACTGGTAAACGTTTTGCAGGCCTCTCGGGCCCTTGTGTAACTCAGGTGTGTGTGTAATTACATTTCTTAAGGTCAGCCCCTCACCCGGATGAATTAGGGAAATTGCATAGTTGACCACTTCAGGGCTCTGATCCAAATGCAATTACCTTAGCTAATAGATCTGCTCCATAATGGTCAACAGTATATGTAGTCGCTAAGCTCAGGAGCGAACCACTGCCCGACGTTTTTCAAACCAAAAACCGAGATACTGTGGAGAAAGATGTCACACATCCTCAGAATGGCCGGTCCTCTTCCAGGATTCCATATCTGGCCTGTACGACGACTGTCGGCTAATCCCTAATGTAAACACTCACGAGAGCCGCCGTTACTTGACTTGCTTCCTCCGACTGAGCTGTGAGATATTGATCGGTGCATATCCTGGTCAATCACACTAAATGATTGCTTATAAGCCCTAAGCTTCTCACTCTCCTGCTGGGAGGCAGCATGAGAGGAGCTGGAGGGGAAAACCAAATTATATCCCCAGCCCAGATATGAGCTGCCGGCCCCCGTCACAGCCCGCCCCCGCCCCCCCCCCCCCCCCAATCCCCTGCTAGCTGCTGGAAGAGAGCAATGCAAATGTACAATAAACAGGCCCTAAGCTGCTGGGGGTCTTTCAATCACACAGGGCCAGGAGTTCAGCCCCTGCCATGCATAATCCCAGCCTCCTAGCCCCCAGGATGTCCCGCTCTCAGACACACTCCTAGCACAGAGATATTAGATAGCCATATGTAGATTCACTAGGTAAACAGCACGGTGATAGCACGCCGCGCGCTCGCCAGTCACACCGGGAGCAATATGCACCGGGCCCCAATCCGGCTCGCTGGGTGTCCGAGGGAAGCCTCAAATTGGAGGCTTAGGGCGCCGTGGCCGGGACCCGACGCTGTTTGCTTTGGGTAACGGCGTTGTTTCATGTTGAGGAGGAGTCGGTGTCCCTTCTGCTCCGACTGGGGGACGAGGCCGGGGGTTGAAGTGTGTTTGCGGAGGAAAACTCAAAACCCGTAAATATGGAAATGATATCTTTTTGAGCAGACAATCTAAACCTGGAGGAGATGTAGTCAAGGGATGCTGTTTATGTGGATTTGGTTGATTTGATGAAGGGATGAGAATTCATTCATTCATTCAGTTACGTATTTGTGGGTCTGTAGAGTCGGTTTGACAAAGGCTTATGATTCAAGAGTTAAAAGTGTGTATATATACATATAGATCTATGTTTATATCTATACATATATATATGCACAAAGATATTATTTGGACATTACACACACTGCACTACATTCCTCGTTCGCTATTGTGTTTAACAATTTGTTATTCAATATTTCACTTCTTCTGTTCTTCCATTAGACAGCACTTTGCAAATTCTGTGTGTGTGCATGTATACACACCCCTAACCCAGACCCCCAAAGTCACACACACGTACGCATGCACGCCCACACACACACACACACACGCACACACACACACACACACACACACACACACACACACAGTTAAATATTGCACCCAATGTGGGGGAGGGTATAGCGAGGGGGGAGGGGCCTGGAAGAGGCAGACGGGTTGGATGTTGGTGGGGGGGGGGGGGGGTTGTGAATATATGCTCGGGGTCTTTGTAAACCCCTCCCCACCCCCCTCCCAGCGGGAGCCACTCCAGCCCTGAGGAGAGCATCCTTCCGGCCAGCGGGGGAGAGCCTCAGAGTGGGGTGGGGGTGTGGGCGTCGTGGCGCAGGCCACTTTAGCCTCGCCTCACATGACGTGTGGCGGAGGCCGGGAAGGCAGCGCGGACATTGATCAGCCATCCGGGTCCCTCCATTATGTCATGACAGTGGGAAGTGACAGCAGCGCCACGGCGCCGGAGCCCCGGAGACGAGCCTCTTTTTGTTTGGGATCAATGTGGCAGAAGGAGCCGCGGGAGCACCGGCTTGGATAGTGTCCATCTGATCTGAAATTAGCTCGGATA
>NC_136936.1:47931591-47941591 GCF_949987615.1 Pollachius pollachius
GGCGAAGCCATGCTTGATTATACACAATGCCATTTGGGTTGTGTACACACTGAGAGAACTTCCTCGGACCAACAGTCATGAGGTCCAAAAGTATGGTGTGGCATAATAGGTTAGCTTAAACACGCAGTGAAGTGGTAGGCTAACATTGTAGCACAAAGACCGTCAAAAAACAAACAACAACAGCACAGCTGGCCCTGTATATAATCTATTTTAAAAGGAAAATGGCGGCTGTGTCTGGTTGGAAGGGATCCCGACAGCTTTAGTCCGAGAGACAAGACTCCCGCCTCGGCGTCGGACGAGACAATGAAGATCAGGAATAGAGGCTGGAATCCGTCGGACATCAAGGATCGTCGGGTGAGGAAGCTGCCAACGAACATAAGCCCCCCCACGTACTGAGACTTGAGGACTTCTCTGTTCCGGATCTTTCGGGGAGTTCGCCTTGCATAATTCCCCATGTGAATAGCGTCAAAACAGTCTGTAGATTAAAGCCGGGAGCGTATATTGGCCGGACCCCCTGCCTGAACGGCGGACAGTTTCACTCGTACATTTTTGGGCGAAACAATGAAGTGAGCTTTGTTAAAAGATTCAAAACAACGAGCTGGTAGGTTCTCAATGAAAGGACCCACTGTCAACATTAGACATGGATTAACCCAGAGGGAGGAGGACGAGAGAGGGAGAGAGACAATACTGAGATAGAAAGAGAGAGAGAGAACAGGGACAAGATAAAGAGGAAGAGAGAAAAGAGCTAGTGACAGAGAGAGACTGGGTTGACAAGAGCTGTACACACAACAGTCGGAGCAGAACTAAAACATATGGAATCTTCATTTTAACAATGCATATGTGGAAATTAATTGTTTTATTTATAGATCGCCTCAAATTAAGCACGCCTAAAAGCCAGGGAAGAGGTTGTGGTTTAATCAACCCCTCCTTGAATTATGCCCCCAATTCAGGCGGTATCTGAAGCCAAGGCACATTAAATACATTCTCTTATTACTCTATAAATGCAAGTGGCCAAGCAGACGAAACACAAGTAGTAAATTAATAGTAATAAAAACACCAACTGCATGGACAGATACAGAAATTAAAAGCCGGCGTCAAATACAGCCCCTTAATCCCATTTAGCAATAAAATCATGAAAGACAATAACATTCCCTGGGAGAGCTCTGTGCACCTACCGTACAATGTTTTAACACACTTAGTGTTTGTGATTTGTATCTCATCCGAAGTCGCCTAAATTAACCAAATAAATATTTAGCATTTATAATCAGTTTGGGATCCCCAGTATACAGATGTTGACAGCAGAGAGAGAGAGAGAGAGAGAGAGAGATAGAGAGAGAGAGATAGAGAGAGAGAGAGAGAGAGAGAGAGAGAGAGAGAGAGAGAGAGAGAGAGAGAGAGAGAGAGAGAGAGTGGGAAATCCAATTATTTAACAATCACCCCACGCTGTCTGCCTCAGATGTTCTTGAAATGTAAAGCACAGGAATTTGGAAGGAGGGAAATATCACAAAGATAAATGTTCTGCAGACTGGTATATATATACTACCACGATACTATTGTGGCTTTTCAATCAGATGTGTATATATCTATCCAGGGTTCGATTTGTGAAAAAACCAGAGGGGGGGATAATTTTGAGAAACATTTTAAAATGTTTCAAAATGAAGACGGACCCTGTGTATTTTGGTTGTTAATTATTACAATGTAATGGTGAAAATACTTTGGGTGGGGGGGATAAAAATAATTCAGCAGAGGGTAGGATGTGTAAACCAGAGGGGGGGATAATCCCCACCATCCCCACCGGCAAATCGCACCCTGTATCTATCAATCAGATATATACACATCTGATTGATTTAATCACAGCTAGGGTTGGGAGACCGACAAAAAAAAATTGCAATGCGTTCAAAAGTCTACTACTATAAAACATCCTGTAAGGTCTACCAACCCACATCTAAGTATCCCCATCATACAGTCATTAAATAACAACACACATGTCATGTGCAGTGCAGACCTGTCCAGTCCATCACATGTCCTGCAGAGAGGCATGTTCGACTACATCTGCCAGCGCTCTCTAGATCTCTCCCCCGACGGCCCCCTCATGATGAGTGACATTGGTGGCTCGGCCAAGAAGTGCAAACTGGGGCCGTGAAGTGCTTGCGTAGACACAGCCAGAGGTCAACCTCCTCTGTTGTGTTGCGTTAAGATCTCACTCTATTGGACGCACGCCCGGTCAGGTCTAGACCAGAGTCCCATCTGTACTGGGGGGAGTGCGGTCCAGGGCTCAGTTCATATGTCTCCCCCCCCCAACCGCGGAGCACCGACCCTGGCTGCCTACAGTCAGACCCCCCCCCCCCCCCCACACACCCTCCATAGCGGTCTTCATTAGCACAACTTGTCAGAGATCAGGCTGCTCACATCAGAAAAGGATTGGGATACACACACACATCGACGAATTCACACGCATGCAGTCATACACAAACATGCGTGTGTGCATACACATACATATGTGCGCACTGACATGCGCATAAGAACACACACGCATGCATATACGCATGCACAAGCACACCCCCATGCATGCATGCAAACACACACAGAGCACACATAAACCCATGCATGCATGCAGACACACACACACCCACAGATTCATGAATATATTACACAAACACAGGCCTGTCTAGATGCATGTATGCTTGCACACACACACACACACGCACACACACACACACACACACACACACACACACACACACACACAGGCAAACAAACACATTCAATTAACGAAGGATCCTCAGATTAATGTGTTTTCAATAAGCACAACTGCATAGAAAATATGCCATTTCTCCTTCCGGGGGTGGAATGTTCTCTCATTCTTCTGGGAAACTTTTCCAATTACACGCCATCAGCGTGATATTTTAGAGCGTTACATTTAAGAACACACGGCAGTAGCATGAGACAAGTCCTCTCGGCGCCCAAAAACGACGCGCTTTAAAATCACATAGACTTTCCCTAATTAGTTGGGCTTCCTACAGAACGTGTCGTCAGAATGTCAAAAGCCTCCGCGCTCCTAACACTTTCCCAGAGAGGCTGCAGACACCCGCTACATGTAGACTCTGCTTGTTACGGTGACAGCGTATCCTACAGCAGGTTGACGCTTGGAGAGGAAGGCATGTTTTACAGGGGGGGGGGGGGGGGGGGGGGGTCGATCACGCAGCCCTCGCACAGAGATTAACAAGCCCTAATTGAGTTTCCTCCGTAGACGAGAGACCGTCGTCCTCCGCTTGGACAGGGATGAGACGAGGACGGGGACTTAAGGGAATGTCCATTCGTCTGTCCGCGTCCCCCCCCCCCCCGTCCCCCCCTCGGTTCCGCTGTCTCGGGCCGAGAGGGTCGATCACCAGCGGTAGCTCCGTCCCTTGTCTTGATCTTGTTTGTTTAAGTTGACGCGGTGGAGAAAGGCCCTGATGTTGACCAGGGACCCTCGCTTTAATGGGTTTCATGTTCAGCATTCATCATTATGTCACCGAGCTGGGGAGAGCTGCCACGGCCAGGGGAGGGAGGGAGGGAGGGAGGGAGGGAGGGAGGGAGGGAGCAGAAGGGGGAGACGGTACATCTCTAGCTTGAAATGATAGAATTCTATAAAACAGGAAATATACAAAATATTGTGTTATTTTTCATCATCAACTTTTACCATTTTCATGGTACCCCACTCATATTCTATCACATTCTGTATATATATACAGAGAGAGAGAGAGAGAGAGAGAGAGAGAGAGAGAGAGAGATGGAGAAATATATCTCTATAAATGAATGGGGGTTAGGTATAGTTATAGTATAGGAATAGTTTTAATATGATTAACCTTTCAAAGCATTTCTAGCCTGGACTCCCCATAAGCCATCCAGTTACTATAGGTTAACTATCTTACCATCAGTGATAAGATGAGAAGACGTCTGTGAGTCTCTCTACCTTTTGTGACCCATGACCCAATTTTTAGATCGTACATTTTTCGATACCCCAGAACATACTGAATAATAATGATGATTACAGTCCTCCAGGGGTAGTCTTGCAGGAACCCAGGGGCCTCAGGGTCCCATACTGGGACCATTGTCCTGGGATGCAACCCTAACCCTAAAACCTAACCCTAAAACCAAACCTAGTCCTAAAAACCAAACCCAATCCTGAACCTAAACCCGAGAAATGAGGCGACAGTGAAGGTTCAGACAGGGAGATGACTTTCCCTTTAGGAGATTCTCCCTGCACCCTTAGACACAGCCATCCTCTCCATGACATCGCTACACCTTTAAGAAATTAAAATCTCCATCTTTCAGGAAGAAATAAGTATTGTCTACCTTCTACATCACATTCGCACATTTAAATATATTATTGCATTCATGGAGTCCTTTCACCAAATGGATATTGTATAAATTATAATTGTCGATTTTATTTGTCTATCTTGATTGAACCAAAAAATAAATAAGGCTAATCCTAACCCTTACCGTAACCCTAATCCTAAAACCAAAAGCATATCCTAAAATGTTAACATATCCTAAAAAACCAACCCTAGAAAAGAATTCAGTACCCTTAAACGTAACCCTAACCCCAAATCCAAACACGAACCCTAAACCCTCCCTATAACCAAAAGTCAAACCCTAAACGATAACCATAATTGGAATCCCCAACCCCAAGAACAAACAATAGAACCCAATCCAAACCCAAATAGGAACCCTAACCCTAAAACCCAACCCTAGAACCAAAAGACAAACCACAACCATAATACAAAACGTTTATATATATACACACAGAGTACATATATATACAGTATCTATTTATTTTATTTTATTTATAGATCATTCATTTATTATATCTATGTAATTATTTTTTATGCACACATTTTCCAGTCTCAAATCCACTGCCACCCCATCTGCATGCGAGCCCCATGGGTTGAGAGGCACTGGTCTAGAATCTAGACTAGATGTTAAGACTGACTTCATAAACAGCTCAGGTGCTGAAACGCATCTGGGATCCTCAACAGGAGTGCTTCATATCACGTGATTCCAGTATCAGAGACAAAACATGTTTGATGTAGATATTGTAATAAGAGGAACCTCCCACACTAACGCACATCTAAATGATCCCCACTTGAGACCTCTCAGCCTCTAGCAGTCTGTTCTCATAATCAATACGTTTCCTATCAAAGTGAGCCACACTGAATAAAAGTTAATGACAGTCTTCTGTGGCTTTAGACGCGTTGAATGTTTTTTCATTAAAGAAGATAGTAGGAGTTTGTAATGAGAATAATACTTTTCAATCCCATCTCGGTCACTTATGTACTTGAGCACATACTCCAAGAAGCAAGCTAATTTCCATGAGAAATCTATTTATGTGAATATTTCTCCTAGGAAATCTAAATCAACCAGCAGCCACCCTAACCTTCCCTCCTCTCTTCAACAAGTTATTTATTGACATATTGTTACAGGAATAATTATCTAAACCCCAATCTGCTTCCTTTTGTACATTGGAGCACACAACATAATTAAAGATGAGCTTATCGAACCACATATATTATATTATTACATGCATTTTGTTCTTATCATAACCATTTTATAGTTCATTTTTAATGCACCACTTCCAAGTTCGTCCCACAGCGGGCTCCCAGAACTCCGGCAAATTTCCATGAGAAATCTATTTATATGAATATTTCTCAGAGGAAAACTAAATCAACCAGGAGCCGACCCTCCCCTCTCTCCCCCCTCGCTAAAATTTATCGGCATATTATTTAGATAACATTTCACGAAGAAACGTTGCAGCCGTGACGTTCCCTCCCCGGCTCAGTGTGACCGTGAGGGGGTTCTCGGATCGGAAACTCGAGCCCCGCCGGAGGAAAAAAAACCAACGTCAGAGATGTGGAGGACCACAGCATCTGTCTGCGGGCGCCATGGTTACGCGCAGCTGAAAGAGATCCATCTCCACGGCGATCCCATTCTTAGGGAGAAATCGGAAACCACGTCGTCTAATGAAGGGGAGCGAGAAAACCAACACCTCGTCGTAATACACACAAACACACACACTCGCACACGCACACACAAACAAACACTCCCACACACACACACACTCACACACGCACATGCAGACATACATGTAAGTGCAGAGACACTCGCCTGCACGCAGTCACAAACAAATGCACACAAACACATGCAAATACACACACAGACACACAATCAAGTGCAGACACACAGGCGTGCATGCATGCACACACAATAATAAATGCACACACACACACGCAAATACACACACACACGCACACACGCACACACGCACACACGTACACACGTACACACACACACACACACACACACACACACACACACACACACACACACACACACACACACACACACACACACAAGCCTTCACCTGTAATGCTCAGTCCAGCCTGGTTCCAGGGTGTTCTTGTATCTGGAGGACCAGGCCCAGGACGATGGCCTTCAGGGACCAGACAGCAGCAGCAGCTCACCTCCAGGTCACACAGTGAACCCCTCCTGACCGTACTGCTCGTCTGGAACAGGATCACAAAAATCTTCTAATTGGAGGGTAAAGTAGACCGGATCGAGTACTTTACAATTCTGCACACTGTATTCATATAAACTGCATGCAGTATATAACTTCAGTTATAACACTAGCTAGAGGAATCTGTCTCAAATTATTCTCCGACCTTGATATCATGTACTGACAATTTGTTGAGCAATTTGTCAACAATATTAGTTGTTAATAACCCTTACATATCTAAATGGTTCATATAAAAAAATAGAGCAAAAAATATATATCCCTGGTCAGATTATATCACCCAGAATTTAATCCATTACTGTAATGGCCTACGTATGGTTATTAATGCCATATTATGCAAGTAATTATTGTCATGAACAAGCCTATCTACTGTGCTGGACGGAGAGATCTGATTGGCCGGCTGCTGGTGGGTGTGTCCTGCAGCCCGGCTCACGGAGCAGCAGTTGTGGGGGGTCTCTACTCGTCGTTTAGGTGTGACCTTTAACCTGTTAGCACGTTTGGCATATTAGTCCCAACGATCACATCTTTAACCTGCAGTATTGTGCTGACAATCGGCACACAGCAAGAAGGCACAACACTAGTGCTAAAACATGAAAGATATCGTACCGCAAACTTGTTTATTTTTTCGCCCCCTCTCTCTCTCCCCTTCCCCTCCCTCTCTCTCTCCCCTTCCCCTCCCTCTCTCTCTCCCCTTTCCCTCCCTCTTTCTCTCTCTCGCCCTCCCTCTCTCACATCTGATTCCTGTCTGGCGGTGCTTGAGGTGTCTCAGTCCGGGGGAGAATGACAGGAAGGGAGTGGCTGCTTAAAACCCAGTTGAATCAAACTGTATCAGAAGCTGCATAAGGTGGGCCGGTATTAATAGCACAGTGCAAACACAGCTCCAGAACGATGAAAACAATACCTCTTTAGCGCTCACGCAAGCTGGTTCTCTGCTCGTATTATTGCAGTCTCGGAGCGGCGGCTGGTTCAGAGGGAATCTTAGTAATTAACCTATGGTAATGACAAAAGCCAATTTATGGCTCTTAAAGATCAAACGTACCTGGGTTAATGTGGGGTCAATGGAATGCATGCGCGGGAATACCAGTGCTGGAACGGTGGCGGCTGATCAGGGAAAAAGGCGGGAGAACATTGCGTTCCCCCGCTGTGACAGCGTCAAAACGCTAACGACGTTTCAAGTCATAAACGTGCGAGGGCGAACATCCGTCCACCGGGAGCGTAGCGTAGCGTAAGAAGCCTAGCATAGCATTAGCGCTAACTGTTATAGCTCTGTTTATGTGGTGTGTGTGTGTGTGTGTGTGTTCTTGGGCAGGGTGGAGTGTTTTTTCTTCGTATAAGTCAGACAGGGTCACGTGTGTGTGTGTGGCCCTGGTAATCGGTGTGTGAAAGCAATGGTGGAGTTTCCCCTCTGCTACTCTGTTTTAGTTCCCGCCCTTTTAAAGAAGTTCCCTCCCCCTGTTTATGCAACGACAACGATGACATAACCGGATCCATAGGAACAACGCCGAGCAGTGACTGACACTGGTCCTTTTAATTACACTCCAAAGATGACACACACGCACACACACGCCCGCACACGTCACGCATGCATGCACGCACACACACACACACACACACACACACACACACACACACACACACACACACACACACACACACACACACACACACACACACACACACACACACTTGTGCGCACAAGTATGCACCCACCCACACACACACACACACACACAAACACAAACACACGTGCGTGCGCGAACACACACATACACACTTGTGCGCACAAACACACACACAATTGTACAATAACACACTCGTGCGTGCGCGAACACACACATACACACTTGTGCGCACAAACACACACACACACACTTGTACAAAAACACACACACACACACACACACACACACAGCATATGGCTTACAGACATGACCGCGACCTTCCCCCTGATGTCAGAGGATTTACAAGACAAGACACACGCGGTGTTTACTGACAATGGGCCCTGCCATCTTCCCCCGTCACCTGGACCGGCTCCGGTTACCGTGGAAACCGTCCGTCTCCCGGCCAGATGTCGGCCACCTGGACGGGGTGACGGACTGTGGCGGCGGCCATTATAGCTCCAGCCAGACGCGTGACAAACAGAGTCCGCTGCCCCAGAGCACGGCGCCCCGGGAGCTAGGCCGCATTTAAATAGCACCTTTTGATATCAGATCAATACAACCGATTAACAGTCCAGTCACTCATGGGGGGAGGCGGGGGGGGGGGGGGGCGTGGGGGACAGCATGCTTTGACTGTGATACATTATGTGCCAGAACTAAACAAAGAAGTTATTTCAATTCCAGTGGTTTTGTTACTTTTTTCCACAAAAGGTCAAGCGCTGTCAAAAATATCAGCATACTGACCTTTTTAAACATTCTGGAAACATTGGGATCATAGATTATGCTTTCTTCTCCTCCTCCTTGCTAAAGAGGGGTTAAAACTCATTCACACCAAAGTCACTTGGGGGGGGGGCCTGCAGACTCTCTGCTTGTCATTTGCAGGTCATCGTACAGTTCATTTGAAGTCTAACATGGCATGGACTGTCCAGGAGATGTGTGTGTGTTGTCAAAACGGAAGAGAGAGGGGAGGGGGATGGAGGTGGCATAGAGAGAGATAGAGGGATGGGGAGGGAGAGAAAGAGAGGCAGGCACTGGGAGGGGGAGGGATAAAGAGCGAGAGAGAGTGAGGGAGGATAAGGGAGAGAGAGAGAGAGGGAGGGAGGAAGGGAGAGAGAGATTCAGCTTGATGACAGAAGACTGTGTTCGCACTTGAGTGGATCCACTCAGCTCTCAAACACCAGCTGCTAATTCACTCTGTGGCAGCATGTCCATCACACTGATGCCAGGGGTCCTAATATGGCCATCATATACCTGTCTTAACGAGTGGATCCCTTAATGAGTGGACCAGTCTTAACGTGTGGACCAGTCTTAACGAGCCAACCAATTAAACCCCAAATGCCCAGATTATATTGGATATTTATCAGTGCTAATATCCACTATCTACTCCCATAAAATTGTCAGAGGTATAGCAGCGAAGCCTGTAAAAACATAATCGTCACACATGAAGTCTTGCACCGATACTCGCACCTCTGAGCCAATCAGAAGTTTAGCATCCAGGCATTCCCCCAGACTTCCTATAACGTTGTATGAATATATGTCATACAAAATTTGATTTTGGATAATATAAATAAAATGTTCATTCAACATTTTATTTACCACTTTCCAAACCCTGGAACCTGCAGGCGCTAAGTTTGCTTTGGAATTAATGAATGTCATAACAAGAAAACATCGTGATAAGTTCTGTTGAAATGGCCAGGCTTATTTAGGTGCATTTACCACTTTAGATCATATATTTTTCGTAATGATATTATGAACAAATTATAAAATAAAAATCAACATTCTGATTCCT
>NC_136936.1:47946591-47971611 GCF_949987615.1 Pollachius pollachius
CCGGCAGAAATAAATAAATAGAATGCTCTGACAAAAAAATAAATATAAATCCAGTATCTGTGGATGTCCCAGGCCTGCAATAAACCCCTTCAACCATTCCATTCAGCTCAAATGAAGGGATTTGTTCGTCTGAATGAAGTGGACGTCCTCTTCTACTTAGGACGCGGTTCAGAAGTTAGGCTCACAAAGTGGAGGGCCGCATGCAGTTCATGAAGAAGATGCTTATCACCTGCAGAAAGGATCTGATTGGTCCAATGTTGACGCAAAGTGTTGACTTGCGCATGTACACTTGTGTATGTGTGTGTGTGTGTGTGTGCGTTCATGGTTGTACGTTCATGTTTGTATGCATGTCGGTTGGCTGCTGCAGGTATTGGTAGGGGAACAAACAAGGAGACTGCATTAACCTTTGGCCCGCTGTCGGGGGGAGGAACTGATAGAGGTAGGGGAGGGGGTGGAGGAGATGGTGGAGGAGAAGGAGGGGATGGAGGTGGTGGTCGGGGGAGGTGGGGATGAAGGTGGTGTTGTAGGGGATGATAGAGAAGGTGGAGGGGAGGGGAGGTGGTGGTCATGGTGGTGGAGCAGATGGAGGGGTCGGTGTAGCGAATGATGGAGAAGGTGGTGGTGGTTGTGAGGATGGAGGTGGTGGTAGTGGAGTTGGTAGTGGTGGAGTGGATGGCGGAGAAGGTGGTGGTGGTGGTGGGTTGTGGGAGCGGGCCTGTGGGTGGAGCCTGGACATCCCATAATCAGGCTGCTGTCAGCGCTGTTTCCAGGAGATTAATTCCGCTGGTTTCAATTCCAGCCAGTGCCTGCGCAGCGCGGCCTGCAGAGAACATGTTGTCCTGTTTAAAACACATGTGCATGGGGCTGACTCAATTTAACACAGGCAAGGGGTTGGGGAGGAGTAGGGCGTTGGGGGGGGGGGGGGGGGGCGAGAGTAAAGCATCAACACCCCCACCCTCTCCCTTCATCCTCCCTTCCCTCCCGTCTGCCCAGACCTCGCTGTGAGAACACAAATACCATGCATCAACAAGAGAGCGCAATTCCCAGATCTGGCAGAGGTGGGTCCAATCAGAAAGCCCATTTGCACCCTGCACCATGAAGAACTCATGGTCCACTCTGTGGTCACGGACCACAGACCTGAAGTCAGCATTAGATGAACATAACATGCTATCCCTACCTACCGGGCATCATTCAGTCGATTCCATGAAAGACTTTCTGACGTTCTACCCCGTATACAGACAGAGATCTGACACTCCTGGTCTCCTAAAGCTCAGTAGGGGGGACCCCATCATCCGCAGCCGCCATCGGATCACAACCGCGACCCAGGAGCTGGATCAGAGGGGTGGGGGGGGCCCTCTTCACCTGGTAAACCCTGCAGCCCAGCGGATCCTCCGCCGGCGGCTTAATGAAGAGATTAGTCCTCTCCCAGCCGCGCTAAGCATGGGCGTGCGACAGTGACAGAGGCGAGCGAGCACGTCGTTAGCTACCTGTAATAGCTCCTGGATGGCGATGACGAGCTAACCCCCTTCCCCAACACCACCCGATCACCCCCTCTCCCCCCTCTGCTGCTGACAGATGTTGGGGTTCTTCACGATCATCCATTCCACGCCACCGTGGCCGTAAAAAGGTCCCGTGGCATTGATAACACATTTGGCTCCGACATCAAATTCCTGCCCTTATGAAAGAAAACAGCATCAATCACCGCCAGCCATTCATCTGCCGCCTGCCGACAGGCCCGGATTATTAATTTATCAGCCGGCACACCCTCCTCCACCTCCTCCTCCTCCTCCTCCTCCTCCTCCTCCTCTCCGCCCTAATAGAGTAGCTTTACTGTGTCCATGGGAGACTCTCCAGGATTGTAATTAATAGGAAACAGACATACCTAATTTCCCTCTCGGCTCTTTGTGTCAGTGTGTAGCCCAGGAGCCTGGGACTGAGGAAGTCCTTTCAAAGCGTGGATAGACAGAGAGGAGGGTGGGGGTGGTGGTGGTTGTTGTGGGGGGGGGGGGGGCTGTTTGCTAATGTGATGCCCGCCGTTGACGGCTCCATAATGGAACGCATATCAAAAGGCATCACACACAGGGGACGGTCAATGATTTGTTTTGACAACCGGTTGAATGACGGACTAACGCCGCCCCCCTCGTGCTAATTTGACTGGTGACACAGGTAGAGTTATGTGACCGTGTGTTTGTGTCTGTGGTGAACCCGTCCTCTGCCTCTTTGGTAAAGGCTGGCCAAAAGGAAAGAGAGGGCTGGGAAACGGGATAAGGGAGGAGAAAGGTGTAGGACAGTGTCTCCCTGTTATCCATCCGGTCAAATCCTCTCCTTGTGAGAACCCCCCTCCCCACACACACACCTCTCACACACGGGTGATAGCGGAGACACACCTGCACTCACCTCACACTACCAGCTCTCAAAACATCGGGGTGGAGGGGAGGGGGGGGGCAGTGGTGTGTTGAGATCCTCAGATCTCGGTTATTCACGGAGTGTTCCAGAATATACCGTCTTTTCCCCTCCTAACGGCCCTCCTCCGCTAAAGCCCGCCGTATGCCTGACATTTAAAAGGTAAGTAAGGCCATTTTGAGTGCGCTAATTCCTGTCTCATGTCCCTCCCCAGCAGATAGGGAAGGATCCCTCTCCGCCATAAAACGCTTATGAAATATTAAAAAGGCCCCGGCTTCGTTGGATGTGTGCAGGGTAGCCCTGATTAGGAGGAGCAGCCAGGAGCCCCGCGGTGAGGAGCCGACAGCCTCCGGAAGGAGGAGACGAGGGGGACGTGAGGAGGAGGAGGCGACGGGAGGGAGGAGAAAAGGAGGGAAGATACACCGAAAGGAAGGGCGCGAGGTTTTAATGTAACGATTGAAGCGGGAGCGGAAGGAACAAAGAGGAGGAGGAGGGAACAGAGGGAAGGGAGGACGACGACGAAAAGAGGGGATTGGGAGGAAGGAGGGAAGGGAGCGAGAACGGAGGGGAGCGGAGAGACGGGAGGAGGGATGACAGGAGGGAGTGAAAAAAGGGTGCAGGAGGTGCAGGGGGTACGGAGGGGTGTAATCGGCTGTGGCAGCGCCGTACCTGGCAGCGGTGAGCGGAGGGGAGCCGCACTGGAGCGTCGCAGGCGTGTCCTGCAGGGGGGGAGGAGAGGGGAGGGGGAGAGGGAGGGGGAGGGGGGAGGAGGAGGGGGGAGGAGGAGGGGGGAGGAGGCGGGGGATGAGTCACCCCGAGCCTCTGACTGGTGGTATGGAAGTGTGTCGGAACCGATATGTCACATCTGTCCCTGTCACTTTACATCAGCACCAGGAGGAGGAGGAGGGGAGGGTGGGGAGCATGTGAAGCCACAGAGACCCCTTTGGCCCAAGTAGGGGGGGGGGGGGGGCCCACAACACTCCCCCCAAACACCCCACGACAACCACCAACAGACCCCCACCCCACTAAGGCCTGAATCCCCCTCCCCCCCCCTTCTCCTGGACGGGGGGGATTCAGGCCTTAGTGGGGTGGGGGTCTGGGTTAGCGTAACGCACACTCCCAGCATGGAGGTTAAGAGATTATAAATCTGTAAAAAAAACTATATATATTATAATAAAATAGTTACCCACCTGATTTCTGGACCCGCACATAACACTTCCCCTCCCTGTGATTAGGTGTGAATCCTACCTCTGGGAGGCAAGACGCATGGTCCTGCTCAACCAGCACACACCATGGTCTGTGTAATTGCCCGGGCCAGTTTGGCGGTAACATTCAGTTTCACACGGAACTGTATAGGTCACCCATTCCAAAAAAGAAAACGTAAACGGTACAAGCCACTAATAGGTGAGTCAATGTCATGATTTTCCTTTCAAAAATAGAAACAACAGGAAAATAAGGAAAAGGCAAAGGAATTGCTGAAGCCGTCGAAGCCGTTCGTCTGATCAAGAAAGCAGGAACGATCGGGATGATCTGCTGGTGAATCTGAAGATCCCAGCCCCGGAATCCTTTTAATGAACAGCAGAATCTAGTCTCAGGATTTATGGATTAATCCCTCTTCAGCTTTAAAATACCCCAGGATCTATATTCAGAGTCACAAGGTCACAAGTTTTGTAATTTAAATGAAAGGGTCTAAAAGGTGACAAATGAACAAAGCCCGGTTTCATTAGGAAGTGATCCTTATGTACATCTTTGAAGATTTATTGCTGGACGATCCCTTGGTTCAGAGCAAAGAGAGAATAGAGATGATTAATCACTTCTAATGCCGGTGTCTGGGGTGACTTTCTTTCTATTTGTTATTGCCAAGGAAGTTCAAGTCCTGCTTGTTGGCTGGAGAAAATGTTGCTACTTTCGCCGGAATGAGCAAATGGGGGCTTTTTTATTTCGCAGCCTCTGATTTATTTTGCGTTTGAACGACTTGAGGCTAGCTAGCTGCTAGCCGACTTGCCGGTGGGCTATGCTGAATGTTATGGCTTGCTGGAAGCTATGCTATCGAGAAATAAAGAAATAAATGAAAAATGAAGAGGAGGGGGAGAGGGAGAGAGAAAAAAGCACAACGAAAAACAACAACAAAACCACAAATTTAAAGGCCACATTTTAGAATGAATTACATTGGAGAGTGTGCACTCTGCCATGATGCATTAAGACCATGGAGTCCACTACCTCATCTCTGTAGGGGGAGTGTGACTGCGGCAGCGTCTTGCTAGGTACACGTTGCCCCTTGGTGTTTTATGCATATACATAAAAACACAGAAATACAGTACATATAGATAGTATACATACATTGACGCAGAGACACGCATACACGTTTAGGCACACACACACACACAGGCACACGCACGCACGCACACACACACACACACCCACACACGCACACACACACACACACGCACACGGACACACACATGCATGCATATACCTCCATTGATGGACAGACGGTATCCCTGGCCGGGGCTTGAGACCTCTGCAGCACTCTGTTGTAAACAACACCCAGCCCAGCAGTTGAACGCTGAGAAGATCACTGAGTTGAATGTCAAGACTCCAGCGCCGAGCCAGATCAAGGCTCACAAGGATTGATGGAGGAGAGGCACAGTGCAGCTATAACAACCTGGCGCTGATGAAGATAATCATGATGATGATGAGGGTAATTATTATCGGCAATTAAAAAGTCAAAACGGGGCAAAATGGCTGAACGCGCTGAGGGAGCATCAGAGCCTAATGGAGGAGGGAGGAGGAGAGGAGGAGCAGAGGGAGGCTTCACCTGGCACCTCCTCCCTCACCTCCCTACCCCCACCAGCGGGTGCGGGTGGTGGGTGGTGGGTGGTGGCTGCCACCGCCCCCCTCTCCACCCTCCACCCTCCTCCTGCTACAGCGGAAGCACCACCGCCCTCCCGGGGCCCCTGGAGGTGGAGGAGGACCCAGTGAAGTGCGAGAGCTCCGTGTCCCGGACGGAGGAGGCGCTGGGAGACGATGACCAGGGACAGCGATGACCGGAGTGTCCCTGGCCGTGAGCCACGGACCGTCTGGGGATGCTCGGCTGAGCTGACGCGTCCAATTAGTTTGTCGCAGGTACGAGGCGTCTGCGAATGATAGGCCTAGTGGTCGGCCAAGGAGGACAATCTGAGGGAAATACTCGGAAACACGTATGAAGATCATCTTCTCTGTTTCATAGTTTAACACACGTTAAGCATGTTCTTTATAGCTTGGGGAACACAGAGGAAAAAAAACATACGCAGACGTCACAACTGTTCAGGATGCGACACCTCTTCTGCATGTTAATTATTCATGCGCTCCCCATTATCATATTTGGCTGCGTGACACACTAAGTACGACTGCACAGGCTGACAATGTGTTTTGTCACTTGTTACTAAACAGAGTTGTTGGGCCAAGACTACATCTTCTCGGGCTAGGGGACTGTCTACACGTTCAAACTATTTGACCATGAAGAATCCTCGGGAGATGAACGCGGGCAGCCCCAACCTGATCCACCAGAAGGTCAACGTGGGAAATGTCAGCCATAATGGTTCCCGTTGCATGGAGGAAAATAGGGCAGATATGACGGATCGAGAAAGAGGGAGGGAAAATATATAAACGCCAAACAAGGGATAGTTTAAATTACCTGCTTACTAAATAGGAAATAAATATCAAAATAAAAGAATGTACGGCGTTAGTATTTTAAAAATGTCGAAAACAAAATGTAAAAAAATAAATGTCTCATGCAGGCAAACCACTGGTTTTATTTTATAAAGCAAATAAATAATACCAGCTGAAGCATAATAGCACACTGTGACTTACTTCTGCTAAATGAGTAAGGTTGACAGATCAGTGCTCGGATGGCCGGCGTATTCCCCCTCAGAAATACGTTGCCTTTTTGCCAGTCCATGGGAATCCACATGTCCTCAAATGCTAAATGAAGTCTGACAGATAGCCTGGAGAAAGCTAGTTGGGAGTTTGGGGCTACGAGGGAGACCCTGAGTGAACAGGACATGCTATGTACACCCGGGCTAACAATCAACATATGCTTTGTTTTTTTCTGATGCCAAGGCGGAGCACGTTTAGCCCCGAGAAAAGACGGTTCTCTGGACGGGTTTGGAACAGAACGCCTACTGGCCATCTTCTGCTTTAAACAACGATGTTCACGCTCTCGTGAGCAGCAATTACACAGCCATGCGGGACATTTCAGAGTTTAGTTCGCAGCACGAAAGAGGCGCAAAGAAAATGGGAGAAAGATAGAAGAGATTTATCCTGTGTATATACTTGGGGCCAATTATCATTATAAAATAATATATATTATATTTTTGTGGCCAATATTTAAGCAAATAGTTTAGTTATTTTTTTTATTTATAAGATCGACCTGATTCTGCTGATCATCATAACACATCAAATACAGAATATTAATAATTTTAATAAAAACAGCTCTTTCTCTTCTATTTCATGTCAGCCCTGGGCCCTTAGTGAAACCTGACCCTGGGGGCCCTGCGGGCCCTGGGGCCCGTGCTTGGACTGTAGGCCCCGTCCGGGTGCCCTCGTCCTGGGAACCAAATCTTAACACTAAAACCGTATCAACCCAGTACCAGAACCAGATCTGAACCAGATCAGAACCAGAACCGGAATCAGTACCAGAATCCGAATTAGAGGCAGAAACCAACCAGAACCAGAACCAGAACAAGAACCAGAACCAAAACCATATCAGAACCAGAACCATATCAGAACAATAACAACCAAACCTAAATCTAACCTTAAAACCTAGACCCAAACCACAAAACCGAAACCTAACCCGAGGCCCTAAAACCAAATACTAATCTGAACTTAACCCTAGTCCTAAACCAAACACTTAAACCCAACCCTAAACCTACCCTTTAACCAAACCCATTAACCAACCAAACACCCAGAAATGTATAAAGTAGCTCAACCGGAGAACCACCATGATGATGAACCGTTCCCCCCGGATTGTCCCTCTAAAGATCTAGAGTCCTCCTGCCCGCTCCACCCCTGGCCATACACCACCTGCCTCCACCTGGCAAACACAAACAGTTGGTAAAAGACTGTGTACTTACACACAGAGAAGGACGCACACACCGCTGTTTAAGGCGAAGGCGCCCTGATTCTGTACTTCTTAGAACATTAAACCGTGTGCAGGTGTCTCCTCCATTAAGATCTTTGCGTTCCTGAGAATGATTGTGTTTTTTAATATGGGCTCCTGGGACGGAGTGCGCCATCGGGTCAGCGTGGGCTCCGGCCCCGCTAACGGAGCCGTCGGAGTGAGGGAGGGTCTCTGGGACCCTGACAGACGCTTTGATGAGTTAAGGCGGTGCCACGGCCTGGCGATGAGAGGGAAATCAGAGCGCGCTCTCCCCTGCTCAGTAATGAGCCACACCTGTACACTGCTTTAAATACCAAAGAGGAGGTTTAAATGTCAGGTGCAATTAAAGCGTATGATTCAACGCTGCACCAATCAAATCAAGGCCCCGGAGTTCACCGGCAGTCTGGAGGAGATGTTGTACAGGCGCCATGACACTAGCCTACACCTCCATGGGCCCGTCAGCCCCAAGGTGGTTGTCTTTAAAGTTTACTGCTATTCTGCTGAACTTCTCCATCTTACCAACTCAAGGCCTTTCGCCTGGAAGGAAAGGTTTACTGCCTTCCCTGGAAGATGAGGTGAGCACTGATCCATCCAGTGGAGGAAAAAAGCTGCAGACAGACAGGTCAGATGGGTATAGGGAGGCATTAAGGGTAGGGGGGCAAGAGTGATGAGCGCATGGGGGAGGAAGGGAGGGGGAGGTGGTGAATTTCCGAGTGGGCTATGGGGGATATGACACAAGGTTAAAGTAGAAAATGTTTCATACTATGATAATGAAATTCATATCTGTGTGGGACACTTTTATCCAACGCAACGTACACGTATTTTTGTAGATGCATGATATTTAGAAATAGGTAGATTTTAGCATTTTTCTCCTGGATGCCTATACATGTACACTGTGGACACTGGGGATCAAACCCAGTACCTTTAGGCTGGGAATCAAAAACCTTACACACTTCACCACCCCCGCCCCGGTATTAGAACATATGTTTAGAACATATACAGATATGTGTATCTGTATATGTATTTCGGTTTGATTACCGCCACGATTTTTACACTAAAACAATATCAGAGGGATAAATATAAACGGCTGAACTCTTAGGTTTGAGACTGGAAGTCCCTTGTCTGGAGAACTGCCTCTTCCCACCACCTCATCCAGAACACTGCAGAACTGCATTTCCACGGCCTCTTCCCATCACCTCCTCCAGAACACTGCAGAACTGCTGACGACCAACAATTATGTTCCACAATCACACTAATTGGTCTCATCCCCGGTTCACCCCGGGTCCCTCGCGTGTGTTAATGCAGATAGCAAAATAAGAATCCCAAAGAATACACCGGCCAGGAATAATGAGATTCCTCAAGTACTCTGAAATGTAAGGGAAAACGCTGGCATTTCAGTTTGAACCTGGCCCACAAGTCTTAAAGAATCCTCAGACAAAAAGACTCTTCTCTACTCTCCCCCCCCCACCCCACACACACACACCCCCACACACACACACCCCGATACCTTGACATAATTGTCTGTAGTAATTCACCACTGGATGAACAACTGGGTGAGCCGCACTTGGGGGCGAATGGCAGGAATCCTCCGGAAACGACTTGAAAAGATTCCCAGGCAGGCATTCATTCAAGGCAAACATGTCAGGGCCTCATGAATGAAAAATGAACATCCAGGGTTAAATAAAGCAATACGACCAGAGGGACCAGGAATTCTGCGAATAAGTGTCAGCCAGGGAGAAAAAATGAAGCATTTACCTGTTGGTAATCTAATCGGGCGATGGCTTTCTGTTGATATCGGACTCCTCCTTGAACGAGCTCGCTGCTTTAGATGCTGCAGTCGGGATGAGGGATCATCTCTCTCGCGGCGAGGGCAGTTTTGGTGATCTGACGGTGGGGGGGAACCGAGGGGGAAACGCATCAACACACAGCCGATATTTGGCTACTTATTGTCCCAAATCTTTAGGACGGAACGCGCCCCCCCAGCTCTTCACATATGCACATACTCACACTTTATTATTCATGACTCCAAAGGATATTGTGAGGACATACATATTCCATTGGGTAAAGGCAGCCATCGTTCCACCCTTTCGGGCGCGGGGGCAAAAGCATGAATCACAGGGAGAGGAAGCAATCACAAACACCTTGAGACTAGAAACCGAATGCGAAACAAAAACAAAACAAAAATAGAAAGAAAACAAATTGTCGGAATGCCGCGTTTTTCCTGCTGTAAAGTATTCGGGGGAACACAAAATGACTTCCATAACATTGTGTCACATTGAAACTGCCCCTCACCGCGGCTATTAGATGCCTCTGCTGCCCAGCGGATCTCTAAGTCCCACATTTCCACAGAAGAAAAGGAGAATAAAAAGTGGATTAGGAGAGGGAGATGAAGGAAGGGGGCTTCCAGCGCTCACAGCCACCAGCAGACAGCCACAGCACATAAAGGATCAAAACAGTTTCCCTCCAGCCAACAGCTTACAACATTGATTTAGCATTTAATGCTAACCGTAAGAGAATGCCCCTCCCTCAACAGCAGAGAACAACAGAATCATGTTTGGGTGTTTTTGTGTGCGAGCGTGTTATTGAGTGTGATTTGACCACGGCCCTTTGGTCTCTTGTTTAAAGACGCTGGAACCCGTCCAGCTTTCACAACACTCCACTCTGGTTCAGCCTTCATCCAGTAGCTGCTTGCGAAGCGTCTTATTAGGAGCCGGGGCTCCAGGGATAGGCTTGGAGGACACTCAACAATAGGAGAAGAGGTTGCGCAACATCAGGAGAAAGCCCAGCCCGAGCTGTGAGAGAGAACCGGACTGCAGCAGAAACAGAAGAACGCCTGGTCAAGTGCCAGATTAATTATTAAGATGCATCGTTTGAGCTACATTGAGCCGTGACATATCTGTCATGCGCAGGCGCCAGTACTGAGTGCGACGATTATATATGTGCATATAATAAATTAAGGTGACTGTAACATACTAGCAGACAAACAAAGACGCACGCATACACACAAAAACACACACACACACACACACACACAGACATAAACATACACACCCACACAGTCATTCATGCACACAGACATACAAGCACATAAACATGCGGACACAAACATACACAGAAAAAACATACACACGCACGTGCAGAAACATACATGTACGCATACGGACAAAAGCAAAGAGACACACACATACACGCACACACACACACACACACAAACACCACACCATACACACAATGTTGTCGAAACCAACTCACTCTGCTGCCTGACCCGGCCACCTGCTCTCCACCTAGACCTGGTCCGCCCGTTCTCCACACAGGCCCGGCCCACCTGTTCCTCAGTTAGTCCGGGTCCACCTGTTCATCTCAGCTCCACACCAAACCCTCTGCATTAAACACAAGCAGTCATCCATTCTATTGTCACATGACTCCAGGGGACAGTGCATGCTAATAAATGGCTTTCCTCATTATGCATATGTCTTTCATTTTATTATGCATACGTCTTTTGCATGTTTTTCATGATGGATTTAGGTTAAAAAAACACAACAAAGCATGCGTTTCCTCTGCCATCGGACACCATGAAGGACTAAAAAACAATAAATCACATGCTAATTTCTACCCCCCCATCCAGGGTAGCATTGCAAACATTTTGTCTTTCTGGGATATTTAGAGAAATCCTGTGTGCCACATGCAGTGTGATTGCTTTGGTTAAAATAAAGCGGTCACAGGGTTAATCAAAAGAAAAACAACAAAAAACAACACACGTCTTTGAAGGTGTTGGAAAAAACACAACAATGGATATAAATCCTTGATTAATCGTATTACTAGAATCAAATACCACACTGTTACAGGAACGTGTACATGCAAGTTCATGCACTACACAAGCTGGTTAAGGCAGCCCTCGTGACATTTTATTAAAAAATATTTAAGAACAATTTCATGATAAGACATGTTCCCATCCGCTTAAGTGTAGTTATGGGATATCTGTGAAAAACGTTTGGCTTTTAATGGACAAAAAGCATAAAAACACACAGTTAAGATAAACGCTTTCCAGTGGACCAATAAAAACATCTCCAGTCCAAACACAACAAGGCCTGCCTCGCATCCTATTAACATAGCTGAACCGCTCCGTACTGAATTGGAGACCGCGAGAGAGAAACCCAGAGATCCAGCTGCTTAAAGAGGAAAGCCGGGCAGCTTAGACAAAGCTGGAGCCAATTCCCCCTTCGCCCCCTCCAGAAGTCCTGGCGTTCGGGACCGTCAACACAAACATTCCAGGGCAGTAGGAAAACTGACACTAATGAAAGTGGGAATCACTGAGCTAACTCACACCTCGATGAGATGGGATTTCAACCAAATAAGAGAAAACACCTTATTTCAACGTGCGAAATGCTAAACTAAATGTATTGTCTCAGCCTAATATTTAGTACAACGCTTGTAATCTTTTAGCTGTATGGTGACCAAACAAAAGCAACTACAAAGCAGATTCCTTCCCCTATTCAGAAGCCCCCAAACGGAAAAATCACATCACTTTCAATTCATATTAAAGAGATTCAGTTTAACGTATTTAGACGCCTCTCAACCTTTTATGATTCACATAGATTATTAATCAAAGAGACTGCAAAAAAAACAACCAAATGATTTGTCTGATTTTCACCGGAGCGCGATACGACGTGCAATTGATTGTGGCTCCAGGGACACCTGCAGCTTTAGAATACATTTTCCCCTTTCCCCAGGAAAAGAAATAAAGAAATACAAAAAAAAAATGAAAAAACCCACACAGCACCATGAGAAAATATTGCTCCACGACATGAATATGCAGGGTCTTGATACCGGCGATGTCATTACTAATGTTGCTGCCAATTACAGAGCATGTCATGACACTGAGTCATGAATATTCATGGCTGACTGATATAGACGGAGCATCAGCACCCGGGCCTACACCCGTCCCCGCTTCTCATTGTGGGGGAACAGGTACCTCCATCATGGCATGGAGGCGCCTTCCAGCTGTAAGACAAGCTGCTCCACCAGGCATTGCTAGTTAACAGTGTGTTATATAAAGGTGTATTAAAGTGATGTAGTGCTCTCCGGATCTAAAGAGCAGGCATTAAAGCATATTAAGTAGACATTTAAGCGTCCAAAGTGAGGATCTAAAAATGGAAAGGCGACGCGGGGCCAGAGGACGCCTCCGGGGGTGCACGCACGCACGCACACCGACGCCGCTTCCTGGAAAGTTTCTGACCCTCCTTCGTCTTTGGGATTCATGCGGCATGTGGGGCGGGATGAACGGCTTGGAATTGGTCGGTTTGAATCGGTTGGTCTGAACCGGTCGGTCTGATTCGGTCGGTTCAAATCGGTCGGTTTGAATCGGTCGGTCTGATTCGGTCGGTTTGAATCGGTCGGTTTGAACCGGTCGGTTTGAACCGGTCAGTTTGAAACGGGCGGTCTGAATCGGTCGGTTTGAACCGGTCGGTTTGAATCGGTCGGTCTGAATCAGTCGGTCTGATTCGGTTGGTTTGAATCGGTCAGTTTGAATCGGTCAATTTGAATCGGTTGGACGATTCAATTTATGTTGGGAAAAAAAAGTCAAGAAAACATTTTTATTCACTTCAACAAATAAAAATCAATGGTGTCATTTTTTATTGATCAATTTGTTTAGACATTTGATTCCGAAGAAATAATAAATTCACCTTGACCTTAAAAATCGATATTGATAAATGCAAATAGTTCAAATCTTGAAATACAGGTAGCGAACTGTTGACCTTGGTGTATAGTTCAATTAAGTCAAGTTAATGACCTACATATTGTTATTGTGTTATACATAAGTTAATGCCTTAACATATTGTTATTGTGCAGTGCATAAAGGAATGCCTTAACATATTATTATGTTATTGTGAAATACATAGTAGTTAAGGCCTTAACATATTGTTATTGTGCAGCACATGGTGACATAGTATAACTAGGGCTGCTGTGTGTTGCCTCACTCATCTTGTGTAAGCAGGTCATCACAGCTCATCCTTAAGAACCCACGCAATGGCAGTAGATAGAGATATGAATAGACATGAATGTAAATAGACCTTAAATTACCAATAAACATATTTACAATGACTCTGGAAGCTCTACTGACATCTCCAAACACCAAACTACGAGGTATCTGGTTGCTATCAGGTTATAAACAACGGTTTATAACCTCACCACACCCCGGCCATTTGGAATAAATCCCATCATTCAGTCAATAGGAGAGGCTGTGGATAGGCATCTATTTGTACAGTCACACCTGACACGTCATCTTGTTATGACTGATAACCCATCCTATACCGCCTACTGTACACATCCTGGAGGAGAGCGGGGGAAGGGGGGGGGGGGGGGGGGGGGGGGGGGTGGATGACGGTCAACTAATGGAGTCCTTTCTCAACCTGACTTGAGTTACTGCTTCTCTGTGAGGGAGCAGGCAAAGTCCTCTAACTGCTTTGCAGCAAGCCAGTTTCAACAATGGCCCTTCAAGCTCGGGCTTGTGTGTTCATAGGGAACGTTGTATTGACCTCACACACATGCAAACACACACACAAACTCTCTCACACACACACACACACACACACACAAACACACACAAACACACACACACACACACACACACACACATGCACACATACTCACACACATACACAAATACGCACACACACACACACAAACACACACAATTTCAAGAACATTAAGAAGTTCAACGTATCACGTTAGTCTATTGCCTCACAGTATTATTAAAATGAACTATTTCATAATTCAGCAGAAGCTTGAATCCAAAGCATCTTGCAGGGATTTCCTTCATGTCATGAAGGAGCAAGAAAGCGTCTTGCTCGAGGATTTAGAGGTCAGCCGAGGGTGAGATGGGACCAGAACCTTCCGGCTTGGAGTCAAACACCCTCTAACATCAGAGTCTTGGCCCCACCCTAACAGCAGACTAATAGACACAGCAAGAGGTTCGTATAACTCAGGCTAAACAGTCCACGTCTTTTCCCAGGTGAAAACAAACAGCAGAGGAAGACAATATAGTGTTAAATTATAATAATACTAATAATCATTTTAAATACCTTTGATATAATTACACCGTGCTAAGGCAGTTTTAGATTCCCTTTCAAATGATTGTCAATTAATTGTGCACATAAATGAGGAAGTTAATTATTCTTCAGTAAAATGGGCAATTAAACCGCTAATAGTGTTTTCCTTCTCAATTCTAATTGGTTAATGGAAAACACTTCACACACTGGCCATTATACAATGAGGCCAAATATTGTCAGAGAAAAACAACTTGAATGTTTAACAGAACAATAGTGGGCTGCACACCATTAAGAGATGAGCTTTAACACATCAAGTAGAGGTTAAGGATTTAATATATTTACATACATTACAAGACGTCTATTTTTTGTCCATAATCAACAAACATTTGTGTTTGAAATGTTGACTGTACAACGGTACATACACACACACACACACACACACACACACACACACACACACACACCACCGAATCGAAATTGACCTGAATCTCTCCTTTGTGCTTTTTTTTTTCCTATTAAAATACATTCGATAGCTTACAGCATACAAGCCTGTAATACAACGTGTTGTGTGGTCGCACAGCCTCGATAGCATTACAATAATTAACAGGTAGACAATTGAGACGTAAGGCTCTCAAGCGGTCTATGGGAGGTGAACAATACTGTCCTCTAGAGGTGAGCGGAATCATAATAGTGTTGTAGGCGCCGTGCACTTAATACCACACGTGTGCACAGAGGCGTTATACGTTCCAGCCCAAATCAACCCTAGTTCATTTTAACCACCAGCTCTCACTGTTAGCAACCGTTCTCCGTGCGGGCTTTCACAGGCCTTCTCTCCTTAACATCTCACCTGTTATATAACGTTCCTCCTTCAGATGTTTCACATGACAATGTGCACGTAAAAAGTGTAGATCTAGTCGATTTGCCTGAACATAGTTCTGCTATGCGACTGTTCCTCGGACGAACGGTCCACCCACACTTTGGGAACGGGGCGGGAGAACAATACGGCCCGAAATACAGCGTGTGAGAGCGCTCCGGCCACTGCGTCAAGTGAGCGTTTTCTGCGTCATTCGCTATTTTACTTTCTCCTATCACGTTTCCCTCTCTGGAGGCTTAAAATGGCTCAAGCATGACAACTGGCTATAGGACTACTAATTACACCACCCCCCTCCCTCCCCTCCTCCTCCTCCTCCTCCTCCTCCTCCTCTTCCTCTACCTCCAGTGGGGCGCTATGAATAGGTAGGCCCCCCCACACACACACCCACGACATTTGAGGTCTAAATTTGGATCACAATTGAAATAGCTGTACTACGCCTGTCACGAGATAACGAAGAATAACACCTCTCCCCCTCCCCCCTCCACACACACACACACACACACACACACACACACACACACACACACACACACACACACACACACACACACACACACACACACACACACACACACACACACACACACCCCTCGCTTATAATGCTATTCAAACGTGTGTACATAAGTGACGCACCTCCACTAAAGTAAACCCTTTTTCTTCTTTCATATTGCATAAGGTTCAGCTCACATAAATAAGAAGGACAATGGGGATAGCCTATCAGCTGGAAATATCTACATCTTTGAACACAATTAACATCATTATTAGGCCGAGTAATGTTGCACGGGGCCCTGTGCTGGAATTACGTTCCTCCAAAACGAATATTTTTCCAAGACATTGTTCTCTGCGCAAGTTGAAATTACCAAAAAATTATCCCATACATCCACACGATCTTACAGTATTCTATTAAATAGAAGAAAAAAAACAGCGTTAAATATGGTCTCTGGTTTATGCATGAAGCCTGTAACATGCCGGGGATCAGCACAGCACACACAGCATGGACCACATCCAGAACGGTGGACGACTTGGAGCCGCTATCCTCACCGTAGTCGATCCAACGGTCCGAACGTACAGTGGGCGTGGCCTCTTTAGGGCACCAAACCACGCATGGTGAACGGTGATTGGTCGGCTGGGGAGAGAAGTCCCGCCTACCGTACGTTCAGACCCTTGGATCCGGCGACGACCTTCCCAAAGCGGGATTGGCGCGTCTGTGTGTCGACGTGGATGACGCGAGGGTTGGAGACACGTGGGCCGCGGCATCCGGAGCTCACATAAACAAAGGCACATTGGCTGAGCGGCTAGTCGATCCCTGCGTCGCTCAGTGCTCGGAGAGTTACGCGAGTTCACCCTGGCATCTTTCTGCACCCCGAACCCGAGATTTTGGAGCTTTTACTGTTTACTGAATGCTCTCTACATGCCTATTGCATGGATTGAAGACCAGCGTCTCTTCTGAAGGAGGTAAGATCAGTTTTTTACATTATTTAGTTATTATAAGAAATTAAATTATAAAGTGTTATGGGTGTTATGGGTGAAATCAGAATCAGTGCTCCATGCCTTTTACTTCAGTTTTAAGATTGAATTAATATTGATATCTGTTATAATGCTTTTAAAATACATAATTACTATAAATATATGTGTATTTTACAGTGCCAATGTTGTTGCTTGCTCCAACATTAATGCGTCTATGGTGCACTAACACATTAACATAGAGTTTCAAACTAGAAGATTTTTTTCTATGACAATAACACCGAATATCGAGCATCTGATGTGACAATTTGCGCAATGTGCGTAAATACGAAATGTTGTTTGACAGTCCGCATACTGACAGATTACTGAAGTCTATCCTCACCCTGAGTGTGCAACTCTTTATCCCGCAAAACAGTAAACGTCTAAGTGATCTATTTTAATAGGGGAAGACTCCAAAACTGTCGCTTTCTTGAATCCTGACCCCCGTTGCTTCTGACATTCCCAATTTCCAGTGCCACCGACACGCTCTCCAAAAAACTTGAGGTAGGCGCTTGTGTGTTTCACTTTTATATGCATTTTAAATACCCAACAATGTTTTGCTATGTCCTATTATCACCCCTCCATTCTGAATTATAGTTATTTCTGTTCTCCTCCTTGTTGTTGTCGTCTTTTACAACTTGCATTTATGCATAACATTTACAACTTCTAAGGCCTATATCATTCTGCTATAACAGTGAATATCCATAGCTCTTGATTATACTTCTAACCGCGGTTGTCATTTCCAACCATCCATAACATTTCTGATTCGTTGTGTCCCTGTGCGTGTTTCCCCCGCAGCCATGCCCTGCGTTCAGGCTCAGTATGGATCTTCACCCCAAGGCGCCAGCCCCGCTTCCCAGAGCTACAGCTACCATGCCGCCGGAGAATACAGCTGCGACTTCCTAACCCCCGAGTTCGTGAAGTTTAGCATGGACTTGACCAACACTGAGATCACAGCTACCACGTCTCTACCCAGCTTCAGCACGTTCATGGACAACTACAACACCGCAGGCTACGACGTCAAGCCGCCCTGCCTCTACCAGATGCCGCATTCTGCAGAGCAGTCGGCCATCAAGGTGGAGGAGGTCCAGATGCACAGCTACCACCACCACCAGCACCACCAGCAGAGCCACCTGCCGCCCCAGTCGGACGAGCTCATGGCCCACTCCGGGCCCGTGTACTTCAAGCCCTCCTCGCCCCACGCCCCCAGCACGCCAAACTTCCAGGTCCAACACAACCACATGTGGGAGGACCCGGGCTCCCTACACAGCTTCCACCAGAACTACGTCGCGGCCTCGCACATGATGGAGCAGCGGAAGAACCCGGTGTCGCGGCTCTCGCTCTTCTCCTTCAAGCAGTCCCCCCCCGGCACGCCCGTCTCCAGCTGTCAGATGCGCTTCGACGGCCCGCTGCACGTGTCGATGAACCACGACAACCCGGGAGCGCACCGGTCGCACATGGACGGCCAGAGCTTCGCGGTGCCGAGCGCCATAAGGAAACAGGCCGCGCTGGCCTTCCCGCACTCCCTGCAGCTGGGCCACGGACACCAGCTGATGGACAGCCAGGTCCCGTCGCCCCCGTCCCGTGGATCTCCGTCCAACGAGGGGCTGTGCGCCGTGTGCGGGGACAACGCCGCGTGCCAACATTACGGGGTTCGCACCTGCGAGGGCTGCAAAGGGTTCTTCAAGGTGGGATTTCACACGCTTGTATGTCCGGTTCCCATTGCGGTTGAACGGTTCCTAACGGCGCAACAAAGTCACAGTGTCAGGACGCTTAGTTGTTAGTGCGCACCGGATAGGCGCTTTCTTCTCACGTTCACCTGGCTTCTTAATATTGAACCCCTTGGTGTGTGTGTGTGTGTGCGAGTGCGAGTGCGTGTGCGTGTGTGTGTGTGTGTGTGTGTGTGTGTGTGTGTGTTCGTGTGTGTGCGCGTGTGCGTGTTCACGCGCGTGTAATTGTGTGGTATGGCAAAACAGTTTGAGCAGCCAACGAGCCCGCATGACTTTATAATACGAGCCGGTGGAGAAATCGAATCTAACCTGTTAAATAGAGCTGGTCTCCAGGGGAGCGAGGGGGATATGAGCGGTCACGTATTGGTGTTTGCTGATTGTCTCTCCCCTGTATGTTCTGGTGCGCACACAACAGTCACAAACGGGACATGAAGATCATATAAATCCCCCCTTTAATAAAGAATATATAATATAGAATTGAGGCTTTGCATCAGCTTTCTAGAAAATGCACCGTCTTCCGTGTTATCTGCGTATATTAAGACTGTATTTATTTTCTTGTCTTTCTACAGCGAACCGTTCAGAAAAACGCTAAATATGTCTGCTTAGCGAATAAAAACTGTCCTGTTGACAAACGCCGGAGAAACCGCTGCCAGTACTGCCGCTTCCAGAAGTGCCTCGTTGTGGGGATGGTGAAAGAAGGTACGGAGAGGCCCCTCGAACCAACGCAACCTCTATGTTACACCTCTGGCACTTAAACACATCCCACATGAAGGCCATTCTGTTGTTTGGTTCCGTTGTGTTTATTTCACTAATTAAACATCTCTTCTCTATCCGTCATGTGTTGCAATGAACTCAGTATCCGTTCCTTCCCATTACGTAGTTGTGCGGACGGCCAACCTCAAGGGCCGGAGAGGCCGCCTACCGTCCAAACCCAAGAGCCCCCAGGAGCCTTCCCCCCCCTCGCCGCCCGTCAGCCTCATCAGTGCTCTGGTCAGGGCGCACGTTGACTCGAACCCTTCCATGTCGGCCCTGGACTACTCTCGGGTAAGACGCACGGAATAAATAAAAAAAAGTCAGGCGCACGAAACCGTTAAACTCTTTTTTCTTTTAGAGAAAAAAGGGGGGCAACAAAAAAGTAATTTTCTTTAATTAAGATTTGCGTTCCCCCATTCACCGTTTCGTTTATTAACTGGAAAAGGTTTTTTCCAGGCCGTTCAGCCATAACTTTGTCAGGCTTTTAAGGCGGTATATTTTACTTAAGTAAATCGCAGCGAAACGGAGAAGTCCAATAAAATAAGACATGAATTCAACGAAAAAAAGAAAAAATGCAAGCCTCTCTCCTGGAAACGGGCACGGGCAATTTCACGGATTATATATTTTAAAGGGGTCTCATTAAGCCGCCGTTTAAATTAAATTCCAGTTCCAAGCCAACCCGGACTACCACCTGAGCGGGGACGACACCCAGCACGTCCAGCAGTTCTACGACCTGCTCACGGGCTCCATGGAGATCATCCGCGGCTGGGCCGAGAAGATCCCCGGCTTCTCAGACCTCACCAAACCAGACCAGGACCTGCTCTTCGAGTCGGCCTTCCTGGAGCTCTTCGTGCTGCGGCTGGCCTACAGGTATAAGTCATTAAATACAACTCGTGGCGTTAATTAATAAATCCAGAAAAAAAGGATAATCCATTGAAACTCGTATTAAGCCTCCGGTCCTTCAAGCTTCGCTGCGTATTATTATTTTTTTGTTGCATTAATTAATTTGCAATAATTAATTCTTCGGATTTCTCGGCTGGTTTTATCTCGCGATATTTACTGACCCCGCGTTGTTCACGGCAGGTCCAACCCGGTGGAGGGGAAGCTGATCTTCTGCAACGGGGTGGTGCTGCACCGGCTGCAGTGCGTCCGGGGCTTCGGCGAGTGGGTGGACGCCATCGTGGAGTTCTCCTCCAACCTGCAGAGCATGAACATCGACATCTCCGCCTTCTCCTGCATCGCGGCGCTCGCCATGGTTACAGGTGCGTAAAGGCGCAGCGCCGCTCCACAGCTCTAAAAGGGTTTAATTCAGGAATAACGGCACGTTAGAATAACCCTTTTAAAGACAGATGATCTTATTTCGCTTGTTTGTGTTTTGCATTTCAGAGCGACACGGTCTCAAGGAACCCAAGAGGGTGGAAGATCTCCAGAACAAGATCGTGAACTGTCTCAAAGACCAAGTGACATTTAATGGCGGTGGATTGAATCGTCCGAACTACTTGTCAAAACTGTTGGGGAAACTCCCGGAACTGCGCACACTATGTACTCAAGGTCTGCAGCGTATCTTTTACTTAAAGCTTGAAGACCTGGTCCCCCCGCCGGCGATCATTGACAAACTTTTCCTTGACACACTACCTTTCTGAGCGTTCCGGCACTTAGGCGGCATAATGCCGAGACTTCAACGAACTTCCAAAGACTGTTTGTCTGGTCAGCTTGACAGATTTCTAAAACATGGCTTATTCTGAATATTTGCAGCTCTTGTAGGTTCGTAGAGACAACCACTACCGTATTAAGCGTAAGGATCCATAAAAAACAAAGGATGGAAAGACTTGACGAATCCTATTAGATTTCCGTGTAATTCCCTCTAAATTATCGTGAGTGCGTAATGAAGGAAACGGGGGAGGGGGGCTCTTTCTCCGATGGACTTTTTGTCCCCCCAAAAAAACTCAATCCGGTCTTACTATTATTTAGCCTAGGCCTACTGTTGGTTAATTATCAGCTCCACTGACCCATCATAGTCAGATGTAATATATTCATTCACATTTATATATACACATACTGTATATTGCGATAGATTATGTGATGCGACCCATGCATCAATTTATAACGTGTAAAAAGTTTGTAATAATGACAAAAAAAACTTTTTTTCATTTTCTTTTCATGACTGGTGCCTGTGTGTTTTTGTCAGGACGCCCGGGTGTGGAAGTCTTCAGAAATGACGCATGTGGTAGTTTGATAGGCACTTGGAGAGGTGGTGTCTATATACATTATATTCCGGACACTGTGTAGTCTCATAGATTTGATACAGATTCGTAGTACTGGCACACCTTTTATGTAAAACGCGTATGTGGGGTTGATCTCATCTGTATAGAAAAAGAGGGAGCCATGATGTTTGTAAAGCTGTCAGACATTCCTTGTTTGTATGTGTTGTAAGTATTGTTGCTGTTGAATATAAACGTTTCTATATATTTATTATTTATATTGCCAAAAGCTACGTTAAGCATGGTGCAATTTAAAACGATTTAAACCCACCCAGTTCATGCTGAGCACGTTGTCTATGTTTTATGTCTTATAGACGTCGAGGGGATTATCATTTTCCGATTTGGAGAGCGTCATATTTCATAACTTCATGAGTGTGATGGGCCTACATCTTTGCCATGACGGTGTATTAAAACGATTACAACGCATTTGGTGCCGAAATCCGAAAAGTTTAGAGATAAAGAAATATTTAATGTTTACAAATAAAACTTTTAAATCAGTATCCTTGGGAAATATTTGCTCTCGAATTATTTAATGTGCAGATAGTCTGTGATCATCAAAATATGGCAGTTTTTAACGCATGTCGGACGATAGGCCTATTGCTTACTAAGACTATTAATTATGAGGTGTAAAAAGATAATAACGAGATATACGAAAATTAACCATATGCGTAATAAAAAAGTAGTACTTTTATGATTATGGATATTTTTTTAATGTACATTTAGAACAATTGAAAAGATTTGCATATTGGATACAATTCTGATAAAGTGTTGACTATTTCTAAACATCGAGATGTGTATATAATATGGATAGGCTATCGATCTATCTAAAGAAAGTCAGGCCTGTCATTTAAAAGCTGAATTCTGTTGCCTATAGGCCTTTATTCCGCCTTTTTTCTATTTTGGTTTTGGTAGATAAAAAGCCTTAAAATAATTATAAGCATTCAAATAATAAGCAGTCCTCCTCTAAGCCTAAAACCTTTCACCTTCTTTGAGGGTTACAGAGTTTGGCCCGATTCCGTTTATTAGGAATGTCTGAAGCACTCGAGCCATACATGAGGGCAGGAGTAACCAATCGGACCGCCGTATTCATTCAGTCAATCATTCAAATTATCTTAATTCACGGTATCTCATATGATATCAAACACCAGGTTTAAAGAACGAGCATTGAAGCATAACCCGTCTAAATAAACTCACTATAAATTAAGGGCTGCAATTCCTGAGTTGATGTATAAAAAACTGTGATGACAGTCAAACTCTGACATATTTAAATGATAAAAAATATAAAATAAAAACCTTTTCTGGCGATTTAATTAAAATGTTTGAAGTTTAGTTTTAAGATGCATTACTTCAATCTCCCGAGCATTGTTGTAACTTTGGCTTAAGAAAAAAAAAATAGAGAAAGAAAGAGAAATGTCTGACGAAAGAAAGAGAAAGAGAAAAAAGTGAGAAATAGAAAAAAGTAAAAAGAAAGAAGGAGAGTCTAAGATTTGAAGCCTATTACCCTGCTCCCTGAATAGACAGCCGTGAGACCGGGAGCCTTCCCACGTTGCGTCACAAAGGGGCCGTTAGTTATCTATTTATAATTAACGCTGTTTCACCATATTGCTCAAAAAGTCCCCCTAAACCGTGTATTGATTTTGGCAGTTCAAACTAATTACTTTGTTGGTGTTGTCCTTTAGTTGACTTAAAACAGATTATTGCAAAATCAACCCACCCGCCCTCTGTCTCCCGGCCGAACTCATCACACGGAAATCTCACAAACCATAAAGGGATCTAATATATCTATATTTGAAATGTAAACCGTTTTTTAACCAACCAATCCCCCCACACCTGAGAACCTGGGGCTTACTGCACGTGTACATCAGACCCAACCCTACACTGAAAGTCCCATACTCCTCCACACACTAACGCCTAGCCAATCACTGCAGGACATCTGCGGTCCTGATCGCCTCAGCCTCCGAAGGGAAGGGACACCGGAGCATCCTGTGGTCGTCCTGGGCGACGGCTGGGACCTAGCCATCACTCTCCTACCGATCGGGGAGGCAGGCTGAGCCGCTGAGCCAGAATAGTGCCAGGCATTACATTGTCTAAATAATTAGAGCTTTGCTGAAAAGTGCTAATTCGCCCGCAAATTGGAATTCCACTCAGAAGCGGTTTGCTGACATTTAGCAGATCTGTCGAGAGGTGGTTATTCCTTGTCACAAGTTCCCGCTGTTGACTTTAACTACACTTAGGGTCTTTAAACATGTCTATCTCCACATAATAAAGAGTGACACGTGTAGACAATGCTTCCGTTAGGGTTTGTGTGAGGATATGCATGCCAGCGGATGTTCACTCAGAAGCCATTAAGATCTGTGGCTCATGGCTTTCTTCCCCACCCGCTAGGCACCGCTGTAAACTTACCCCCTTCAGCACAGGCAGGGAGCGGAGGAAATACTTTGTTATTCAGTTTTGAAGTGAATCTGGTGCTCAGAGGTATCTGTCCATAACTATGCTTTGCAGAAATGTTTTTTCCCACCCTTGCTAAGTGCTTCAGAGTAAGTAGAGAGTAAGGCCCAGAATTATTTATATGCACTATGCAGCATTCGTTCTTCTAGTGTGAGTGACAATTAAAGGCCACCTCTAATGTGTGGTTGCCACACACACACACACACACACACACACACACACACAAAAACACAATAACAAAAACACACACACACACAAATACACACAATCACAGACAGACAGTAAGATGGAGATGGAGAAAGAGAAATATATACCATTGCTTTCCGAACTTCTTCTATTTCTTCCGAACTGTGACACAATACATACATCAAAGTTCTCCTCTAGCTCTATGTATATAATCAGCAGATAAATATAAACCCATATAAATACGGATACAAATGAATAACCAACATGTTCCCCTCGTGACGACGGGGACAGGGAGTTTGACTGCAGAGTTGCGCGTCATTCGCTACGGACCAATCATTGCTCTGATGCCGCTCTCTCCGGGTCACATGGGGTGTCAGCGTCCCTGCCGTCACCCTGCGCCCGCGGCCGCCCTCATCACACGGCTCCCAGGGGCCGGAGCTCGCTGGCCGCGCCACGACACCGCCATTACACAACTTTAAAGTCCCTGAAGATCGCCGCGGAGGGCGATGATGTGATGTTGTTGACACGGTAACCGAAGAGGGACAGGGGGGGACGGGACGGGGACGGGGAGCTGCTCCTCAGCTATGTGAGGCCGACCTGTTGGATTCCCTCCGCAATTATTAAGACTCAATCTTATTCTGTACAAAAAGGAGCAACATTTACTCCTCCCTCT
>NC_136936.1:47971811-47981811 GCF_949987615.1 Pollachius pollachius
GAGAGAGAGTCAGAGAGAGGGAGAGAGAGAGAGAGAGAGGCGTGTTTAGACAGGGAGCTCAGAGGTGGGCCTCGCCTACTACCCTTTAAGGAGCCCTTTCCCCGGAACAGACACGCGCACGCACACACAGACACACACACACACCAAAAACGATCACACACAGAATCACGTACTTATGCACACATCCTTCACACCCCCCCCCCCACACACACACACACACGCACACACACACACACACACACACACACACACACACACATTCACATGCCTACATACACACACCAAACAAACATAAATATATGTATATATATACATATATATACACACAATCACACACACACACAATCACACACACACACACACACACACACACACACACACACATCATCATCATCATCATCATCCCCCCCCCCCACTCACAGCCCTGAAGTACAATTTCACCAAGGGGCAGGGACGGTTTTAGTCCAGAGCTGAAGTTTGAGTCTATCAAGCCCGCCCACCTCCACCAGTATCACCACCACCAGTCCCATAACCACCTCCACCTCCTCCTCCTCCTCCACCTCCACCTCCACCAGCCCCTTCTCCTTACAAAGTGCGGCAGAAGCCACACAGACAGCTGATTCATCAGCATTACATGAATGGTGGGAGGAGGGGGGACACAGACTCATACAGCATTATGAGGCTGACAGGGGGAGATGAATCTGGGCAACGCAGCGCATCTGGGGGGGGTGGGGGGGGGAGGTAGAACGGATGAGGGATGAGAGAGAGGATGTGGAGATACCCATCAAACACACACACATACTATATATATGGCTGTTGTCCTGTAGAGTGGAGGGGACAATAGTTCACGTGCACGCCCAGCGCAGTGCACGTTGACACCGTGGACATACCATAGTGATTTCCTGCGGGGGGGGGTGGGTGGGGGGGGAGTGCAGTCACTCACACTTCGCCGGCATGTCTGTCATCCTGCACTAACAGTCGTGCACTCACACACACTCACAGACACTCGTCATACACTCACACACTCATCCCACACTCACACACACTCACACGCTCACACCTTTCCCCGTGAATGGAGAACCTCCAGCAACGGACAAAAAATAGAGGATGGCCTTTAAGAAGCAGAGCGAGAGAGGTAGAGAGAGAGAGAGAGAGAGAGAGAGAGAGAGTGAGAGAGAGAGAGAGTCGGCTGGAGGGAGAGAGGTAGAGACGGAGAGAGAGAGAAAGAGAGAGAGAGTCAGATAGAAGTAGAGACGGGGAGAGAGAGAGAGAGAGAGAGAGGGAGAGAGAGGAGGAAAAACACAGCAAGAATAGCACTTCTCCAAAAAAAATAAAAGGCTGACTTATAATTTGCAATAATGGCGGCAATAGCTCTCAGAGAGAAAATTACAGGCAAAAGCAGATCTGAAATATCCTTTTAACTGGCAGAAACCGATCCATTGTAGACAGAAGTCTTGTTTACTCGGTAAAATGGCATCAATTAGGAGCGGACGGCGCGATTTGCATATTCTCTTAATGGACTGGCCTTTCTGTGTGGCACTGTGGCCGTGGTTGTGTAGAAGGGACGTGTTAAGGGAAGTGAGGAAAGGTCAGGCGTCTACTCCGCTCAGGTGATCATATTTTTCACCAAACACTTGTGCATTTTTACACGGCTATTGGTCGTGGAAAAAACAACTATTTTCTATCCGTTTTGAAGCTGACGTCATGGCCTGTGTTGTTTTCGATGGCTTTGTTTGAAAATGTAAAGAATGGAAAAAATTCCCAAGAATTGTGCAGCATCTTCAAGGCAGAGAAGCTGCACAGAAAACGAAATATCTTTCATTCTTTAATTGTATTTAAACAAAGCAAAGCGAGCGGATTAAATAACCAAACATCAATAAAGCAATCACATGAATAAGGTGCAAAACCACAAGCACAATAAATCAAATTATACAGCATAAACGCACACAGGATCAGACCATACGGATTACTTTCTTCCTAAAGTACGACGCCTCAGACAGCGTGCACCGACCGGCCGTGGGGAACCAGAGAGCCCAGATCCATGTGTGCTCTCTGACTCATTAGCTTGAGTCGCTCTGGGGATTTGAACCTTTCCTCCCCGAGAGAAGAAAGAAATATCGCCTCAAATTAGAGAAATTAACAGGCAATTTAGAGGAGTGTTCAATATCCGGAGCCGGGGACAGAGTCAATCAATTTGAACGATTTGTTTATTTTCATTATGAACGGCGCCCACCACCCGACTGTGGAAGCTATTAATTCAAAAAATGATATTTCATCATCAACGCTGCAATAAGTACCCCCTAAGAAGGGCTGCCGTGCTTCCCAGCCAGCAACACTGTGTCCTTCTCCCTCCATATACACCGCCCTCTCTCACCCCCGCCTCACCCCTACCTCACCCCCTCCCTCCCCCCATATAGCCTCCGTCTTCCCCCCCCTCCCTCCCCCTAAATTGACTGGTCGTGCACAGTTGCAGCCGAACGAGAAAGGAATCGCTGGTGTCAAGACACAGTTTACAAATATGACATCTCCTCTGGAATGGCTGGAAATATGAAGTATTGATTTATGTGCAGTAAAAGGTCTTATAAAAATGATCACATACACATGAGGGATTAATGCGCAGAAGATCAATAGAAATTTCATTCTTGACACTGGACTGTCACCTATGGTGAAATGCTAAAATAAAGAAATCAATATTATCTATGAAATGTCAAATTTATTATAATTATGTGGATGAAAGCTGGCCAAGTGGCTCCCAAGGGCCCAAGAGGGATAGGTTACCACACTCAAACCTCCCACATGGCCTCCCCTTCTCATGCTGCCAATTTGAGAGCAATATCGGTGTAAAGGGTTTCCTCTGTTATGTATTGCCTGGTTGTAACAAATTCCTCCAGGAATATTTAGCTCGTGGCGGAGAGAGACTGACAACGGGCAGAGCCGCAGTTCATAGCCTGCAGGTTGTGTAGTTAACATCTGTTAGCTTTGGCACATGCGACTCTGCCCTCTCTGCTGAAACCTATTTGGCAGCTGCCACTGACACAGGAGGAGTCAGAGGCCACTAAAGTACAACATCCCAGCATGCATTCTGATTTGAGGATGACACCTCCACTCAGACGGCGTATTGATCCGGTGCGAACCGTGAACGGACCAGTGATCATGCTGCTCGGCTTCACTCTGTCTTTAGAACGAGAGTCACACGCGATTAAAATGTATCTAGCGGATGAGGTCGAATATGAAATGCCGAGATTAATCTAGATTAGCGGTGAGACAGACACTGCGGTGAATCACAGCAGGTAATGCAGCCTCCTACTCTTGGGCGTGACGTACCTAGCCCTACTCACGGTTAAATGAGTGTAACACGTTTCTCCAGGTTTTTTTGCTCTCCTCTCCGTATAATTTATTCCCCTTTTTTTAGTTGTTGTCGTCAAACACACGAAGGCGGTCGCAGCCTGATCCGGGAACAGATCTGCTGAGCTTCCGAGAGCCACGCGGCGAGTCCCTTTTATTTGCGATCGCATTTAAGCTAAGAGCTATTTGTGTTCATTCAATTGTTTTCCTCATCTAATTAATATCCTCTGAATGTGTGACGATCAATTTATGTAATCAATGTTGGGTAGTGCCTCTGGCCTTCTAAAGGTCACTCAGATATAGGATGGCAAATCATCAGGGGGGGAGGGGGGGATTTGAATGTGGCAGCAGGCAAACTTTGCATGTGGGATTGCAGATTGCAGATCCCTTACAAACGAAGCCTCAAACGATTTCTGTCCTGAGCGCTGGGGCTGGTTTGTGCTGTTTCTCCTCCTATCCTTCCACCAGGGAGGCTGACTGTACACAGTGGTGGAGTGGGGCAGCTGTTTAATCCCTTTAACAATGGACGGGCTGTTAAATGAACCAACGGTACAACTGCAAACACCCAATAAAGCAGCCCCAATATCATCCTATTAAACTGTACTACTCTCCGCAGACTGACCAAGTTCTCTGGAAAAAGGGCTGGGAAACCATAACAAAATGTAATCAGGCAAAACACGGGGATTTTCCTTGTCCACAGAATGAGCCAAATGATTTTTCACAGCAGCTTACATGAAAGGTGTCCGAGAGTCTCTAAGAAGGACTCAGGTGACCGCGGTTAGCTGCCTTATCACAAATACAGAGGCACGCATGCACACACACACACACACACACACACACACACACACACACACACACACAGACACACAGACAAACACTCTCTCTCTCATTCACACACACACACACACACACACACACACACACACACACACACACACACACACACACACACACACACAACAAACCCAAAAAAATAGCCTGTCAATCGAAGCAATTTATCGTCACGGATATTAACAGAAAAAAAGGAAACGGCTGAAAATAACAAATTGTGTAGTTACATTTTTTTTTTTAAAGTGGCTAAATCGAATTCATAAAGATCACAGTTGGAGAGATAGAAGCCTGTTTTTTTCTCCTTCCTTTCACGGGCTTATGTGCTCCGTCAGATGAAAGAGGGCCTGAGAGCTACTGCTGATGGAGGCCTTTGAGGCTGCAGGAGGCGGAGGAGGAGTGGGAGGAGGAGGAAGAGGAGGAGGAGGCAGCCTCTTGAAGGAGGAGTGGGGAGGCTCCTGTGATAACCAGGAGAGAAAGAGAGACAGAGAGAGAGAGAGAGAGACAGAGAGAGAGAAAGAGAAAGATCGAGAGCAAGAGAGAGAGAGAGAGAGAGAGAGGGAGAGAAAGCGAGAGAGAGAGAGAGAGCGAAAGCGCGCGCGAGAGAGAGAGCGAAAGCGAGAGAGAGTGCAAGAGAAAGCAAAAGAGAAAGAGAGAGAGAGTGAGAGAGAGAGTGAGCGAGCGAGGGCCCTCCCTCTCACTGAAAGAGGAAGGTGTGTCTGACTTATCAGAGTCCGCACACGGGGGGAATGATTGGCCGGCGCGTCGTGCCGATTACCGGCATCTCTCCGGGTCAAACGCGGGGGGGATGAAAGACAGAGCTGAGAGCTCCTATCAGCGTCCAATCAGCACTTAGCACTTAGAGTGAGGGCCCCCGTCTAGCTCCCCAACCCCCCTCCCCCCTCCCACCCGGCGCGTAACCGACGGTAACATAACGGGGGGCTTGTCAGTCTTGTGCATGAGAACAAGAAGAAGAAGAAGAAGAAGAAGAGGAAGAGGAAGAGGAAGAGGGGGAAGACGAGCATGGGGGACATAATCTCCCCCCTGAAGCTGGGCTTTCACGGGGGGCCTGAGTCTGGGGGGGGTAATTTATGGATCTGAGTGTAAAGGCGTGCGGCCCACTTATTATTTATTCATTTGGGTTTGTTTAGGAGGAGTGGGTGTTTACACTATAGATGTAGGGGATGTATGCTGATCTGCTCACATGCATATGAATGCGGAACGACAAACAACAATAACTGAAGTGAGAGCCGTGCACACACGCGGTGGAAAATACACTCAGCCGCCCCTCTGGTGTTTACCATGTTCCGTCCGTATATGAGATATGTAAGAGAAAATAAAGTAGGACTGATATGCTTATTGTGGTATTTCTGAATTGTTGATATATCGATAATACACTGTGTATGTGTTCTCATAAATTTCATCAAGTACCCATCGAATAATAATAAAGAAACAGGGGGATGCATTTGGAAAAGATCAGGACTCAGTACCGGAACTCTCTTGCTTCCTCCTAAATGAGCAAACGAGGACCGCACCAGTTGAGTTCCCGGAATCCTCCGTTCTCCGTTCATCCTACCCGGATGCAAGAGAATTATTGGGCCGACGATGGGTGCAGTGTGGCGCGGCTGACCGGCCTCACCTCCGTCTAAACCCTGTGTCACCGCTCAGATTAAGGTCAGCGCCAGCGCCAGATACACCTCGCACACTCCCCTCTTTATTAGCAGGCCTGGGCCGGAAATACTGCAGGAAAGATGCAGTCGCGGTGGAGGAGTCTCCGATGAAAACAATGGAACACAAATCCTCTCTCCCATCACCCCTGTGTCCCCGGGTGCGGGCTTTAACAACGAAACACTGAAATGACCTCTTGGTTGAAAAACTAAATTTGGACTTGTTAAGAAAAACTCAATCGTGCCTTTCTAGAGAGCGTAGTGCAAAAGGGGAGGAGGAGGAGGAGGAGGAGGAGGAGGAGGAGGAGGAGGGGGAGGAGAAATGGAGTAGAAGAGGAGAGGAGGAGAAGGAGAAGGAGAACGGGGAGAGGGTGGAGGAGGAGGAGAAGAAGAATGAGGGGGAGGAGGGGAAGGAGGAGGCAGAGTGGGTGGAGGAGGAGGGGATGGAAGAGGAGGAGGAGGAGGAGGAGGAGGAGGAGGAGGAGGGGGGAAGGAGGAGGAGCAGGATTAAGTGGAGAGGGACGAAGAGGAGAGGGGAAGAAGGAGGGGCAGGGGAAGGTGGAGGAGGAGGAGAAACCTCTACAAGGTTACTGGTGAGGGACCACTGGGCCCCACCATAACCATGGGTTTCAGTTAAACAACCATGATTTCATTTCTTGCACATCATGACCGGTAACTTTATCAGCGGTACTTAACCATGACCAATGATACAAGCACTACTCTACCACATGAATCAGTTGAAATGCCATGAAATGCAATGATGTGCCATTTTTATCCACAGTCTTAGAGCACCACGAGCGAAAACACTCCAAGCATGGGTGGATGTCCCGATTGGGAATCAAACCCCTACCCTTAATCCATGCTGTACCGGGGGAGCTAGACAAGACCTAGAACTCCCCGTTATGCAGTGCCCTTGAGCAAGGTTCATGCATGAAGGTTGATTCCTTGAGCAAGGGGTTTTAAGGAGGGGTTGCTGGTCGGTTCTGTGTGCCGTCCTCCCTCCCCTCGTACCACGGCGATAACCTTCATGAGTGACCTCCGCCTTCCTCCGCACAGACCTCATCCAGACAGACATCGCTCAGCTGTCCTTATTCAATGAGTCCGGGAGGATGATGAAACCATTCTGGTAACCAGATGCGATCCAAATGTGGTTTATGGGGCCCGATGGAGTTTAACAGAATACACGACTGCATGGCGGAGCCGTGCGTTTAGCCGCCGCTGTAATGAAGATGGTCGGGCGGACGGGGGCTCGCGGTCGTAGGGAATCGGACAAATCGCGTTAGGCGCTGACCTTTGACCTTCTGAGCACCGGCCCCGCCCGGCACAATAACTATCTACATGCTCGCAACGACGCTAATACAAACGGCGACTTGGCTTCCATTTGTACAATTTGTGCAATTCATTTCATTTCCAGGAACCAAAAACGAATTTACGAAAAATAAACAAATAGGACGGATGAGACGGACAGCCACGGGACATCATTCAGCCACCGGGAGGACGCCGCCCGCGGGGAGGAAGTGACACGCGCGGGCCACGGACCCACGTGGCGTGCAGCGGCGGGGGGTGGGGACCCCCACCCCGAGACGGAGATCTCAATACCCGGGGACGGAGCAGACGCCGCCCGCCATGACCCGACACATCGCTCGTCTGTTGTCCCCCCCCCCCCCCCCCCCCGCGATGAATTATGTATCCGCTCTGATTTATGGTCCCTCATGCCCGGCACTCCTGATCAGCCCTCGGTGCGGAATCCCAAAAGCGGGGATCGTCGGCGGGAAGCCCACCCGGGAATACCAAAATTGCTCAATTTAAGGAAGTAATTAAAACCCGTCCGGAATCAATATATATCTTTACAAGGGTCCTGGTGGTGGTGGTGGTGTTGGTGGGGGGTTAGGACCGGCCCTTCCCCCTAACCCCACGTTCCCCCGCACCCACCCGCATGTCTACACCCCCCCTCCCTCGCTCCTCCTCCTCCTGATGCTCCTCTCTGACAGCTGTCTGGCTCCTCCTAGACACGATGCAGCAAGCAAGCTGTGCCCAGTCAGACCCTCAGAAATCACACATGTCATGAATAACGATCGCTTGTCTTTACTAATGGGAGCCTAAGTCTTGAGTTCAGGGCGGTGCCAGTTGTGTCTTGTGTCAAACGAATCCCAGTGTCACCACGAGCGGAGTGGAACCGGGAGCCGAGAACAACGCGTGGAAGTTAGTTTGGTGCACTGAGCCAAGCCATCAGCCTGTTTGTGGAAGGATAACATCAAACCATGACGTAGGGTTTACCGCGACGCTTCTGCTGTCGTCGTACGAATCAACACGTTGAGATACCGTGATGCTAATCTACGCACAGAATAATGAAATGTTTTTGAAAATGTGCTTGTTTTGGTTTTCCATACACAGATAATGAGTTTGACATTATACTATAACCTGCGCACACGCCGGAGATTGACAAGACCCACCGTCTTGAAGAAAGTGATCTGAATAAAGTTTTAAAATGTAATTATCAGTGCCCCTGTTAGTTGACCTTTTCCCTCTTTATATTCTGTATTTATTGATAGTTCACTTCAAAATCCTGCCACTAACCACAGAACAATAAAGTGTGTACAAATACGATTAAATTTCATTCAAAATACATTCCAAAATCTCCAATAACATCTGTACTTTTGAGTGGCAGTGTGGATAACCCTAACCATAACCCTTACCCTAACCCTTCCCCTGCTCACCAGCAGTCTGTTTTAAAAGCAATGCAACAGAACCCCCTTACATTCCCTCTGAGCCAAGACAAAGGGTCACCACCGTACATGTTCCTTTAAAGAACCAAACCCTGAATCCCGGGGCTGATATACGACGCTGTACTTCATCTCAGTGGGGGGGTATTTACTTGTGATAATTTCAATAAGGTGAAATGGTCATGTTAGGAGGAGAGAGCGCTGGCCTGACAGTTTGGTAGGAGCCTCTTGCTGGAGGCAGGAATCATGTCTCTGTCATTCTATATCATCCATTTTAATTATCCTCACAAGTGTTCCCTCAGCCGCAGGCATTAGTGAGGAGAGGCTGGAATCAGGGAGGGGGGGGGGGGGGAAATCCTTTAATATATTTCAGACTGAAGTGTGAGTTCCCTGTCTGTCACAATAACCTCTCCTAACGTCACACACTCACACACACACACACACACACACAGACGCACACACACACAGACACAGCCTACTCCAAGCTGCACTGTATTTGTGTTTTTAACGTGACACAAACACACATGTAGACACATACACACAGACAAACACACACACACACACTCGCACACACACACAGAGACAGCCATTGAATGTTTGCACAATGACAACACACGTGCACACAGGCATACATACACATGTGCAAGGAAACACATTCACTCATGCACACACACACACACACACGCGCACACACACACACATATACACACACAGCAGCTATAGGATAGATTAGACAGCAATTATATAGCAAAGATGGTTCCTTTCTGTGCCCCAATGTATTGTTGCTGCCCCCCCCCCCCCCCCCAGGAGGTGGCCGATAGGTCAGCCTGGGTAAGGCCACCAACCCTCTCCCCCCCTGCCTCCTGCTGTCATTGACCACCACAGATATTAAGTGGCCATTATGAGTTCCTCTCTGTTCCTCAGTTCCTCAGCCAGTTATAGAGAGCTACAGGGTGGAGGTACAGACAGTACTGCCTCCCTGTAGCTGTCTGTAGCTCTATATATGTACCTCCTCTCTGTAGCTCCTGTCTGTAGCTCCTGTCTGTCGCTCCTCTCTGTTCCTCCTGTCTGTAGCTCCTGTCTGTACCTCCTGTCTGTACCTCCTGTCTGTACCTCCTGTGTGTAGCTCCTGTCTGTCGCTCTTCTCTGTTCCTCCTGTCTGTAGCTCCTGTCTGTAGCTGCCTGTTCCTCCTGTCTGTACCTCTTGTCTGTAGCTCCTCTGTTCCTCCTGTCTGTACCTTCTCTCTGTAGCTGCCTGTTCCTCCTGTCTGTATCTCCTCTCTGTCCCTCCTGTCTGTACCTTTTGTCTGTACCTCCTCTCTGTAGCTCCTGTCTGTAGCTCCTGTCTGTATCACCTCTCTGTTACTGTCTGTTCTTCCTGTTTGTTACTGTCTGTTCCTCCTGTCTGTATCTCCTATATGTACCTCTGTGTTTCCC
>NC_136936.1:47986811-48004693 GCF_949987615.1 Pollachius pollachius
CGATCGCATCTCAGACATCAAGGAGGTAATTACTCATGCAGACAGCACAGAATAAATGAAAAAAAGAGCTCCTTTCTGCTGAGCATCCATTTTGCGGCAAAGCAACGGAGCCAGCGATGGTGGCGCTATAATCAGTCAAATCCTGCCGCTAATTTTTCAGGTGGTTGAAAGCCATGTTTTTTTTCTCCGTGCCCACTCCCTGCCACGATGAGAGAGTTAACCGTAGGAAACCTACATTTTACATTTGTCCCCTCTTGCGGGTTGTCCCTGTACGCAAGAGACTTTAAAAACAACGCACAAATAGCTGATAACCGATTTCAAGTAGCCTTTGCTTGTGCAATTTTTTGTGGCTCTCGTTCAATATTAGATGTTTAATGTATATGGAACTAAATTGTCAATACATACAGCAATCTGTATAGCTACGAATCATAAGAAAACAAATTCCCTGTTTGGATACGGTGCAACTTATCACAAAAAAATATTTTATAAAAGACATACTCGTTCCTTTTCTTTATATTCCCTTTGACGTATTTTGTATATCTCCATACATAAACACGATTGTTTTAATTTGTCATTAATTTCTAATGGTGTCCTGAACCATCAGAGAGGTTGGACAGTATGGTCTGCCTTCCCTGAGACAGCTGGCGCCTCCTCCACGTAATTCACTGTAATCCACTCTTTATTATAAAGAAAAAACACCGGTAGTCCATAAACACTTTAGGAACACACATTATGCACGGCAGGGGACTCCGGTATGGGTGCAAATTAGAGCGGCAATTTCATAAGGAAGCTTTCAGAGAACGTTTTTGATGTTGGCGTGAATGCAGCCAGTAGGTTTGAAATATTAACTCAACAAGTCTAGTTTGTCCGGGACCTTGTCATCATATACCCTGTTACTCAAACATTTCATGTGCCTCATTTTATATCTTCTAAATATGATGTTTAATGATGTGCCTTGTTGTTGTTATTGTTTATAATGTTATAATTATTGATTATTGTATATAAATGTTGTCTTGAGGATTCAAGAAGACAACACACTTAAAGTCAAATAAAAGATGTTGTCATGCTAAATATGCCACAAACACAAATTTTCTTATTGGTACAGTGATGGAATTAGCCAATTAACTTGGGCCAATCGGCCACATTGAATCTGGGCATCTCCCAGCATGCAAAAGCCGCTCTCAGTCGGTGCTCTACCCTGTGCTCTAAATACTACAAATGATGCAGAGTCCCACAGACATACATTAACTGGCTGATTATGAAGGTAACAAGCCCATGATGAAGTGGAAGCACTTGGCCTCACACTGTAGTTTACTGGCTTTAATAATGCAGACTATTATGGAAATGAACAAGAGATGACCTAAATCTGCTCTGCGTAAATGAATGTATTTTACCTTTAAGATAAGATGCGGTTTTCTCTATGCCATGCATATAATCTGTTAAGGGCAAGCTCTCTTAGATTTAGCAGATAAAAAAAAGGCAGTATAAATTACATTAAGGTGTAACCTACTGCTGAGAAATTCTGCCACCTAATGATTTTCATTATGAAAAAGGATTCATATCTTTCTATCAATAATGTTAATATTCATATGGGGCAAAATAAATACCATTATTCATCTGCAGCCGCTATGCTAATGTGTAACAGCAAACATGGCGAACCCGCTCGCATGATTCAGGAGAAACACACAGGGAACACACCACTCTCTGGTGTACAGTAAACCTTAGTTCAGCTAAACGTATCGCTACCATACATGCATTAGGGTAAGAGTGGGAACAAATATAAGCAAGTTTATTATAATGAGAAGCCAATTTTGCTCCTTGTGGGCGAGATTCTGATTGTTTTGTAATATTTACTGAGCACAGCGCAATGGGGAAGCAATGCCCTCTGGGATATTGAGTTCCTTTATCATTTGTTTATTATAGGAGTCATAACACACCTGCTTGGATCCGTCATATATTATGAAGATATAATAATATAATTGTATTATATTGTATAATAGTACACATGTGATTTGGTCACATTTATCCAATTCAAGGTAAAGTCATTTTGACGGACAGACAACATTTTATAATTAGTTCTAACTTTTTACGGAGATTATATCAAACCGCTTAACCGCCTTACCAAGACATTTCTCTCAAAATCAAAAACATCCAAAAATATTTGACAGACACAAAAAAATCCAAACCGCATCAAACAAACAACCGGGAAAAAGTCAACCTTTCAGATGAAATACGTAAAATAAAAGGCAACACTATGAAGACGGGGAGATCTCCCCGATGCAGACAGGCTCTCTGCTCACCTACCAGGCTACCTCTCCCGCAAACAGCATTATCTTGATTAAAGTTTAATTAAGGATCACATTTGGCGGTGCCTCGCGCAGCGATCTACATGAGCAGATTTCCGAGGGCTTAACTCCGTCGCTGGGAAAATCCTCCTTTATTACTTTCAACCTGTTGTAAAAGCTGTTGGCACAGGAGGCAGCCTCATCCGCTGGCCTTGTTTGCTGCTGGGCAATCCCTGGTCCCCGGAGATGTCCCCACACTGGTTCAATTTAATATCTGTCCTATCACTACACGCTCGCGCTCATTATTAATGATACTATTCATTAATTTCTTGTTGGGCTGATGTTATTTATTAAAATATTAAAGAAGGTTCCCCGAGACACACTCTCTCACGCGGTGACGGATGTGTCCTCCTCCCTCATACCTCCTCCACACCCACCTGCTCCAACACCACCTACACCACAGCCACCTCCACCACCGTCGCCAACTCCTCCACCACTACCTAACCCACCTCCACCACCAGCACCGTCATCCCCTCAACTACCTCCTCCACACCCACCTCCACCACCACCTCCTCCTCCACCACTACCACCACCTCCTCCTCCACCATTACTACCACCACCACCACCACCCCCTCCACCCCTGGCCTCTCCTCCTCCTCCCCCACTACCACCTCCACCACCACCACCACCACCACCACCACCCCCACCAACACCACCTCCACCCCTGGCCTCTCCTCCTCCACCACCACCACCACCACATCCGCCTCCACCACCACCACCACCACCCAGCCCCCCTCGATCCCACAACCCTCTTCCTCCCTTCTCTCTACATCCCCTTTGCACCACCCACCCCCCACCCTCACCACCACCACCACCACCACCCCCACCCCCACCCCCACCCCCTCCCGGTTGGATGGATGGAGGGTGGAATTGCGCTGCCTGGACGCCGCGAGGCCGCGTTCCCTCATTAGTTGTTCTTGGGGGCTGAGTGACACCATAAATCCATTGTGCTGCACAGCGACCGACGCCTGCCCGCCGTCCGCCGCCCCGCGCCGCACTAATGAGCCATTCCCATGCACAGGGAATTGACTACTGTCCATCCACCACAGCCGGACAGTATTTCCTCTGTCTGTGTGGTGGTGGTGGTGATGGTGATGGCGGTGGAAGGGGAGGTGGAGTCGGGGAAGGGGCTGGGTTGGTGGGTGTGGGGGCGTGTGCTAATTTGTAATTGGTGCTCTGGATTTAAGGCGGAAGGGAGAGGAGCGGGTTTAATTGCTATATTAGGATATAAAACCAGACAAGGAGCTGATTAGGGTGCATATCTTTTGGGTTTAACGGTCTTATGGATCTGCCTCGCTGGTCGTGAAAACAAAACAAACGATTCTTTAAATACGTCATGGATTCATGCATAATTTAGGGCTAAAATTCTTGTTCTTATTGACTGTTTAGTTAATAAAAATCTTTATTCACCAAAAGATTACTGTAAGAAGGTTGTTTTTGAAATACAGTTGTATAATGGACTACAGTGGAAACTGCAATATTATTTTAGCATGAGGAACATTACACAATATTCAACCCTATGACAAAAGTTACCCTGATGAAGAAGTTAAAGTGAACAGTTAAAGGAAACAGTGAACATGAGAAGTTAAAGGGAACAGTTCAAGCAAACACTTAAAGTGACCAGTAAAAGGGATGAGTTAGAGCAAACAGTTAACGAGAACAGTTAAAGTGACCCGTTAGAACGAACAGTTAAACAGAAATGTTAATGCAAACAGTTAAAGGGAACAGTTAAAGCGAACAGTTAAAGTGACCCGTTAAAGCGAACAGTTAAAGCGAACAGTTAAAGCGAATAGCTAAAGTGAACAGTTAAAGTGACCCGTTAAAGAGGTGGGCGTGTTACACACTCCACGGGCGTCACACATTCTGCCACATTTAATTTGTGCGCGGCGTCCGTTTTTTGAAATGCGCATTAATAATGGTTACACATAAAAATGTGGCACCCATTAATCATCATAATTAATCTGATCCAATTATACTACATCGAGAGGAATACAGAACAAATTGCTGGGAAGAAGAAGGAGGGGGGGGGAGAAAAAGACAAATAATGACCTCTCCTCCCCACTGCCATGTCACAGGATGCGGGACGCAAGCAGCAATTAGACAGTGGAATATTTAAGTTGTATATGGTGGGGCAGCTGAAGACCTGGCCCGGCTGCGATGATGTAATTAGAGGGAGTGTGTGAGCGCCGTGTCTCCGCCGCACTAATGAAAGGTCTGTCCTAAGGTCCGGCGTTCTCAGACGAGGAGAGGCCACAGACACACAGCCGTTAATTAATTTCTTCTTTCTTTCGGCGATTGAAACACTGTTATGCCTTATTTTATATGTAAAGCGTTGGCCTTGTGTTTATTTCCTAGGGAAATGACGATGGAGCTTATGAGCATCGCTGAGGATTTCATGACCTCTTTAAAGTTAAATGTACGTAAGAGGTTTTTGGAATTGATTGTGAGGAAAACCTAAAAGATGTGCACTTTAAGCTCTTTGGTTTGAGGTTTTACCAGGGGAAGGCAAGGGGGTATTTAGGTTTCTAAGGGTCCCACAGAATCCACCAAGGACTGCACAGACGAGATGACAACTATGATCTCAGAGCAGCGCTGACTATAAAGATGAAGATTATCACAGTCGCTCCATGCAGAGAGAGAGAGAGAAAGAGAGAGAGAGAGAGAGAGAGAGAGAGAGAGAGAGAGAGAGAGAGAGAGAGAGAGAGAGAGAGAGAGAGAGAGAGAGAGAGAGAGAGACTCATCAACCTAACAACTCAAACATACAAAAAGAAAACTGTTTTTAAGACTTAAACTGTCATTTCCCAGCCACAAAAGATACGATTCTCAGACTAGGTAAATCCACAAAACATAAAACGCATCTAAAATGAAACATGGAGCCATTTCTCTTTGTATTCCATGGGATATATAACACCACGCATCTAGCGCTTTATGCTTAGGCGCTATTCAACACACCATACATATAACGTCTCTGCAATAACCAAACAACACCATAAAGACGACACAGTAAAGACAAACACGTCGCAGGGCAAATCTTCCTTCAGATCAAACCATAAAAAAGGTAAAAACCGGAAGCCAGTGAGTTAAAACGAGATGTCGTTCCTGGTGAAAAATTAAAACCAGCGCACAAACGCTGCTTCCCTTCCAGCCGAACGTGTGCTTCTCGTGGGTACAGAATTAATCACCTGTCTGGCTCGGCGGTCGCAGGGCCCTGCAGACCCACGTAATAAGACAGGCCCCTCAGGGACTCACAGTATAAATATCAGCTGCTATGCATATGTAAATCACCCCCCCCCCCCCTTCTCACTCTTATTTATTTAAATATCTATAAATGATTGTGTTTTTTTTTCTCTTTGCAGTTATTTTCTTATTTCTGAAATGTTTTTTTTCCTGGGAGGTTGCTGTGCGTTAATAATCAAACAGCTTTGAGCTTTTAGAGGGAGTTTAATGGCTGCCGGTGGGTGGTAGCAGCACGTGCAGGTGGTAGGTGCCCACTGCAGAGGTTCAGGAGTAATTAAGGGGTGTTTTGCTGGCCATAAATAATGCTGTTTGTGTTGGCCCCTGCGCTGGTGGGAGAGGAGAGCAGGGGAGGGATGGAGAGGAGAGGAGGGGAGGGATGGAGAGGAGAGGAGCGGAGGGATGGAGAGGAGAGGAGGGGAGGGATGGAGAGGAGAGGAGGGGAGCGGGCAGACAGGGAGATGAGAGAGAGGAGAGACAGAGAGGAGAGACAGAGGAGAGGAGTGGAGGGTTGGAGAGGAGAGGAGCGGAGGGATGGAGAGGGGAGGAGGGGAGAGGCGAGACAGAGGAGAGAAGAGGAGAAGAGTGGAGGGTTGGAGAGGAGAGGAGCGGAGGGATGGAGAGGGGAGGAGGGGAGAGGAGAGACAGAGGAGAGAAGAGGAGAAGAGTGGAGGGTTGGAGAGGGGAGGAGGGGAGAGGAGAGGAGAGACAGAGAGGAGAGAAGAGGAGAGAAGAGGAGAGAGACAGGAGAGAAGAGGAAAGAGAGAGGAGAGGAGAATCAGACGAGAGGAGATGGAGAAGAGGAGGGACAGAGACAAGGGAGGGGAGAGGAGAGGAGAGGAGAGGAGAGGAGAGGAGAGGAGTGGAGGGGACAGAGCTGGAGGGCTGGGGGGAAGGGGGAGAGTCAAGCGTCAATCCACTCTGACACGCGCACACACACAGTGGACACACATGCACACACACACACGCACGCAACAAACATAGCTGTAAACGCACCAACACACAGACACACACAGTATTACACTTACACACAAATAGATGTACCCAGGTGACACACTCTGACGCATACACACAAAACAACACACACGTGTGTACACAGGTGCACACACAGCAGGTCGAGAATATGTTTAAGCGTCATAAGACTACAGAGGAAGTTGGAAAGGGTGTAGAGGAGGCAAATAAATGTAATTAAGAGTCTGTCGTGATGCGAGTTTATTTATACGTGCGTTTGTGCGCCTGTAAGGATCTAGATGCATATGAACGTCTAAAACCCTGTTTGTCACTGCATTGCTTTTTAATCCAGGAAGACAATCAAAGATCTTGGCTGGCTCTGTGTGCTTTATTATCCCTTAACTGTGTTCGGTACGTCTGTAAAACCTCCTGCCGAAAACCTATTGACCAAATCAAATAATGGTCTTATTTGTATTTATTTCAAATGTGCCTCTTTTAGATGATGCACATAAGATTTATCATTTGTTTAAACACAGGTCTTTCACAGCAAGATTAACATAAAAGTGCTTTTTTATTTATTTTTTGTTTTTGTTTTCAGACATCGGACACGACTGTCCTCTTAAACAGAATCAGAGCAGTTGTGTCCTGGCAGAAATAGATTCAAAACTGAATCGGAAATATAGTCTGAAATAGAGTTATTTACTCTGTTCTCAGAAAAGCAGTTGACCGACCATAGACGCTACTGCACTTTTACAGTTCTCACTAATGGTCAGAGAGAGGTAGGGAGAGACGGAGAGAGGTATAGAGAGAGAGAGGTAGAGAGAGAGAGAGGTAGAGAGAGAGAAATAGAGGTAGAGCGAGAGAGAGAAAGAGGTAGAGAGAGAGAGGTAGAGAGAGAGCGGTAGAGAGAGAGGTAGAGAGAGAGAAATAGAGGTAGAGCGAGAGCGAGAGCGAGAGAGAGAGAGAGATCATCACCTCTCTCCACCTCTTCTGTAGTCCCTCGTCCTTCATAGGGCTCAGTTCTGTGTAGGGCCTTACTGCTCCACTTGCCAAACAAACGTTTACTTTCATTGCTGTTTTCTGCTCTGATTAAGTGGTCAACTTAAGTTATTGTTGTTTATTCTACACCATTTATCATGTTATTCTCCCCCCCCACCCCCCACCCCCCCCATAAGAGGCATTCCATTCCCATGAAAGATTCCCATTTACGCCATTAACTCAGTCGTATTACCATGGATAAAACATCTGTACCGCACTGATCTCCAGAGGAAGAAAAGTAAAGAGATTCTTAACGGTGTTCTACTTTATTATTGTTCTACTCTGAGAGAGAGAGAGAGAGAGAGAGGAGAGAGAGAGAGAGAGAGAGAGAGAGAGAGAGAGAGAGAGAGAGAGAGAGAGCGAGAACGAGAGAGAGAACGAGAGAGAACGAGAGAGAACGAGAGAGAGAGAGAGAGAGCGAGAGAGAGAGAGCTTCCCTCCAGCTTTAGCTGCCACCGAGGACCCAGCAGCTTCAGACTAGGAGGCAGCACTAGGTAGCCTCCCCGGCTCCTCTGGGTACAATTATCCCTCTTCCCTCCAGCAGGAAGTAGCTTAGGTAAGGAGACGAGGGAACAAGCTTGTGAATGCAACTATTTAGTGGTCCCGACGACAGTACCGCAGAGTCCTGTCGTGTTCGGGGTAGCGCGGGGGGGGGGGGGGGGGGGGATTACGGTGTCCCGCCCACCCAGCCAATAAATCAATTGATCGCTCCTCCACTACCGTCAGTTCATCTGCGTAAGTGATAAGGCGATAGCTGAAAGTGAACCACTACATGTGTTTACAGACGGCGCCCGTATCAAACCGGTCCTCATCATCCTGTCCCCAGGATGAAGCTTCTCCTCTTCGTCAGCTCTCAGAGATGACACCTATTGATGGTATTGACGTATGGATAGGGACTAACTCGATGCGGGACTGCCTATCGACAGCCCGCTCCGTACGGTCGCATTGATACACCGCGGCTGTTTCTTCATTAAGGGGGTATTATCAGTACAGAGTGGGGGCGGCTCACCAGGAGGCGATGTCAGGCTAACCGAGACGGACAGCCCCCCACCCACCCACCCACCAGCTGCCAGTGTCGTGGGTTGTGCTACCAGACCACCACCACAGCCACCACCTCCTCCTCCTCCACCATGACGACCACACGCCGCCACACGCTCAGGGTGACCATGCTGGGGTAATGTCATCGGAGCCCCGGCCCGGCCCGGAGACCCTGGGTCTAGGTCGGCTCTCCCCCCAGCGGGAGGCCTGGCCGGTTGTGACACGTGTTGGCGGTGACTCCACACCGCTATCTGATCAGCATTACTGCCCCTGTCAGGGCACACCGGCGACACAGTGTGAGCGGACCACAGATACAGCGCCGCTTCGGCGCCCGCCAAACGCGGCCACAGAGTTCGGCGCGGCGTCCCGTCTGCAGAGTTCCAGGGCTCACAGGAAGCTCTCAGCTCTTTGCCTCCTGGGGCTCACAGAGGGTGGACAAAAGTGGCCTGTTTTCAGAGCGTGCATCTGGTAGCACTTTTATTTTGAAAATTGTTAAATGATTGCCTCTTATTGTTGTTGATTTATGGCCAGAAGCACTGTGAATGGCCCATGTATCGTAAGGCGTTTATATCTATGAGGTGTATTTATAGATGTGGTACTTTTAGCTGTATTTATAGATTTTGGAAGCACACAGGCACGCACAATTACACACGCACACACACAAAACATGTATGTGACACACAAACAACACATCGTGTCAAATGCTGCATTATTTATTTGAACCCTGTGTGGGCATTTGGTCCCATGAAGCATCAATCCTCACCATCTCAGTTGTCAGTCCTATTACAACTGAATTCATTTCCCTCAATTAATTCTAACTCCAACCCCACTGGCAGCCACCCATGTGTGTGTGTGTGTGTGTGTGTGTGTGTGTGTTTTTATATTCATCCGACCACCTATTTGTCAAAATGGACTCAGTGACAGTATAGTAATGCACATTCATTATAACAATGGAAAACCACAGTCCACACATATCATTCATTTACCGAAGACGAACACGCATACGGGTAATGTGTGGTTCTCCAAATACTGTCTCTGCAGCGAGGAGATATTTATGTTCAATGTTATTTTGTATTATTTCTGGAAAGTGAATTGTATTTATTCATTTCTACTCATTTTGAACTTATTTATTGAACGTATCGGATCATTGAAGAAAGCCAGACTTCCCGCCCAACTGAGAAACACAAACAAGAATTTTGGAAGAATTCATATTTACTTTTAAAGAACTAATATTAGAGATGCCGAATAATACCATGTTCCTTGCCATTTTTCCATTTTCTTTCCTTCTTAATACAATTAATAATTCTTCTGAGCTCACGGTGAACCAGCAAGGCTAGTTCTAATCAAACACGTGAGATGCCGTCAGCTAAATATGAAACAAGAGGAGACAAAGAAATGTCACTGTAGAGGATTACCGTGTGATCATTCGTCTTATCTAAACACAAGACACACGCGCGCACGCACGCATCATGCAATTAAACACACACACTTCATAATTAGCAGGGAGAAACGTGCATAACTATGCCTCCCATTAACGCGACGCCACAGTCAGTGACAGTGACAGTGAGATCAGACGCTGCTGCTCGAAATTCAGTGTTTAAATGAATTAACTGTAAACAGGTTTTAAATTCTGGATTTGGGTTGAAAGTGGAGCCACCCGCTGGGATGCCATTGAACTCGGCGGGCTTCCATCCCCAACCACCACCCCCCCCCCCCCCCCCCCCCCCCCGCTGAGATCTCCACACCGACCAAATGTCCAGAGTTTGCAGGATTAATACACACACTTAAGACAAAATCTTCATCTCGAATCTTAAAAGACATTTAAACACTTTGGAGCGCCCCGACCACGTGCCGGCATTCCCAGAGCGTCGTCTGCGATTACATTTTTCCACCTCATGTGCGGAGCTCTGTCACGCAGAGTCCAGGCAACGGCGCACGTTGAGCTAACTCATTCGAACCGGGGGCGCGGTGTTCTGGTCGCGCGGTGTGCGTCTCAACACGCCGGACAGGGGAGTGGGGGTGACAGGGATAGGACAACAAACTGATTAAGGCTTGATAAATAAATAGCCCTACCAATTACCCACACCTGAACGACTCCCAGTGTTGTGAATCTGAGAATAGGATTATTGTAGCGTCTCTGGTGTAAGCCTGTTAGCTTTATTAGTGATAAACAGATCACAGGTGGAACCGATCACAAAGTTAGAGCGACGTTCCTGACCATTAAGCTGTGTGTGTGTGTCTTTTTTTATGTATATAAAATGAGTCCAATCTATAGCCTTGTTTGTGTATGAGTGTGTGCATTTGGGTGCAAGTGTGTGTGTACGCGCGCGTGCGTGTGCATGTGTGTTGACAAGTGTGCGTGTGTCTCTGCATACACTAACAGGGGTCATCGGTCCATAACAACACACTTTCCACCCTACATTCCCAACATATTACCAATAGAGGAAAAAGCAGTCCTTGTTAATTAGTGCTTTGCTACTAACGTTAAGCTATGGGGTCGAGCAGTGGTCCCCACTTGTCTGGGCTCATGAGACATGGGAGCCTGCGACGAAGTGTCTCGCTCCACACAGCTCCTGATTGCTCTGATTAACGTTAGTCCCAGACTGCCATTAAGAGTGGCTATTCTAAGCGTTTGGTTTCTCTCTTTCTATGAAGCACACGATTTTACAGACAGACAGACAGACAGACGGACAGACAGACAGAAAGACAGACACACAGACAGACAGACAGTGAAACGCAAAGCAGACTAAAGGCGTGTATACGTATCAGCATCAGTGACGTTGTTATTGTGTGTTTTAAGGAGAGAATGACTGAGATTGTATGTATGATTAAAACATACAATACATACTGTAAGGTTAGGGATTGAGTAATATTTAGAGTCTGTGTACGTATGAAGTGCAATGTGTAGGATTTAATCAACATAGAAATGCATGCTCCTCCTTTCTATTTATATACAAATCTCTCTATATATATCCCCATAGTGTTGTCTTTTAACAATGACATTTATTCTTTTCCACAAAAGATCTGCCGCTGACGACGTCCTACTCTGTGAAATCTAGATAATGAATGACCAATCCCAGCTGAATAACTAAACCCCAAACAGGCAGAATACAAATGTATACACACGCTGTATACGTGTGTTTGGGGGGTCCGTGGTATTTGCATCGGAAAGCACACCTGCAGCTATGCTGTGTCCTTGAAATAATAATTATATCTGCGGTGTTGTGGCGGTCATAACTCTTCCCCATTGTCCTGTGGAAAAACAAACTCACACCGGCGCCACACAGCTCACACTCACTCGGGCACACGTCACCGGCCTGGGACATGAATTAGGGGACATTCCGTATGTAGAAATGCTAACGGGACAACGGGAACAAACAAGACGTGTCCTTTCTGAGGCGGCGGCTAACAAGTCGCGCGTGATTCTGATGAACTCAGCAGAAGCCGTGTGATGGTTTAGCTTGATGAATGAAGAGGGAGGGGGGATCTAATGAACAAGAACAAGGGGGTCACCTGTGCCTCTCCCGGGGTGATAGAGCGAGGGGCGGACGCAAACAGATCCCTCTTGCTGCCTCGTGCCTCTCCTTAATAATCAGATTCCTCATCCTCCACTTCGAGTCCTCTCATTACCTCCTGCAGGCTGGGGGGGGAGGGGGGGGCACGGCTTCCACTGACTTCCTCTGTAAACTGGGTGGGGAGGGTGAGGGCCAGGGAGATGATGGGGGGGGTAGATGAGGGGGAAGGGGGGAGGAGGGGCTAGGGAGACGATGAGGGGAGGTGGGTGGTTGGGTGAGGGGCCAGGAGACGTTTTTGGGGAGGGTGCGGGGGCCGGAACATGCAGAGTTCTGCTTATTTGCACATACATCGGCAGATATGTAAATGACTGAGGCGAAGCGGCCCAAATGCTAAAGTCTACACCATTAGTTTTCCACTCCATAATCTCAACATGGGGCCGTTAGAGGCATAATGTCCCGTACGATGCGCTGCTTTCTTTTTAATTAATAGGGAAAGCGTCTTTTCAGATGAAAATTAAATCTAGATTAATGCTGGGAACCTGCTAGGTTTGGCGTTGGTGTTGTTGTTTTAATTTGAGGGCCTGTGATACGGCGTGGAGGAAATAAAAGAAAATCACAGAGTGAGAGCGGCGTTCTCGAGAGAGGAAACACGATAGGACGATATTTCAATTCAAAAAGCGTGAAATTAGTTCAGGGCGACATTAGAAGTTTTGTTTGTTTTCTTTGCGATAAAGAAACTCAAGTAGGTGGCCTGGGAATGTTCCAAAAGGACAAAGAGAACCGGAACGCCGCCAGCAGTCCCAGCTCCCGGGCACTGAGTGAACGTTGCACGCACCGGATCGATCATTCATACGAGCCGCGCGTTCCCTTTTGGTTCGCGCGGCTTTTCTATTGGATTTATTGATTCGAGAAGTTATACAAAAGGAGAGGACCGGCCTCATATTGCAGCCGAGTCCAGAGCAACCGACTTTAACGCGCGACATTTAGAAATGAAAACGCCCACGGAGAAGTTGATTCCAAACTAAATTCCTATCGACAGGCGCCGGGCGCTGGGTGGTGCTGTGGCCTGGGTCCTGAGCCCCCGTCGAGTCCTCTTCTGAGAGGTAATATCTGTAATATCTGGAAGCCCTCTGATCATGCTGTGATCCCGCACAGACCACACAGGGAAGAGAATCACGGAGCACCCGGGCGCACAACCTGGCATAACCCCGGCCGGATCTCCAGGCTCCCCATAAATGCCATATGTTATTGGCCGGGTAGCACCGCCCGGGTTACACCACCCAACCCCACCTGCCTTCCCTCCTGCCTTTATTGTCGTCCTCGGTAAACCCCACCTTTTGTGACTCCACCAAAACTTCCCTGGTGTTGTGAACAGCGGGGGAATAGGGGCGGGTCTACGGGGATCAGCAACGCCGCTGTCCGCTAACACCGAGGATATGAGCTGGGCGTCCATGTTTGTTTACAACCAGTCTCAGTCTGTGCACGCAGAAGAGGAATCACACTTCTTTTCCTCAGTTCACACACAGACAGACGCAAGCGCATACGCACACACACACGCTCACATGCATGCACGCGCACACGCACGCACAACGACAGACACACATGCTCACACGCATGCATGCACACACACACACACACGAATCCTCTTGGCAGAAGGTGGTAAAGCATTTAGCGGTGGCGCAACAGGAAGTGACACGTTGGTGACTGTCGTTAGCATCAAATCCGACAATTAATGCATGTTAATTCTTAATTATGCTAATTTCTCCTGGCTGTGAGGGAGGGGGGGAGGGGGGGTTAACAGGGTGGTTGGTGAGCTCTCTCTCTCTCTCTCTCTCTCTCTCTCTCTCTCTCTCTCTCTCTCTCTCTCTCTCTCTCTCTCTCTCTCTCTCTCTCGGCACCCGAGGCGCTAATGAGCGGCCGAGTCTAAACATGACACGTTAGTCACTCGCTGGAGCGTAATTGGGGTTTTATTTACTGTCCGAAAATTGGAACAACATTTTATTTGGTAATAGCCAATGCTTTCCAATGTCTCTCTGATATATATATATATATATATATTGGATCAAATAAGTGTAGCTTCGCAGCAGTGGCTGTGCCCGAAAGTAATGGCCTGTAGTTTAAACATCCGTAGTATTGTCTTCTCGCGTTGCTTTTAAAGTACTAAATTAATCCATTCTGGTGTTAGTATGTATGTATTTGTTCTGATATCTGTGTCTAAATATACCGCCAAAGTTCTCTCTGCCAGTCCTTGGATATGTTTTAGCTAAAGTTAATTAAAAAGAGTCGGTTCTTCTTTAGCATTGTCCCTTTATATATTCTATTTCTATTTTCACATTAGCTTGAAGCTAGTGCCTGCTCACAATTTCCCAACCTAATTATGTTGATGAAATCCTCTCATCATTAATCGGTGATGTACCGTTACATACATTCAAAGTTACATAACATCTATTAATTGTGTTTGTGGCTTCCCCTAAATATTGAAATCCCTTTGGGGATTCATGTTGTGTTACTTCATTTAAATGTTCAGGCGACCAGAGTCTACGGCTGCTGGCCGTACAGCCTCTCCAAACCAAAGGGCACAAGCGCCACGGCTGTGGGCTGCACGTTGTTCCCTACGGCGAAACGACCTACAGAACGCTCTCGGTCACCACACGGAGGACAAGGTGGTTAGGCGAACGCATTTAGCGTCACCAGAGCCTCTCCAAAGCCCAACGCTGGGGGTCGTAGTGTAGGGCGTAGGCGTGTGCACGAAAGGGGAGCTCGCCACGCCGGTAGGAGTTTCCTTAAACGGGGTGTGCATGGGTCAAAAGGGGGGCAGCGGGTGTGTCACCGGTTCGCGACGCGGACACAGACCTGTTAAGGCGGTGACGGAGTCACCAGGGCTCTCCGGAAGGGAGTGTGTGTTGTTCTCCCAGCCCCTGTAAACGCCATCGGATCAGTCAGAGAGCGGGGTTGCAAGACTCCGCCATCGAGGGTGTTTGACGGGGGCGGAGGAATCCGAGGCAGGCGCGCAGATCTGGGCGCGGAGACGGGCGGGTCGTCGGGGATATTAAAAGCGTGTCGCGAGACACAAGCAAGCACAACTGGGCCATTAAATATATGGAAATGAAGAGACGCCACGCGAGAGGGCGGGGGCACTAGCACGCACAAGGGAGGAATGGATCCTGGGAGGTGATTAATTTATTTGATGATGCCTCTAGTGAGGTATTTTAGGTCACAAATGAACTGACAGGATGACAAATTACCACTTTAAGGAATTTACTGGGAATCATTAACGAACAATTGTCAGGTAGTTTATGGCAGGCGTAGACGATGGAATAAATACAGATCTTTTTCTGCGATTATAAATTATATATTTTTCCCATTCTTGGGAATACATCTCCGGGTGTATGTGTCCTATTATGCGTAATACATGATGTAGTCTCAAGAAAATTGGAATTCAATTTAGATATGAATCTTCACAATTAAATGAGTGCATGACAGATGTGTTGGAATGGTGCTTGGCTGTGTATACAGTATGGTGCTGTGTCTATAGTACTGTGTTTACTGGCTCTCCATAAGGAGGATAGTTTCCTGTCCTACATGTGGTTATGTCCATGTAAGGCTGTGAAATGTAAGTGACATAAACAGGATAACAGGCAGACTGTGATCGCCACTGTTGTCATCTGTATGGCTTCTACCAAGGAAATATTCTTTATGCTAAGTGATGTTTATTTGGGGGGAAGCTGTAACGTTGAGTATGAACAATGATACCGGGAGTAAGGCTTGATCAATCAAGACATAATGATACCAAAGAAAACATCTTGATGTTAAAACGTGTTCATAATAATTATACTCGGATGGTACAAAAGAGTGGGGCTCTAATTATGAATCAACTATATTAATCTTTGAGGTAGTCTTAATGATCGCTACCGGGCGAAGGCAGTTGCGTTTATTTAGTATTTCTTATTTTGACTGTATCTCGCGGGGTGGCTCCAAGACCGGGCGACATTCTCCCTGACATAATAAATCAATTCATTAATTAAAATCAAGCTCGTGTGTAAAAAGCTGGTATCATCGTTTATTTAAGTGTTAAGGAAGACAGATGCTCAGACGAGACTCTGCGTTGAGCTTGTCTGCTCTGTTTAGCTCGCCGCCTTTAAATGGCTTTTAAACGGCCGGCGAACAGAGAGAGTGGGAGAGAAAGAGGGAGGGAGAGAGAGAGAGGGAGAGAGTGGGAGAGAGAGAGAGAGAGGGAGAGAGAGAGAGGGAGAGAGTGGGAGAGGGAGAGAGAGGGAGACTTTGGTTGACAGACTGAGCGCTAACTGTATATATTAATTTGACAGGATTCTTGATTCCCCTCTTGGGTGTTCCTGGAGATGCTTGTGTGGGCAGCCAGCCACTGGGCTGGGGGAGTAGGGGAGAAGGAGGAGGAAGAAGAGGAGGAGGAGGAGGAGGAGGAGGAGGAGGAGGAGGGGTGACAAATGTCTTTTGTTTGGAGGTGCCAGTGTTATGTTGTTGGTTCACGGACGACATATCACTGAGATGTCTAAAAATGCTTAATTGCCCCTTTACGAAAAAGAAGAATAGGAGGAGATAGAAGAAGAGGGGGTGAAACCGCCTCAGTCTTTGGAAGAAGTCATGAGTTGCGGTCGGTGTTTGGGGACACTTTCCCTGCTCCCCGTCTGCGGATGTTAGCTTTGTTCATATGTAGGCCCTTGTAGTTGTGTGAGTGTTGCTTTATCACAGTGGAGACCCCCAGTGACTTATGATATCTGAAGTTATCCATGAGGGAACTGCAGAAAATGTGGAAGATATAGCCTTTTTTATGCTGATATCAACCACAGAATCCCACCCATTTTACATTTCTGTAATATTTCTACAAAACTATCAAATTATTTGGATTTGGTCGCATTATTTATCCCATTACAATTTTCTCTTATTTTATAATTACATTTGTATTGTCAATAGCAAAACTATACTTCCATTGAAACCCTGTAGGATACATGGTTACTTATTCCATATCCCTGTTGCCTCTTTCAGCTTTTTTCTTTTTTTTAAACCAGTATGATTAATTTATACATCGGCCCAAAAAAAAAAGGCCCTTGTGTGTCTTGCAATACGTTTAATCAAATATCACAGTGGGACGACTTTGGGTTCCCCTGATATATCGGACTTTCCTCGCAATTAATTACAGCAGACAATGCTTTTTGCGCCCAAACACAGTGTCCTCCCAGCCGCCACGGATGTCTAACACAACAAGCTATTACTAGTTAGCCCAGACAAGCCTATTTTATTCTCAGCTCGCTGAACTTTTAATATCCTAAAATGGGGGAGACACAGGGACATACGGTCATCTCAAGTGAGCATCGCTGCCTTAAAAAAGTCCCCTGAGCAAATATCAACTTCTCTTGTTATCTTTTGTAAGAAAATATATGCCCAATTCATAAGATGGACACCCACCTGTCCTTAGACCTAAATAAGGAATTCAATCCGATTTCTTTTCTGTCTACCCTTGCGTGATATGCACTAAGCGGGATTAACATTCAGATAAATAGTATGGACATGTTATAATAGTTACGGATATATAAATATATAGATATACAAAATATAATATAAGCTATTTGGTTGATACCCTTATCCAAAGTGTATTATAATACCGTGATTACATGGATTGGTGGCGAACTTTCAGCACATTTTCCGCTTAACCCTTTGGCTGTAAATAAACAGAACGGAGAAAACAACAATGAAAAACACACTCCAAAAGACGACAAAACGTTAA
>NC_136936.1:48004893-48075322 GCF_949987615.1 Pollachius pollachius
GAACTTTCAACTGCCTAATTGATTTTCTCCCTGTATCTCCTATTCTCCCTCATAACTGCCAGGTGGATAATCACACACACATCTAAATAGAATGTCATCATTAGACGGGTTCTGTCAAGAGAACATCCATTTTTTCAATATCCTGCTCAGTGTGAGCGTTGTGTAAATGTCCTCCTCAACAAAGGATTACAATCAATTAAACATTTATGAAAATGGCATCACTTCCTGAACACTGGGCTGTTTCCTGTGACATTTGCTGCTTATTACACCTCAGACGTTTACTATTGCACACACACACGCACACACACACACACACTGACATACACACACACACACACACACGCACGCACGCAAGCAAGTACATACTGGCACACACAGACGTGTGCACAACACACACACCACACTCACACACACACAGTTGGACAGCTTGACATACACCAGCGGTGACTTTGGAAGTGAAATCCTATCCTATTGTTTCCATCTTTTGGGCGTAGGGATTAGAGAATTGATTGTTGATAGAAAATAGCAAAAAGTCTGCGAGAAACAAATAGGATTGTATTAATATATTTAATTACACAAATTTTGAATTTTTTGAACTAAGAGAAAAATTAAAGGAGACTAGACTAAAATTATAGGACACTGATTCATTATTGAAAGGATATGATAGCTAAACAGTCCAATGTGAATTCCTCTCCATAGCCAATGTGCTTGAACAAGGAAGAAATCTATACTATATATATAGGATTTAAGTTGCAATGGTGTTCTGAGGGGAACTGGCTGACATATCCAACATAAAACTCAAAAGAAAGATTCATAGTGCCTGTTCAAAATTATGTTTGCATTTATCGACGCATTATGGTCTAAGGCAAGCGAGTTCACTTTAATCAACAGGTTTTATGTGAAACAAAGTCTCTTTTTCTACCAAAGTTTGTCTCATATCAGTAATATCCTAATATGAGTGGCGAGAGATTGCCAATGTTTGCCAGCAGGTTTGCTCAAGGATGAGTGTGTGATGAAAACTGCACATCTCAATATATACAGCAGAAGTTATAACTATAACTGCCTGTATAAAGATCCAACACGCCTACTACTACAACACTATGAAGAACACATCTTCTGTAAGGGAAATCAAAACTGTGACTGAATAATTTCTTGTTAAAATACAAACAAAAACAAAAACAAAAGACAAACGTTTACGTTTGTGACACCCACACGCACACGCGCGCACACACACACACACACACACACACACACACACACACACACACGCGCGCACACAGCCCTTCAATAATGCATTACTGAGAACAAACGGCTGAAATCTATCTGTTATGGAGAATGTGTAGACAGACAAAAGGTCTGTAATTTATGCTGGAATACTGGGGGGAAAAAGAATCATTTGGATCAACAGCATGGTTCATTCCACTGTAATTCTTGATTCAACTGCCATATCATGGACATTTCAACAGTCATAGTGCATTAACCTTGTGTGTGTGCTTAACGCGCGTGTGTGTGTCTCTCTCTGTCTCTCCCTCTCTGTCTCTCTCTCTTTCCTTGATCAGAAAATCTGTTTGGAGAGAGACAGGCTGTTTATTGCATTTTCATCTCCCACTCTTTTTTTCTTTTTTTTTAACCACGTTGACCTTCCCCTTTCGGAAATAATCACAACAGTTATGTTTGAATATTTCGTCATGATAAATATATAAATAAGGAATTTCCCGGGGGGGCTGAGGGTGTTCCTGGTGGCTGTGTTGGGAGCGTTGGTGTGTTTCTGGTTTTAACACAGTCTACCGCAAGCCATCGTGCTTTTGATGTCATCCCCCCCCCCCCCCCCCCCCACACGCACACACACACGCACACACACACTCCTCAACAGGGGGTGAGAGAGGGGAGGGGGGCAGACACATCCAATTGGTTGATTGCTATCTTTCCCCCCGAAGTAACTTGCTAATCTCAAGAAGCTTCTTTATTCCGGCTGAATTTAAACTGCAAGGACCTTCGGTGTGTCCGGGTGCCGGTCCTAATCACCCGGACAGCGTATGGTCTCGATAAACAGTCAGACGGGGCGCCGGGACACTATCTCCCAGTCCGACAAAAAACGTCTGTTTTCCACATTGTCTCAGAGGTGTAGTGAAGTAAACAAGATGTAACCGTGGACTGCATTAAAGTCGACCCAAAGGTACCGGCACCCGAAAGATTTTGACTGAGCAAATTCATGTTGATACATCACGGGCATACATCGTTTAATTTAAAAAAAGTGTGGGCCCGCAGGAATATCCCTCTTGAATCCTGGTCCCAGGAGTAAGGAGCAGCTTTGGGGACCGGGTTTCTCCTCTGAGCGTATAAGTTATTGACATTGTGGGACGACAGAGTGTGGCGGACGTTACAGGCCACTGCGCGCCTTACGGATTCGCCTCAGATCGGGAACCCATTCGCTTTCACTTTAACACTAATTAGTCGCGGTACCTCCGGGCGCCGCGACACAATATACTGGCGGTGTGATTACTATATCCATATGCACCGTTAGACAGCCGGGGTGCGCGTCAACAGATAGGGATCCCTCATTCAAATATGAAAATCCGCCATCCTCTCCCCACCTATTCCATACGTAATCACACCGCTCTGGTGTGGGGATACCAGCCCTCAGTCTTTTTCCCATTTCCCATTTCCCAGGCGATCCTAGAGGAGGGGGGTGGGGGGGTAACTGACCACGTAGGGGCGGGCTACGGGGATAGATTTACACAAAGCAGGGGGAGAAGATAGTGGATGTCTAATTGACTAGGTGGGAGCTGGTCTCGACAGGTTTCGGGCGAGTGGAGTGGCTTTACGGGGTGAGAGAGGTAGAGAGAGAGAGAGAGAGAGAGAGAGAGGTAGAGAGAGAGGTAGAGAGAGGTAGAGGTAGAGAGAGAGGTAGAGGTAGAGAGAGAGGTAGAGAGAGAAAGAAAGACAGAGAGGAAGAAGGAGAGAGAGATTAATAGAGAGGGAGACAGACAGACAAATATAGAGAGAGCAGTGAGAGAGAGAGAGAGAGAGAGAGCGAGAGAGCAGCAAGAGAGAGAGAGAGAGAGAGCGCGCTAGATATAGATGGAGAGCGGCACAGAGGCAGAGAGGAACAGAGAGGAGGAGAGAGAGGGATAAATAGAGAGAGACAGAGATACATAGAGTGAGAGAGTGAGAGACGGAGAGAGGAAGTGAGAGAGGGTTGGGGGCGGGCGCGAGCCACAGATCTGTGCTGACGTCTCCCGCCACATCGATTACAAACCGCCGCTCGCCTGGAGAAGAATCCCCGGCCGCCACTGTCTCCTCATCACCGCCCAGCGACCAAACGGGCAGGGTCACAGGTCAGCCAGTTAGGTAGGAAAAGCGAGGCCATGGCACTCATCCCCCCCCCCCCCCCCCCATCCCAGTGGGGGCCCCTCCCGTGGGTTTGTCGGTCCATGCACCCCCGCTGAGGGAAGTGCCACAGAGCGCTCCAGAGCCGCCACCAGACCTGTCACTCAGCGGCCGTTCCCAGCAGGGGGGGGGGGGGGGGGAGCAGCCTGGACTATGGTCAGCGCTCCCCTGTGCCTCTCTTTCACTCCCCCTAGATTTTTGGTAAAGGGGCCTTTTTTCATGGTTGAGCCGTCGCCCGCTCCCAAGGCTTCCAGCCGTGTTTGCCTAAAGCTCACTGCTTCGTCGGCTTTATTTAGCTGTTTTCGCTCTATTTTCTAAAAAATAGGAAAAGCACCCCCCCGCAGTACGAGCAGTAGAAGTATTATTAATCGAAAGCACCCAGAGACAACATGCGTCCGAAAACAAAAGTATTAGCATGTGTTATATTTACAAAAGAAATGCCAACACAAAGCTCACTGCTTCGTCTGCTTCATTTTGCTGTTTTCCCTCTATTTCCTAACAAATAGGAGAATCATTCCCAGCAGTATGAGCAGTAGAAGCATATTAATTTAAAGAACGCAGAGGCCACATGCATCCGAAAAAAAAAGTGTTTGAATGTGTGATGTGTAAAAAAAAAAAAAAAAAGCAAACACAACAAAACGCATCCTTATGTATGAACGCTCAAGCCCAGCGGTAGAGATATCTGACACAACACAACCAACACAAAAACAAATCCATCGCGGACTCTATCGCTCTCCAGTGCCTGTGGTCTGACTCCACCCAGCCCCCCTCCACGCCGACATGCGCAGAGGCCTCCGTTCTGGGCGCTGGCTCTCAGCCACCAGGACAGAACAGTAGGACGCCATCACTTAGCGTTAGCCGACCCCCCGATCCCCTGCCTGTTATTGTCCGGCTTCACAGCCCCGGTCCGGTCAGACCCCCAACACACCCGGATCCCATCCCCGCCACCACGGGGGGCTGACACCGTGCATTAGACAGCCAGGGCTGCTGATAGCACGGATACCTCCACCTACAGCCGGGACCCCCCCCTTCCCCCCCCCCCTGCCGGGCGCGGCCAGCGCCCCCACCCCGCCCCCCCTCTCCATCAGCCACCGGCAGCTCCACCGGTCAGACGCTCATCGGAGATGTGGTGTATTCGTTTGGATCACGGTCGGCCTCTTGTTGAAGCGATGTGCGCCTATGGATGATTGGTGCGAAGCAATTGTTTACTCAAAAATAAAACAACAACAAAGCGTACAATACTATAAACAACACGCTTATTTTTCTAATATTCTATATTATTCATTATTCATGCATCATACGTAATTCCAGTTACTGTTACATCTAATAATATAAGAAGTCATTTACTAATAATTCCAGAAATTCATTCAAACATCTGATGCAATTTAAAATATCCCAAGCAACAGAAACAGAATTTAAATGATAAAGAACCAGAGAACTAATTAAAGTACTTATTTTCCACAGACTTTTGGAGCAGACACCAGTATTGTAAGGTAGCCTACACTCCCTGTGCCTTAATCACACAGACCCAACATAACTCACCTTTCCACTGTGCAGACACATTAAAGATAAGTCAAAGAGAATTAAAAGTGGTGTAAGTTAAACCATTATTTCCCCCTTGTGCCGTAACACTGGCTCCTGCCTCATCCTGCAGCGCCTGGGATTCAGATCAACCCCCTCGTGAGAGAGAGAGAGAGAGAGAGAGAGAGAGAGAGAGAGAGAGAGAGAGAGAGAGAGAGAGAGAGAGAGCGAGAGAGAGAGAGAGACGCACACACACACACAGTGAGAGAGAGAGAGACACAGAGAGAGACAGAGACAGAGAGAGACGCACACACACAGTGAGAGAGAGAGAGAGATTGACACAGAGAGACAGAATGAGAGGTAGAGAGACAGAGAGAGAGAGAGAGAGAGAGAGGGAAGGAGAGAGAGACACACACACACAGTGAGAGAGAGAGAGAGAGAGACACACACACACAGAGAGAGACAGAGACAGAGAGAGAGAGCGAGAGACGCACACACACAGTGAGAGAGAGAGAGAGACAGAGAGAGACGGAGGGAAGGAGAGAGAGACACACACACAGTGAGTGAGAGAGAGAGAAAGAGAGAGAGACAAAGAGACACAGAGCGAGAGTGAGGTTGAGCGAGGCCATAAATTGCTAATAAACTAAATGAAACGAGGCAGGAGGGAGCTCCTCTGCAGCAATTACCTCTCAGATCTCGTCATTCATATCCCACCGTACGTCTCATTTCATCAGGCCGGCGTTCGCCACTTCATCAGCCCTCCCCCCAGCTCTCTCTACCTCCCTCTCTCTCCCTCCCCGCCAGGGCTGGCAGGCCAGCTCTCTCTCCCCCTACCGGGATGGAGAGAGAGAGAGAGAGAGAGAGAGAGAGAGAGAGAGAGAGAGAGAGAGAGAGAGAGAGAGAGAACAGCCAAGCACCAGGGCCACAGGTCCACCACCGTGGGGGGGCGGCGTTTGAAACAACAAAGGTCCGTTTGACCAGTCCTCTTCCTGCCTTTCATGTCGCCAGGAGTTAATCAAATATTCATCAAACATCCCATTTTATTTAGAAGACCACAAAGATGCTCCGTCAGGCTGGCTCGGTTTGTTTTTGGCTTTTCACCGTTCAGTCATTTAAGCATACGCTTTTAACCTCACAGTGATCTCAGATGCATCTCCTTAATGAGCAGGTCGGAGGTCAGCACTTCTGGTTCTATGATGCCTTGTTCTAGGACTGCAGACATTGGGAATGGAGCCACCATTAGCCTCTACACTACTCCACCTTTAACGCACCAGGGTCCTCTGTCAGTGAACCCACATACTGCAGCTTTAATAAAAAAAGACACTTCGATCGATAATAACACGCAGACTAACAACGTCTGTGTACCAAGCGTTCAAACACATTACACCTATCAAGCGTACGTTTGGGAGGGTTCAGGGGTTTGGAAACGGGTTCTTTTTACTAATTCATAAATCACCGTAGTGGCTGATGATGCATGGTATCCACTAAGTCATTATGGTTTTACGTTTAACAGCATAATTGCTGCACCGTTGATGACATTTCGCTGCTCCCTGCGCCTTTCCCTCCGTCGCTGTGCGCGTCATCTGTGTACCGCGTGTGTTTGTGTGTTATTAAAATATATATAAATGTACTATTAATAAACCAGGCAACTATGTGTCATGCCTACGCCTCATGTTCAGCGTTTTAAGAGACAGAGAAGAGAAACGCAACGGATGGTCAGAATCGGAGGGAGTGATGCTTTGACAATTGAAGATTGAAGTTTGACGTTTGCATCAAATAGATAGACATATGTATATGATGAATATTAATAATTGTATTTGACCCCTCGCGATAACCAAAAATGAAAAGGTCACGCTGTGAGAAGTATTAAGATATCTTTTCTACACCCCTTTATCGCATTTTGTCTAAATAATAGTTCCCAAATCATGGCGGTCTCGCATCACCGTCCTATCGTTCGCAATGTTAATTACGAATGCTTTTATTCGTTTTTTTTTTTTTTACCAAATCTGACACTTCCATCTGGATAATCTCGCATGGCCGATCCCGTGCTGAGCTGCCAGTCACCCGGCAGAAGCGGGAGTGTAAAGTTTGAGGAGGTGGAGTCGGGTCCTGATTCCCGGCGGGCCGAGAGGCAGCCGCTGAGGCGACAGCGATGCACGGCCGCGGGCGAAACGCGACGGACCACACATGCACCTCCGTACTTGTTGCACGGTTCACCGTCCGGCAGAATCCCCTCGACGGACAACCCTCCCCCCAACCCCTCCATGAATAAATATTGCGCCACTTGCGAACTCAATTCAAGTATTCAATAAAAAATTCATTCCTTCTTTGGAAGGCCTCCCACTCCGGCGGCCCACCCTTATTGTTAGACAAATTGAAGTGTGCGCAGGCGGGGAGTCCAGCGGTGAACACAGAGAGAATCCATTTAGTCCATCCCATCCCAGGGTGGAGTGGGCAGCCCGGGCCTTCAAAGGCGGAGGCAACAATGTGAGTGACACGCAGTCACCCCTGCCTTTCCTCACACCTCACCTGGCTGATAGAATTGTTGTGGGGGGGGGGGGGGGGGGGGGGGGGAGAGAGAGAGAGAGAGAGAGAGAGAGAGAGAGAGAGAGAGAGAGAGAGAGAGAGAGAGACCTGTGAAGCTCAGCTTTTTTGTCATTGCTATATCCAGTGATTGATGGCTCCATGGCGGCGGTGGTGAATCTGCCCTTTTTAAATAATTTATGTCGCCCGTTGCTACGGACAAGTAGCTTATAAACCCGCTTGCTATTTTTTTCCATTGACTGCGGAGATCGATACTCTGAAGACATGACATCACCACTAATGAACTGCTTACCTGCTTCTCTGGAGTGCCGGGCCTATCACCCTGTGCAGGGAAGAGAAGGGGAGGGGGGCACTTTCACTTTATGGTCGTGTAATAAAACTCTACTTTATTGGACGGCGGTGATGTCGGGCCCCCAGCACACAGGGGTGCAGTCGCAGGTGTCGACAAGGACTGATGGACTAGGGGATCCGTTATCTCTTCTTTAACTTACTTTCCATCAACGTTGTCTTCTTATTTACTCGGTAGCTGGGAACTCAGTCTCCATGGTTGCATGGGACTGGGGATAACAGGTGGGTTTAGTCCCCTGTGCGCCGACACATATGGACGCCGTCTTCATAACAGCTTATTAGTTGTTGTGTTGATGCATAAGACTCCATGGAAACAGTATGCACACGCTTCTCGTGCAAGCTCACACTCACGCTCAGTGGATTCGAATTAGGATACGGTGGGAAGACTCTGTGCACTGTAAATGGCATATTTCGTAGGCCTTCATAATTAGATGTTTCCTAACCCGGAATTTTAACCATATCGATATTTCGGTACGATAAAATGCCCGGTCATTGTGATCAGGATGAGGGATGAGCGGGGGGGGGGGGGGGGGGGGGGGTCGCACTTGAATCTCCTGATTGTTCACTGCATCATCATATTAGACATTTATACAAAATAACCGAGCACAATATCTTGGGTAACAATCAGTCCAGTATTAATCTTGTCAACACATCCCTCACACACACCTTATGTTGTTTATACATTTCAGGGCTCAGGAAAGGACCTTTATAAATAGGTTGTGTATTTCCATAGTGAGCTCGCACCAAATTCGTCTCTGTCATGCAAAGTGATAAATTGGCTGAACCAATGGTGTTGGAACTCTTATTAAAATTGATTAATTCATATCATTAGTTGATCACACAACAGCTCATATAATGTAGTAAATTAATTTCTGAGAGTGTGCGATTCTTCTTGTGTGTACGTGATTAATACTTGCAACACTTGAATTAACATCAATAAATCAATTTGTGAATCAATTAAATGATCGTGTTTAAATACAGAGCTAATAGTGTACATTAAGCAGAGCTGGACAAATGATCATCTCTGGCTTCAACGTTATGGATCGAGAGCACCAAGAGAAGCCTAAACTGATCCACGTTCAGTCGTACTCAACCCCTGAACTGTTCCATGGTCAGCCATACTCAACCCCTCAGGCCACAACGTTACAACTATTTAACACTAGAACTTTAAAATGAGAAAATGTAAGGCAGAGGTGCCCTCAACATTTTACTACCGTCGGTTGAAATTGCCTTTGATGGAGGAAGAGGCAGGTGATTTCACTTGGATGTTTTATTCATTCAATCAGTTCGGTTAGAACCAAGATCGTTCATTCCATTGTTTTACACAAGCATTAAAATATACATTTAAGAAACATAAAAGCTTATCAACCATGATTCAATAATATTTTACCAAGATCCAGTCAACCGATCAACACGCTCTCTGTGACTCATGTTTACTCCTGTATGTGATATAACATATACTAAACATGCATCATTCAACCTGCAGAGAGATACATCATTAGTAGCAGAGAGCCTCCTCAGCTGATTTAGCAGAGAGCTACATCAGCTGTAGCACAGCGCTAAAACAGCTGTAGCACAGAGCTACAACAGCTGTAGCACAGAGCTACATCGGCTGTAGCACAGAGCTACATCGGCTGTAGCACAGAGCTACAACAGCTGTAGCAAAGAGCTACAACAGCTGTAGCACCGAGCTACAACAGCTGTAGCACAGAGCTACATCGGCTGTAGCTGAGAGCTACATCGGCTGTAGCACCGAGCTACATCAGCTGTAGCATCGAGTGCACGTTACAGTAGCAAAGACACCTGACCCAACACCTCAGCTCCGGGTGAGAGGTTGGGTTGGAGGCTGGCCGTGTAGGGGAGGTCAGAGGTCGGGTTGAAAGCTTGCCGTGTAGGGGACAGCCATACCCTGGCATGGCATGAACAAGGCTGCGATGAAACATGAACTAAGCCAGCTTCTCCTCCCATGGGTGAGGAGGACCGAGGGACGCCTAGACCGCTCCTCTAGTGGTAGCTAACCTCAACCCACCCACTGTGTGTGGATCAGTCAACAGCGCTAAAGTGATGCACACTCTTCTTTCAGAAGCTCCTTACACCTTTTCCCGGTGTGAGGGTTCGTGGTGCGTTGTCGTTAATAAAGCCCGGACCTTGTAATGTCTGATCCCTCAAACGCAGGAGCAGACAGCGGTAGAGAGGAAACAGGGAAATGTCATCAGACACGGAGGAGAAAATGTTCTGTCCACCAACTTTGTTTAAGATCCATGTAGGTTGGGTTTGATTGGGCTCTGTGTTTGGGTTCAGAGCTTGTTAGAACGTATGGCCGCCGGAGACGACTGGCTCTTTAACAGACGCTGTGACAAGGAAGCTCGCTTTGAAATAGTTTGGTTACTTTGAAGGAATTGGTAGAGGGAGGGAAAGTGTGTACAGTGTTGAGTTACAAAGGATTTCTCGGTTCGCCTCGGTCGAAGTCTGAGGCCTGAACTGAATTAATTGTTGGGTGGGTTGAATGGTTTAATGGTGGTTTGGTGTTTTGGGATTATTGTACAATTTTGATTTGACATTTTGTCTCGCAACGCAAACTACAAAAAATCAAACTTGACTTGGTTTTCTGTCTTGTGGTTAAGCTCTACTGTAGTGTCCAATATGTCACAAGGGACGAACCATCTACCATAAATTGATCAATGATATGATCAATTGATCGACTATACAATGACCTTGTGTTCACAACCATACATCTTCTGACCTGTAAATAATGCAAATCACTAAGTATGCATAATCGGTTTCTCATACCCATGTGCAGATTTATAGAATGTGTATTGATATTCGAGACAAAACAAATGGTGTAGAATGAGAGGGTGTAAAATCCCTCTCTGATGTGTAGACTTGCCAACTTCACACAACACAGACACTTAACACACATACGACCTCTTCCACAATAATATTTAGTATACATTAACCCCGGGTTCTCTCTCCCTCTCTCTCTCCTTCTTAGCAATGGCTTTCCCGCTGTATTCTATCACACTCTAAAGGACATACTTACAAATGCATTACCGAATAAAAATGCTTACCAACTTGAAACAATCCATTATTATAAAGGGGGGGGGGGGGGGGGGGGGTTGAATTAATTCCTTCTCTCACACCCAGAATGTCTTGCCGCTTCACAAGATAATACGCCATGAAATTCTTTTCCGGATTCATAGACGCACCCCTACTGCTATACACGACAGATCTCTCTCTCTCTCTCTCTCTCTCTCTCTCTCTCTCTCTCTCTCTGATAACAACTGTGAATTTATCAAGAGTAAATATAATGCTTAAGCTGAACATCCCTCACCCCCTTCATCCGAACCCGGGGAGAACCATCCAGAAACGGGACAGTATGTCCGTTTATGAATCACTAGAAGAACCAACACACCCCAAACCCCCGCAGTCCCAGCCCCTCCCCCTGGCCCCCCCCCCCCCCCTATAGGGGAGGCAGACATGCGCGGGGCGCCCCTGCCGATGTGGGGAGAAGGTAAAGAACGGCGCCGTGTTCAGAGGTTTCATTTAAAGTGTGTTTCTCACTAGGCTGCTCACAACACTTAATTAAACTCTGCTGTTCTTGGCAATGACAAATGCACCGGGGCTGAAGGAAGCCGCTCTGCTGTGTGACTGTGAGGGCTTTTCGTAATTTCTTTTCATGTGCAGCGACGGCCACATCCAGGTCAGAAAGTGTAGAATTAAAAGAACTAAACAAATAATCTCTCTCTCTCTCTCTCTCTCTCTCTCTCTCATTTTTTGGAAAGTTCTTGTCATAGATTAATGGGCCCGAGATCCTCGCCTCGTTCTCTCCTTTTTTCTAGAGATTAGATGTGTGTATATGTGTGTGAAATGGGAAATTACCAACACTAACCCATTACTAACACAGAACACAGCGCACTACTTTTCTCCACCCTACTGTATACTAATGTCTGATTTTTTCCTTTTAATTTCAGTATTTCATAACATTCAAACGGGGCCCGGTAAATGAGCGTCTTCAAGTAAGTTAAAGATGTAACTTCCAACGTGGAGCACGACGGCAAACGTGACTTCAAAACGTCATAGCCCCCAAACTGATGAGGAGAGACTAATAGCTTTTGTCCCGTCCCCAACCGCCCCCCTCCTCCCTAACACACTCCCTTCCTACACACACCACCAACCCCCACACATACCACAACCCCTCACCCTCCCAGACACACCAGACCCCACCACCCCCACCAACACAAACGGTAAGAAAATCCCATTTCATACCGAACGGAACCTTATTTTGTTTCCCGGTAATGGTACGACTGTATTATTATTGTGCGTTTCATGAGATCCATTTAAAAAAGGTGGACGCAGCCTAGCACATACCCCACCACCACATCACCCTGCCAGGCAGCGCGCCTCAACCGGGGAGCCCAGCGCTGCTATACCGAGAACCGCGGCAAAGGAATGCCTCCAAGGCACAGGCAGCAGCTGAAGCATTTCATTCAATAATGTAATTCAGACTTTTAAGTAAAAAACGAAACAACAACCCTGAAATCTTATGTCCGTTTTATGACGTGAGTGAGTGCTGCCTCGCCCGTTCCCTCGGTGACACACAAATCTCCGCACTGTGAAGCCCGCTGAAAACCCCATGAATAATCAGCCGTTTTACCAGCCTGCTTACAGTAAACCTAAAATAATAAAAGTGTGCCCCAACGCGGAAAAAGACACTCCTTTCAAGCCGGGACGCAATTGTTGACCGCAATATATTCTTTGGGACGTAAACGCTGAAAACAAAAAAAGCTTGTTTAACGCGTTTGAGGCCCGGCTCCACAAAATGGCAGGTGAATCTAATCATAGTTTACACATTTGTGGTTGCTCAAGGGTCTGTGGCAGAGCCTCCATTAAGCTGTCACCGCAGAGCCCACCGCGGAAGACATGCTCCCAGACCACCCGCTATAATAGTCCCGATCACTATTTAATTAAAGGGGCCACACTATTTACATGGAGCCAAATTAAATGTGCGTAAAACCATTGTGCCAGTATTCATAACACACTTTTTTCCCTCTGTTCATACGTCAGTGAAAAAAAAAAAAACAGATTAGGCCCATCGCCCCCACCCCCAAAAAATACACTTTTTTTGTGCAAAAAAGACGTGCAAAGAATACAATATTTTCCCTTTCTGATGAAGAGGATAAACAGCCACATGTATTTTGGTGTAAATGCCAGAGACACACAGCGGCTTCGGCTGGAGTTAACGGTGCGGCGCTTTTGTGCTCACGAGCTCAAATCATTAATCATGAGAACGGCCATATCCTTGTAGTGCCTGTGCTTTCATTACGGGCCCTAATTAAACAGTTCTGTGGGCTGGAATCTCAGATTCCTCTGTTACAGATTACCATTAATTATGCTGAAAGTGCTCAGAGATGTTGGACTCAATTATATTCTGCTCAACCCTGGCTGAGGGGTGATTCATTGTTCTGAAGACTCCTCTGGCGCACAGCCTCTGCTTATCACCAACCTCCACTTTTGTAAATTGGGCTCCGCCAGCCAACAAACTAAGAATTATGTGCTGCTTTTTCCATTACAAACATGTTGGAGGGGCACAGACCAATTAAGGCGGAGATATTTTGTGTGGAGTGATGAGGCAGGCGGTGGTGCGAGGCGGTTGGGGTGGGGGTGTAGGCGGGATGGGGGGCTTGCCATGCTGAAGTTGTGGCTTTATTACCATGTGCTGTGCATTCGCACCACCATGGCTACTGAGTGATTATGCCCAAAAGTGTCTCAATATTGCCCATCTCACAGTATTGTAATGCTTGTTAGAAGGAGGAAAAAAGATGGGGTACGGTTCTAATATTTTCCTGTCACATAGGAGCTCCCTGTGTTGCCGGTGGAGGATTTACTGTATTGAGTATTACTATTATTATTATTATTGATATGATTATTATCGTGATATTGTGCATGGTCTTGTAGGGAGTGCATATTGCTAGAGGGGACTTATTAACTTTTCATTCTCTTCATAATATTTGTGTATGACATGCAAGTTTTTGTCCAGCTGAACAATGTCAATATTATCCTTCTGGTTTTATGCATTCTGCATGAGGGTCTTGGGCGTGTGAATGAGATTACCGGCCACCTTGTCGGTGGGGTCAGAGCTTCCAGGTGGAAATCTGAATCAAAAGAGCCACTAGTTCCATCTGTAAGCCTGCGCCTTAGCAGTTTACACACTTTCATATGCTGCAGTTGGTGGCGATTTTAATATATATGAAAATCATTCTGCTCCCACCACTATCTGCGTGTGTGTGCATGAGCTTGCATGCGTATGCGTGTGCGTGGTCGTGCGTGTGTGTGCGTGTCTTGGGAGATTGTCACCATGCTACAAAGAGGGACAGTATTTTTTTTTGTTTACACACGGCTAAAGTCTAAAATATAGATATTTGGACCACTGTCTTCCTCATGAAGCGGAACAGCCGAGGGCTAATAATATCAGGCGGGAAAAAATGATATCAAAATGTCTTAATTCCCTTGATGGCTTTCTCGCGTCTGCTTAAATGACGGAGGGCCTAATCCCCAGACACCCCCATCCCGACGAGGATGGGAAACAGAGGCAGGATGGGACCGGGGCCACGACGGCCAGCCAGCTCATTGAAAATGTAATACACTACTTCCAAGTCACAGGTCAGCCGGCAATCTGAATTTTAAAAGGAATATGAATAATATTCAGTTTTATTTTGAAAATGAACTTTGTGCCCTCCATCATAAATCCAATATATGTCTTAATCTTCAGGGCTGTGGAAGCGCGGTGCGTGCGGAGAAGGGAGTGGGGCCTGGTCTCCGGCACCTCATAAGGAAATCACTTGTTCCCTCATCCCCTCTCCTCCTTCTGCCTCTGTCGCAGCCAAACAAAGAGTGCTCCGTGTTTTAGGAATAATTGATAAAGCATGAAAGTGTGTGTGATGTAATTGTTCGGCTTGTCTGCGATGTCAAGTGTTCTCCCCTTTTTATTTACGCACCGCGGCGCTCGAAGGCTTCCGGTATTGGACGGAATAATCCGAAAAACAAACGGATTATTCGCCTTTCCGGATTATTCCGGAAAGGCGAAAACCTTCTAAAATGGACGACTTCAACGGAGGACATGTTTAGATGTTCTGACGCTTATTCTCCAATGGCCATAATTAGCTGTGACTAAAGATTAGCCAACACACGTTAACACGTACATGCATTCTTATCTCCGAGGAGAAACGGAAACGCGTCAAGGCCAAACACACGACTTGTCTTTAGCAAATGAAAATTGGCCTTTAATGAGCAGACATATATTCGGCTGACTACACTTAACCGGAGTGGATAAGCATCTTTACATCCATTGTTGCTTTGAATCTAACATGGCGGACATTGGCAGTGAATTTAAGCATTAATTGCACGCTAACCTTTTCAGAATGGATATTTAGACACGGCGCGTCCCGCGAGCTCAAGATGTTCAGGAAATGAAAACACCCAGCCACCAATCAGCATCTCCTCACATTAGCATAGCCTTTTTAAAGCCCGTCGCCCACAAACATGGCACGGAAATCCTCTCCTATTTATCTTAAAATAGCCACTTAACTTTGACTGACACTAATTCTTACTACATGAAACGGTAGAAACCCTAGGTCCACCCCGTCGCCCAGTGCCCACCCGCCCCCCCCCCTTTCTCTCTGTCTCTGTCAGAAAATTACAAAAGACAGAGTTGGTGATGCCCCCGCCCCCCGCCCCCCACAGCATGTAGATTCCTACATTCTGTCAGGTTACAGCATCTGATGTGACGTAGCGGTGCGTGCGCTAGCGCTAGCCACGCGCACGCCATCCCCGGACCAGGGGGGGGACAAGGAGGGGGACCTGTCAACCGCGGAGGGGGCCTGGGCAGATCATCAGGCTGACTGATCCGCCGGCGCGCCAACTGTCATCCCCCCCGACTGTACGAGTCAAAACAAATAAAAAGTGAGGAGGAGGAGGTGGAGGAGGAGCAGGAGAAGTGGAGGAGGAGGAGCAGGAGAAGTGGAGGAGCGGAAGGAGGAGGAGGAGTTGGTGGTGTTGGAGGCAGAGGTTGGGGAAGAGGAGGAGGAGGAGGAGGAGGAGGAGGAGGTGCTGGAGGAGGAGGACAAGGACCAGAGGGGGATGGAGGAGGAGGAGGAGGAGGAAGAGGTGGTAGTAGAGAAGGAGGAGGAAGAGGTGGTGGGGGAGGAGGAGGAGGAGGAGGAGGAGGAGGAGGAGGAGGAGGAGGTGGTGGTGTAAAAAAAAGGGAGGAAAAAAAAGCAAAAGTGCCGTCCACGTCGGCCGGGGAGCGGGCCGCGGGCCCCTCGCCCCGGCCGACGCCGCTCCCACCCAGCCCCTCAGCCGCTGACATGATGTGAGAAATGAGCGGGGCGTCTGGTCGGCTGCCCATTAGCGAGCGAGCACGTTATCTCCTCCTCTCTCGCGTCGGCGGGGCGGCGCGGGCGCGGCGTGGCAGATGCTCAGAGGAGTCACTCACTTTTATGGGCTTTTGACTGCTGTACTCTTTCAGGATCCGGGGGGCGGGGGGCCTCTGCCGGGCGCGGATGACGTATGGCAGCCCGTGCTCTTTACCCCGCTGACAGACGCCGTCAGAGGGAGCCTGCTTTAAGCCGCCTCACGTCTGGATCTGAAGGGGACGGCTAACCTCTTAGCGCCGCCGCCGCCGCCGCCGCCGCCGCCGCGCAGACACGCATGCATCACTTGGATTATTGCAGCGGAAAAGGGTGAACCTTCCCCCGGCAGCTTCCATTACCCGGGCGCTTGAAGAGGGAGGATCCCGGAGCCCTGTCTTAAGGCATTTCTAAATACTCTACCGGGGGACGCCGTGCCGTTTAAGTGCGGCACATTTAATTGAAATGAATGGTGGTGAGAAGATGTTTGACTGCAAATCGGCAGGATGGTCAGGGCTAGTGGATAGGATGTATGAATAAACGCCGAACAGGCACTGGGTTCGAGTCACCATGTCCATGTGGCCTGTTCCCAACGTCTCCTTGCTCTTAATGACACGGATGTGAAGAATTATTTACAGGAAGTCGCTACGGAAAAAAAAAGCGAGTTCCAGTTAATATATCAGAAAATGGGCTTGTCTTTTTTTCTTTCAAGGTGCTTAATGCTTACAAACACACAACGTTCATGCCTGCTTCCCCCCCCTCACCTCCTGCTTGTGTTGAAGGGAAATCAATCGCCGTCTCCCAGCCCGGGTCCCCCTGACAGCTTGTTGTGGCGCCGCGTTGACACGACCGGTGGGCACGTTTTTCCCGTGTACCTTGTCAACATTCCCACATTCCCACATTTCCACATGCCTGCCGACGGTGGCGGGAACACACGCAGACAAGACCGCCCTCGCTGGAGAGACACTGCATCGAGCAGGCGTGAGAAATAAAAAAAACACTTTTTCACGCAGGTTCTTTCGATAGCTTATGGTACTCATTCATTTTGCGGGGAATTGCTTTGGATCAAAACCTCCACAAGCAGGTCGGTTGACATGAGAAAATACAAAAAGGAAAAACATGAATTGTCCCGATTCCAGAAGTCTCACAACAATTGAGATCTGCGGCGGAATGGGATTCACCGTGTGGTCGTTCTGTGGCCCCTTCTGGATGACTGGAGGATGGGTTCTGAACAATGCCTTTATTTCCCCTTTATGGTGCATCAATGTACCCGCTCTTTTGATAACCGGCATCCCGACTCTCCGGAAACTCCAAAGCACCACAGGGAGCGCCGGGTGAGTCCACGCCGCATCACATCCTGCGTGGGGAGCAGGGAGGGAGGAGGGGAGAAGGGGGGGGGGGGGGGGGGGGGGGGGGAGTATACCACCAGAGCCTGGGAGGGTCGTGGCTCACACAGAATTCCACAGACTGCGAGAGTGTGAGCGTGAACCCGTGGCTCCCGGTTCAATCTAATCTCTGACATGAAACAACAACCAGCCTCGGGGACCTCCTCCCAGTCTGGCCTCCTCCTCCCCCTCCTCCTCCTCCTCCGACATCATAGCCAGTGCAGCACAGGGGAGTTCAGATTCACTGCAGCTGTCGGGAGAGCTGTGTTTCCATTTTACAACTTCACTCCCCCCCTTTACAAATCTGAGGGAGGGTGGGGAGGCTCCCAACCATTGCTTACGGATCTCACATCTCGCCCCCCCCCCCCCCACATGTCACTTCTCTCCCCTCAGTACACACACACACTCAAGGGTGTTCCCCTGGTGGCCAAGGCCCATTACGATGTCCTGGCTGTGACTGCTCGCTCAATGAGGCTTTAGAACCACACACACACACACACACACACACACACACACACACACAAACACACAGGCGTTGTCACACACACGAACACACACACACACACACACCCAGGCGTTGTCACACACACACGTTTTCTCACACACACACACACACACACACACACACACACACACACACACACACACACACACACACACACACACACACACACACACGGGCCTTGTCACCCACATCCCCCCCATCAGCGACCCTAGTAGCAGTAGTGATGGAGGGCGGAGAACGGGGGGGAGGGGGGGGGAGCTCATAGAATGGTCCGAATGATTAACTCGTCTCCAAACTCCCCTTCCTCCTCAGGAGCGGACGTATGGGAAAGTCGTTCCAGTGCAACACTTACAGATCACACTAGCGCTACAGATTAGAGACGTGCGTTTCCGGATCGGGATCGAAATGGTTTGTGCAGCCTGGTGATCGCAGGCTACTCTCCAGCAGGTCTACGTTTGGCCTCAGTTAAAGAAGGATGTATCCCCTTTGGGTGTCAAATGAAGGCATACAGCATACATACAGACTAACTACTTATAAATGTTGAAGTATCAAGTCAAACCAAGTGTTCCATGTGTGTTCCCTGTGTGGTCCCAGTGTGTTCACTGTGTTAAAGTGTTCCCTGTGTGTTCCCTGTTCAGTGTTCCCTGTTTAGTGTTCACTGTGTTAAAGTGTTCCCTGTGTTTTCCTAGTGTGTTTCCTGTGTTAAAGTGTTCCTTGTGTGTTCCCTGTCTTAAATTGTTCCCTGTGTTTTCCTTTTGTGTTCCCTGTGTTAAAGTGTTCTTTGTGTTGTCCCTGTGTTAAAGTGTTCCCTGTGTTTTCCTTGTGTTGTCCATATGTTAAAGTGTTCCCTGTGTGTTCCCAGTGTGTTCCCAGTGTGTTCCCAGTGTGTTCCCTGTTATAGCGTTCCTTGTGTTAAAGTGTTCCCTGTGTGTTCCCTGTGTGTTCTCTGTTTAGTGTTGACTGTGTGTTCCCAGTGTGTTCACTCTGTTAAAGTATTCCCTGTGTTTTCCTTGTGTGTTTCCTGTGTTAAAATGTTCCTTGTGTGTCACCTGTGTTAAAGTGTTCTTTGTGTTGTCCCTGTGTTAAAGTGTTCCCTGTGTGTTCCCTGTGTTACAGTGTTCTCTGTGTTTCCCTGTGTTACAGTGTTCCCTGTTTGTTTCCTGTGTGTTCCCTGTGTTAAAGTGTTCCCTGTGTGTTCCCTCTGTGTTCCCTCTGTGTTCCCTGTGTTAAAGTGTTTCCTGTGTGTTCCCTGTGCTATCTGTAACCCAGGCCGGCGCTAATCTCCAACATCACTCTGCTAATCACCTGACACACCTGATTTCTCGTTTCATTTTCTCCATTCATCTCGAATCACGAGGCGATGTGGCGACAGCCTGCACTCTTGTTTGTTTGTGGTTGTCTGACGGAACCGGGCGTGTATCAAGATGATGGAAGCACACACAAAAAAAAACGCTTCAGCAAGATGTCAGCCACCGTGCGCGATATGATGAATCACAATCACATGTTAATGATTGTTTGCTCTGCATTCCATCACAACGCCTCATTGACATGGTGCTTTTTTTGCAGGAATTTTCAACGGCTAAACGCTTTTTAGGACAGACCGTGGTACTCCGATAAGCTTGTTTGTTTTCCAATTAGTAGATGTGAATCAATGAATCAATCGTTAACCATAACAATCGGTAATTAAATGCATTTGTTATTTTTGTTATTAATGACGGGGTTGTTCTCTATATAACGGTTAAAATCTGTTTTATTTTCCTTATTTATGCAGAACCTCTGAGGTACCGATGAAAACAATGCACCTTACACTCCTCTGTGTGCGTGCGTGTTTGTGCGCCTGTGTGTGCACAAACGTACGTTTTCGTATCCCTCTGTGTATGTTTATGGTGTGTGTGTGTGTGTGTGTGTGTGGTGTCTGCATGGGCGTGTGTGTGTGTGTGTTTGTGTGTGTGTGTCAGCATGTCTGTGCGCGTGTGTGTGCCTGTGCCTGTGCGTGCGTGCGTGCGTGCGTGCGTGCGTGCGTGTCTGCATGTGTGTGTGCCTGTGCGCGTGTGTGCCTGTGCGCGTGTGTGCCTGTGTGCGTGTGCGTGTGCCTTTGCGTGTGTGTGTGCAGGCCAGGCTTGGTCTACGATAGAGCAAACAGTACCAGGCTCTGCTGTAAGGGTCAATACAGCCCCTAAGTACCCCTTATTTCCCCAGCCCCCCCATGTGTAACACGGCAGTTTGTCCAGCAAACTCACTAACGACTGGATTAGTGCACCTTCTGCCGCTGTTTTCCTTACTCCTGTGTGTGTGTGTGCGTTGGATTGTCGAGGCTCTGCAAAGTATTAGTTATTGGCCGACGATAATGGACTTCTACCAGCAAAACACATATCTATCCTTGTTGCCACCGGATACAGGAATTAGGATAACAAACTCATCGATTCCATGAATTCAGATTCCAATTACCTGCCAACGATTCCCATGGTGGCCGACGGAGGAACTGAACCGATAGCGCTGCGCAATGAGGCAGAGACGGGAGGTTCCTCGGCATGGATGCGACCACCTCCAGAAGATCTCCTCAGACATGAAGGTACAGACGACGCGCAGCGTGGAGAAACGCCGTCGGAGGCAGAGAAGGTGGATGGTTGACTTAAGGTCTTGAATTGGTCGGCAAATATCCAGAAATAATCTTTCCTTGATATGAATATATTGAAGTAAAATGAACTGACAAACAACGCGATAATTTGAAAAAGAGGTGCGCGGAGTGAGAGTATAAGTAACATAATTATTAAAATATCTTTGGGAATATATCTCAGGAGGGAAACTACAATGCGATGTGTAAATAAACGAAGAATCAAATTTAAACAGAGAGCTCACAAGGGCAGCGGCGCTTCTAAACTACCATACAACTAAATTACATTGCCGACGCCACAGGCTCAATATGTGATTTAAAGAAGCCTGGCAATGGCAATATTCCTCTGATATGGTGTTTAGTTTTAATAGGAACCCACAGCTCAAATAGGATCTGACAAACACAGCAAGACAAACACAGCCTCTCTATCCCTCCCTCTCTCACTCTCTCTTCTGCTCTCTCACTCTCTCTCTCCCGATGAAATATACACTATCCAATAGAGCTGTGTCTGCGCTGTGTGTGGGTGAGACTAAAGTGCAGAACAAACAGCGCTGTGCGGGTGATAACCGCTCCTCTGGCAGGGCGGAGAGGGCGAGCTTTGGGCTCGCCGGGCGAAATGCGTGGCATGATTGACACGATTCCTCGGCCTTCCAAAAGTTTACCTTTTAATAACAGCGCAAAGAGGACCCCCTTAACAAGATGCTCCGGCCGTGTGTGTGTGTGTGTGTGTGTGTGTGTGCGTGTGCGTGTGCAAAAAGACGCGAGTGTGCGCCCGTGTGTTGGTGGCGTGCGGGATTTATCAGTGCACATGTGCATTTCTGTAGAGGTGTATTTTTATAAACCTGCCACATGTGTGTGTGTGTGTGTGTGTGTGTGTGTCCACTCTGAGAAGATTTCAATCAAGGGCTTCAGCCCTTCCCCAAATATCCCTTCTCTTTTGGGTTGTTTGAAGAAAATGAGTGGATTCAGGATCAAGAGTCTTTCTGGAGGAATTTAAGTGTGTTTGAGGATTACGACTTCTTCATCCAGTACAAAGCCAGGCCGGCGAGGCGCACGCTAGCCCTCGCTGCCTGGGCTCAGCGGCGCGTGCTAGGAGCTCGATAGGAGTAAGTGATAAAACCCGGGAAATGTGGGACATGTTGAAGAGGGGGGGGGGGGGATGGGGGGGGGGGGGGGAACGGTAATACTAAATATACTGTCAAGGTGGGACACTTGATGTCTGATTTTATGGTTTCAAACACAAACACAAACACATACAGTCCACCGATGCAATACGCACACGCCTTGTTAAGATGATCAGAGGAATGTGATCACAAACACAATACTGATACACCATAGCTAGCGTACGTAAAGAGGCAAATATAAAGAGGGTGTTTATTATTTTTGCATGTGTTTTGGGTCTCTCTGATCCTAGTGGTCTTCTTGACCACCAGGGGTTGTTTCTATGGAGCCTGTCTGTGTACAGCAACAGCTGCAGACTAGAGGCAAGCAAATAGAGGCAGGCCTATAGAGACAAGCTTATAGAGGCAAGTATCTAGAGGCAAGCATATAGAGGCAGGCCTATAGAGACAAGCTTATAGAGGCAAGTATCTAGAGGCAAGCATATAGAGGCAGCCTATAGAGACAAGCTTATAGAGGCAAGTATCTAGAGGCAAGCATATAGAGGCAGGCCTATAGAGACAAGCTTATAGAGGCAAGTATCTAGAGGCAAGCATATAGAGGCAGGCCTATAGAGACAAGCTTATAGAGGCAAGTATCTAGAGGCAAGCATATAGAGGCGGTCAATCGATAACAATTGTGTTCATTGTTCCAGTCTGAATGGAGAACAGTCATTTTGTCTGAGAGTAATGGGAATTATTCCAAGTGGTTCCAATATATATATATAAATACCAACTAGTACCAGGTAACCTATATAATAGTACCCAGGTACCCATGCACCGATTACCACCTCCTCCACCACCCCCTCCACCACACACACCCCCGGCCCTCTGATCTATGTGTAAGGGAAGGGAGCATGGAGCCGTAACGACCCGATCCCGGCTCCTGCGTTCCCTGCAGCCTTCATCAGTTATGCAGCAGCTGAACAAACAGCTCGGCCCAGCCGGGTCATCTCTGCTGGGGGGGGGACCTCCATCCAAATCTGTCATTATTTACCCTCTTTACAGCACCAGCCCAGGAGCCCGGCCGCTAATCAATAGGGGACGTGGGGAAATTACTGTATGTGCCGATATTTAAGACAGCCGCGGTTAAAAGCGCTCTCGCCCACCCGGATGGATTCCGGGGCGGCGGATTCGCCGACACGCTCCGTTTGCCGTCGGCCTATCAGAGGCGATGTCCGTCAACTGCCCGATAACACCATTAGTTAGTCGCTGAAAGAAGTATTTAGCTTCATTAGGGTTTCCTGCTTTGACACACTGAGCTGTTTCAGCGTCGCAGGATTAGCGGTCGGTTCCGGTTGTCCGTGATACGAGATGTATTCGTACTCGTGTGGAGGTTGTGTGATAAAATGAAGTCCATATGAGATTTTAAGACCAAATATGAATTGAACAAAAATATCTTGAGAAACAGCAATGCTACAATGTTATATTTTATCGAATTTATTCGTATGACAGCCCTTTTACGACTGTATTAAAATCAATATCCATCATGTCAACCTAATAACCCTGACGTAATCTATGGGGATCTGAATCCTATTAATACAATTCAAAACACAACCAGCCTTGGGGCAGATTAAACTATCATTAGCATTCATCCTTTCATAACCGCCCCTGAATCGCAGACAGAGAATCCCGCCTTTACGGCGTGCTTCTGCGGTAAGGACACCCACAAACCCTCACCCCCACCAGTCCAGCCCTGCATCGCATTTTAGCCACTTTCACTCATTATTCATTCTTAGGCTTCAAACGGCCAGGAGAATCACTTAGATACACTTCACCGTGACTGACCTAATGTTACTCACTACTTCAGCTTCAGTCCATCATCACATGGCTGTACCAACACAGTCGAGAGCAGGGATAACAGCCAGGTTGACAGAGAGACAGACAGACAGACAGCCAGGGTGACAAACAGAGACAGGCAGCTAGGGCGCCAGACAGAAAAGACAGACAGACAGAGGCAGAGAGGTTTGCAGCTTCAGTGAGCGAGCGAGCAAGGTAAAGGCAGAGTGGAGGAGAGAAAGAGAGGGAGAGGTACGGCGTATCTCCTGCAGACTCCCAGCATGGGGGGGGGCTAACTATAGCCACATCAAGGCCCGCCGGTCACAGCCAGAACCCCTCCCCGCTCACTTTGAAAAAGAAAATAAATTAAACAACAAAGAGGGACACTGACATTCACCGCCTTTCAGTTTGCCGCTCAAAACCTAACTACTTGTAGAGAGCAGGTCTCACAGACCGTCCACACCGCTCAGAACTTCCTGTTTGAGCGCCTCTCCGGATCGAAAGCAACTTTCCCCGCACCCTACCGCACGGGAATAATGATTTACAGATTAATAGATGAAGCAGACTGGGACGAGCGGCTTTAAAGCGCTTTAATCCTGAGGGTGCGGGAATGCGGGATAGTCCGGAGAGTGGTTAGAACGGGCATTTGAATCCCACCTGAAAGGTTCTGGGTTCGATGCCCAATGTCCACAGTCTAGCCTGCGGACATTCTCTGAAAACACTGACGGTCGCTTCCTTTGGATTAAAGCCATTAAAACCGGGATAAATAAATGAGTCCAAAAATAAAAACAGCAGTACACCTCATGCACCTTCACCTTTATACGGTCATCGTAGGGCAGGGATCGTAGCGCCCTATGGCTTGCATCTCCTCATGCCTTACACACGCAATCAATAATGACAAAAGGTTTATAAATATATATAGAGAGCGTGCGGTACAGGAGACGTGAGCAGGCCCCGCTACAACGCTGATGAATGATTTTGTGCCAGTGATGACAGCTAAGGTGCCGGCGGTGAGGAGAGCGGAAGGCCTTAGCAACGCACGGAGAGAATGAAATCAGGTCCAGAGGGTCCCCCTCTCACCCCCTCACCCCTATATCATACCTCGACTTACGAAGATCAGCCTCCCTTCTCCCCCCTTCTCTTCTCTCCTACCCCTCCTCCCCTCGCCTCCTATCTCCCTGGCCCCCCTCTCTCCCCTCCTCCTCCTCATTATCTCCCCCACCCTCTCCTTCTCCCATCTCCTCCTCCCATCTCCTCCTCCTCCTCCTCCTCCTCCCTCCTCCTCCCCTCCTCTCCCATTTCTCTGCATTATCCCAGGAAACCTGTCATCGCTGTCACTGGAAAAGTTTGCAAATCCTGATTGATGTGGCGGGACGAGGCCCGTAAACACCTGTGTGTGTTGGGGGGGGGTAGGCGTCACCTGCAGATCGTGTTTATAGGCCCGGACCTTAGCGGCTTTTAACCTGTCCTCCTGGGTGAGCCGCCGGACCAGGAGAACGCAAGGGACAGACACAAGGCTTGGTTTCAACCCGTTTTAGGGTTTACAATCATTTTTTACTTTTACCACACCTGGAGAATTATCAGCACGTATGCCCTCCAAGACTTTTTTATAAAAACGACTGTTCCTCGACATACACCCGCAATCGCCTCCAATCCAAACATGGAGGTGGCTCCTAATGTCAGCAGTGTTGGAGAACCCTGTAGCTACAGTACACGGCCCAACACCTTATTATCTAGGGTGGGAAAATAATACAGGGGCGGGGTGGAGGGAGAAGGGGAATGGCTTAAAGCAGAGTGAAAAGTTTCCAAAGGTCAAGTATTAATCAAACTCATTAGCTGTGGAACAGTGGAATTATTACATGATGCTGCTAACCACTTTAGCAGAGTTTTAACCTCTGTTTTCTTATGGAGGCTGGCTGGAGAATCCCAACGGGGGTGCTCTCTCTCTCTCACTCTCTCTCTCTCTCTCTCTCTCAGGGTAAGTAGATCCTTCTCTACCCGTTGAGGGAACATATTTAAACCTAAGATGAGAGGAGATATCATTTGGTGATCCTGAAGGGAAGATTCTGGGTGTCACAGAAAGAGGGGAGAGAGGGCGAAATCAAGACAAATAATATAAATTGTGTAATTTAAATAACATTAAAATACACTAGTATACAATGTATCATTGCATGCTGTGCATTTAAAATACTAAATATCCAATATATTATAGAAATACCAAACACACCCAATAAGGAGATCCATTCAAGAACAAAACGCAAACTAATGAATTGTGTGATCCATCCTTAGCATATTCGGTGTGGTTCCATTCTAGGTCTGGAGTAGCCCGGCGTGAACCTTACGTCCCCTCCTCCGATTGGGCACTCAGAGCCAAGCCGACCAGGGAGAGACAATCCTGGACACTTCCTGGCCAGCACCACTCAACTCCATTTAATACGAAGGACCAAGTGCCAAAGCCCACGCCATGGGAGGCTCTGGCTGGCAGCAGAGTGCTGTGGGTTATAGTGTTTCACCGCGCTCCTTCCCCTCCCTCTCTCTCTCTCTGCCTGTTTGCCTGCCTCACGCCACAACTTTCTGATGTCGCCGTGCTCCTGTCGCAGGCGTCCGACTCTCTCTCGGAAGGAGGAAGAGGATGCAAAAGACAATGCCCCCCACCCTCCCGCCCCGCCCACAAAAAAGATGGAGAGACCTTTGGTGTATTGGAAAAATATTAGCCAGTCGTTACAGAAAATGTCCCCGGAAATAATTTAGCTGTCAATGGGGCGCCGCTGTGACGCGGATGGTTAAATCTTTCTGGGACGGATGTTGTGGGATAATAACAAAGCCAATGTATACTAATGGTAGATCTATACGCCTGGACTGAGGGCCCAGGCAGCGGTTCAACAACAAAGTAATTAAGACAGATTAAACACTCACACACACACACACACACTCACCCGCATGCACGCACACACACGCACACATACCCGCATGCATGCACGCACACACATGCGCACACGTATATGTACATATACATATATATGGATATATGGCAATGTGCCTTTAGCACCATGTTAAAAAATATCATTGTTTTTGATAATAATCAAACATAATATAAAATGTATAATAGGCTTTTAAATATTTTGTTATATATGTATCTGCCAATATAAAGAATGATTAAACACTCGTTTGTAAAAAAAAAAATATTGTAATCCACATCGAAAACCGTATTTCTGGAAAACATGACAATTGGAAAATATATTTATGCTTACAATATTCCTTATAATTTAAGAATAGTTAAAAAGATTATTTACACATCTTAATAGGAGAAACATCCAAGAAAATAAAAATATCCGAATGTAATTATCAAGAAAAGATTTACTTATTATTAATTCTCGTTTTCGGCGAAAATTTAAAAAAAGCAAGTCCCTTAATAAAAAAGATGTATAACCAACAGCATAAATGTATTAAACCTCATTCATATTTTGTATCTGCTTCTGTTAATTATTTTGTTGCAGTTGTCACAGGGTAAACACTAAATAAAAACTACAACAACAACGACGACAAAAAAAAGAAAAACCGTCAACGCTCCAAGGGAAACCACGGCTGAAAATGTGCACAATATTCCACATTACATGTCATTCCAGAGCGCACTCCGAGTGACGCCGTGTCAAATCTGTGTGACAGATTTAGGTGAACCCTGGTGCAGGGAGCCCTGCGTGGGGAGAGCGGCTTAGGGGCTGATTCCAGCAGCCAGGAGAAGACCTCCAGCAGGCAGACTGGGATGCCTCTGCCCCCAGACTGCGCCCTTACCCCTTGTTCCAAGCCCCGGCTCCCTTGCCCACCACCGCTGACGGTCAGAGTTGGTCACCTGATACAATTGCCATATTCGACGTCTAACTATTTCCACACGCTACAACTCGCCCTCATCTACAGTGGTGCAGCGTTTATGATGTGGGATAAGTCTTAATACAAAGCATCTCGGTCAATTATACCAGGCAGAGGAAGAATAAACGAGACAGCCAGACTACGTGTAATAGCAAATTAAATATCCCTTTTGCACATTAAGTCCGTCCATGTTGAAAATTTATAGTTTTTAAGAGACACATCTGTGATGGGTTTTCAAACTGTGTTGTTTTTTTATTGCTTTGTAATGCAATGTCGCCCTCTTTTGGCTTATGTCGTGAAGTAAAATAATAGTTCTAAATAATTCCTGATCAACTTTTCGACCGAGTGTAAAAAAAGCTAATGTTTTTATGACATAAATATCGTTTTGTTTGAGTTGAAATGTAACATAATATAAATAATAACGTGGGGATACATGCCATTATAGGTAAAACAAATTAATTGTTATTTTATTTTAAATAGGCATAAAGTTGAAACTTGTCCTGTACTTTAGGCCAAGCGTTGGTATTCATACATTCATGTAGACCTACTGTAGTAGAACATTTTCACATTTAGTTGTACTGTGGCGTAGTTTAGTTCAGACGTGCAAATAAAGAGTTATACTGACATCTAGTGGAGGATACCGTATCTGTCTCAAACATGGGTGACAAACTCTGCATCAGTTACAATAAAATATCAGTTCCTGAAGAAGACAGATTATCTGATGAAGTGGATTAATAAATTCAATACATTCTCTTTAGTCATTATCAGCAATATTTGCTTGAACTATATTTAAGGAACATGTTTTTCTTCTATATTCGAAACGATAATGTTACAATTATTAAAATTATCATGTTATCTAAATTACAGAACAACAAGATCGGGTTACCTAAGCATACTACTCTTAAAATAGAGTTGTTTTTTTTGGTCAATCACAACGCATCTCGGCAATGATAGATACAGTCATTGATAGGGATAGGGGACAATCTAATTCTATATATTTATTTTTAATTAGCGGAAGCAAATTTACACTTAAGATTTGTATTTTTCTTTGTTTTAATCGTTCACTGAAGTTATTTACATTTTTAATTTTCTGAGTTTTAAACACACTTGAATGTCTGCATATGTATTATATACTGTATTATTAATACAAGCACACAAATCATATCACAAGCATCACAAAAAAAACGGAATATCATTTTCAAATCTTTCCACATTGTATCGGCAAATGAGGATCCTGTCGTTCATACTTATCGACGAGGCAACTGTTCTCAGACTTGGTTGGACTGTGCCCCGATAGGTCTGACCAGTCATACGCTCCCTCTTGCTCCCCAAACATTGTGTTCACAACATTAAACACTGCATTAACTATCAATGCCTCCGTATGCACATGAACAGCACACACAAATAAGTAGTTCACTAGACCGTGGGCCGTGGCTATGTACACAAGCTGGAACATTACATAAGTGGAAACATTCAGCATGTCTGGAAACCAAGGAACTTATTTGATTTATTCTGAAGTAACTCCTTAAAGATCTTAAGCAAGGAATAGCCTGCACACCAGGGGTATGCAATGGCATGTATACAATAATCCAATTGTATACCTACTGTATAGCTACATAGTTCATGCATACATGGATGTACATACATACTACATTACATATAAAATAATATAAAGCACACCTGTCACTAATACATATAAACGGATTTACAGGTAACAGGGTGATTCATAACATGACAGACTGTATGAAAATGAAACACACCTCAGATCCGATGTCATGTGATGCAGGTCATGTGACATCAATGGCTCCAGTGCAAAGGAGGACGCTGCAAAACCAAACACAATAAAGCTTGTTCAACATGTGTTTAATAAAAGAATACATGTTAAAAACATGTGTTTATTAAAACAATAATACATGTTAAACATGTGATGAATAAACAATGCTACATTCAAAACATGTGTTGAATAAAACACAACATGTTAACCGTGATTGAAAAACATGGGTTCATTCTATCAAAATAAAACATAAAATAACGTCTTATAACATGGAGGTGTGACCAGGGTAATAGGAAAGAGGAAATCAATTAGAACTATTTATACATTCAGATGATTAGATTAGAATATCATAGATAAGATAACATTTTTATAGATTCGATTTAAAACATAATTTTCATGGTTCGGGTTTTACAGCAATCTTCAAATGCAATCATTCAAGTCATTTTGAATATATAGGCCTACGTATTATTTTTCCAGTTAACATTATACTATATCTACACGTCATATATTTAGATATGCCAGCCCCTACTGGTTCACAGTGTACTGATGTTAAGCGTTTCCTTTATAGCTTCATTTGTAGGCACGCCTTAATAGAAATAAGGTAACCACCTTCATGTTGTCGGTGTCAATAATGATGATTGCCCTGGGTTTGGTTGGAGCGGTTTGTTAGAAGGCTGTGTTCACAAAGTTTAGCAATTGCAATTGTAAACACCTGCGTACACTTCTTTAATCGAGGGCCTAGGCTACACGGTGACAACATTGCAATATTGCATCAACTCATGTTTGCCAAGCGTCCTAGATGTGCATTGTTAGAGAGTCAATTTGTAACAATTAAACATGAATTTACCCCGCGGTGTTGGTTCTCTAATTGGACACGCTCTCATTACTGGCTCCTATTTGCTGCGTCGCGCGCATTGAGATGATGTCGTCATCATTCGTCGTTTTGAAGCAAATATGATGCGCAGTTCTTTATGTAGACGCTAGATGGCGGTATTGAACTAATAACTGTATTTACTGGAGCATAGCCCCCCAAGGCTCAAGGTAGGCAGGCAGGATGATAAGTAAGATGGATAATACCATCGGCTAGTCTGCACAGTGTCCCTCGCTACATCCCTTTAGGCAGTGGAATATACTGCAGCAGCAATTTCAATTGAAAAAGTTCGCTTTTCTGTGTTCATGCTGGAGAATAGGTTTACAAATTGGGGTCTGGTGATTGCTGCCGTTTCAAATAGTGACGAATGACTGCTATCCGTCGCTGGAACTATGGATAGCATATATCCAGAAAAAAGGAGACGTTGTGAACAGCACATAAAGCAGTAGTTAGGACCATGTATAAATGTATGTATTACCCATATAGTAAATCACAGGTTTAAATTTGTATCGGTGATCCATTGTGTGATTTATTCATTGAAAGTTTATGGAATTAAACATCTCTTTATATTGGTTATCTTCCGCTATTTCTTCCTATTATTAATTTTTACAGATTTCCTCGCCTATTTTACAATTCAAGATGTGCTAATATGATGTGTATCTGTCAGAGAAGAGCACCTGGCGTGTGAGCACACACACACACACACACACACACACACACACTCTCACAGACTTCAAAGAGCTGCATCACGAGATTTTTTATTTATTTTTATTGTGTGGATACCCTCCGTCCTTTCAACACAGGTGCTGCTACCAATTCATTCAGAGCTAAATAGCGCCAGCATTGTTTATCGTAAATAGAAATCCTTAAAAGCTTGCATCCTGCATACACTTCATCTGTATGCATTCTCTGTAAAATGGTGATGGTGGTGGTGTTGGTGGTGGTGGTGGTTTTATTTATATATTTATTTTGAATAAAAACGTGACAAGCTCTTGACAGACCTCATAGTTGTATGTGTTTATGCAGTCGCTAAGGATGCTGGGTAATGTGGAGAATCCTTACAGAGCCACTAGTGTGTGATCACAGAAGACAGCTGACGGGTCTGATGAAAGGCAGATGTTTCAAGCTGGTCCTAATGGTTTGGAATTGGGGCTCCCCAAGATAAAGAGATCAGCTGCACCTCCAGATAACACCGGATACGCGCAGAATGCTTTTTTGTTGTTGTTGTTGCTGTTGTTAAGGACAAATAATTAGATCATTAGAGCAAAGAATGAAGGCATATCAGGTCAGAGAAAAATCACAGTTGGAGTCACACATGGGTTAAGCCTCACACAAAGGTATCACGTATTGTCATTGCTGCCGTGGTGTCTTGAGATGCATCGACAATACCAGGATGATGTCACTTCACCTTGCAATGTCGCCATGAAAACAAAGCTTGGTACGGCAAAATGATTCAGCCAGGAGTGGTCGATGAGCCCAGTGCCGAATCTATTTCATCAGTCCTGGAGTTGGACTTCGTGACCCTGGCTCGTGCGACGAAGCAGAACAGAACCAATCACAGCCAGAAAGCCGTGACTATGAATTTACTTCCAATGATCTCTGCTTGACCTGTTCCAAGTCTGATATCTGACTTTTTCTTTTTCCAATGTTTCACTTCCACTTTATTTATTTTATTTATTTGGTACCCCCTACCAAATGTCCTCTCATATGTGTGTTTACCTGCATGAGGGACCTAACAGGCATATTTATTTATATGCTTGGAAGTCTGCAAGCGCAACTATGTCTGTGTGTGTGTGTGCCTGCGTGTGACATGCTTGTGTCGGGTGTGTGTGTGTGTGCGCATACATGTTGGCGTGTGCTTTGTGTGTGCGTACATGTGTGTGCATGTGCGGTCATGGGTGTGTGTTTGGATTGACTAAGAGCCGGACAGAATGGATCAGAATGTGTGGTTGTCTCTCTGGACCACGCAGGGTCTCTGTAGCACATCTACACACGGCTGGCTGAGCCGCCACCCACCTGGGCTTTCATTTGGACACTAAAGGAAGAGACATAGGAAGGTGAAGCAGGTCAGCTTTTTATACGAAGTGACAATCCTATGACCTTTATTAAGGTAAAAAAAAAAAAACGGTGCAGGGACGTACAAACACATACCGTCCACACACACACACGCACACACACATACACACAAATATGTAAATACCCAAATACATGCATGTCCACACACACACACGTTAGACTGCACATGCATATGTGTACAGTTGTGTGAGCTTTGTGTGAGCTCTTTCTACTCCCCCTCCCTTTGTACTTTGCTTCAACAGTTAAGTGTGTACACAGAGGTACACATCAGTACACAACAGTAGACAGCAGTACAGAGTAGTACACAACAGTAGACAGCAGTACACAACAGTAGACAGCAGTACAGAGTAGTACACAACAGTAGACAGCAGTACACAACAGTAGACAGCAGTACAGAGTAGTACACAACAGTAGACAGCAGTACACAACCGTACGGCACAGTAGACAGCGGCACACAGCAGTAGAAATCAGAACACAACAGTAGTACACAACAGGAGACTGAAGTACACAACAGTACACAACAGTAGACAGCAGAGTTTCGTCTACTCTCTCTGTCTCTCTCTCTTTCTCTCGCTCTCTGTCTCTCTCTCTCTCTTTCTCTCGCTCTCTGTCTCTCTCTCTCTCTCTCTCTGTCTCTCTCTCTCTCTCTCTCTCTCCCTCTCTCTCTCCCTCTCTCTCTCTCTCTGTCTCTCTCTCTGTGTCTGTCTCTCTCTCTCTCTCTCTCTCTCTCTGTCTCTCTCTCTCTCTCTGTCTCTCTCGCTCTCTCTCTCTCTCTGTCTCTCTCTGTCTCTCTCTCCCTCTCTCTCTCTCTCTCTCTCTCTCAGTGCCACGGCTACTGCGGTTGGACCTATTCTCAGCTCCTGTCCCTTTTTAGTCCTGTTAAAAGAGTGTGTGTGTGTGTGTGTGTGTGTGTGTGTGTGTGTGGGGGGGGGCATCTCACAGTGGCAGCGAGGAGGGTATTAATTAGCATAATTGCACGGAGCGAGCAGACTGAGGTGATTGTGCGGCCGGTTGGCTCCGTGCGGTAGCTTCTCTCTCTCTCTCTCTCTCTCCCTCTCTCTCTCTCTCTCTCTCTCTCTCTCTCTCTCTCTCTCCCTCTCTCTCTCTCTCTTTCTCATTGACTCTCCACAGCAGCGGGAGCGTTTCCTAGCAACGCTCCTCTTCAGCATACAGTTCTCCCACATCTCATGGGGGCCTTTAATAATCCGCTCGGCTCTTCCCATGTAAGTATGTTTAAAGATTTACCACGGGCATGAGAAAAAAACGGCTCCACTCTTGCCGTGTGACAGCGCACATTATATCGTGTACATGCCGGCGTCATGTATTTTTCCAAATGTGTGCGTCGCACCGGTCAGTATTGATCCCTTTTATACAGTCCATTGTCGGAGCTAGTGGTACTGCTGTAGCCCTGCAGCAATTTCTTCCCTGGATTAGCAATTGACTATACAAACGTACACACACACACATATACATACAAAGTCACACACACACACACACACACACACACACACAAAAGAGTTCACCACGGACACGCGTCGGAGGCAGAACGACTGACCCCAGAGTGTGAAAGCTGCGTGCCTTTGAAGGACGGCTCTGACCTGGAAATTTCCTTCGTGTCAGCGGGGTCCTGATGGGCAGTTTTAATAAGTGAGGATAATTGCTTCGCCGTCCCTGGAGGAACCCCCCCCCCCCCCTTTCTTGTTGTCATGACAGAGGCAACTAAACACGTCTTTATCACGATATCTTCGGCCCCCACAAGACGCATAGCTTCCGGAGTTCCACCCCACCCCTGAGTGTGGAGGAGGCGAGGAGGGCGGAGGAGAAAGGAATAATAAACAAACCCGCTCTTGCAGTCCGGGGGATCACGGGTTTATCAGCGGCGAGCGGCCCATAAAATGAGCAACGAGTGCATTGGGCAGCCTCCGAGCAGAGGCCAACGGGAACCCGGTCAGGTTATCTGTCCGCCGGGGATGAATCCCGGGGTTAGTCGCCGCTGCCCGGGCCCCCGGCTGAGAGCCACCCGGCCCGTAGAGGGGCAGGGTCCGCTGCTCGTCACGCGGCCCCCAGGACGCACGTGTTGTAGCGGGAGACGACTGGAGGGCCACGCCCCCCCCCCCCCCCCCCCCACGCTTAGATCTCCGGGTCCGAGTGAAGTGCAACCATCTGGAGGCAGGTGGGACCGGGGGGGGGGGGGGGGGGGGGGGGGGTGGACGGTGGAAGGATGGAGGGATGAATGAATGTTGATTGGTGGAAGGATGGATGAGTGATGGATGGATGCAGGATGAATGCATGAATGTTGAGGGGTGGATGGATGGAGGATGGATGGTGGAAGGATGGGTTGGTGGATGGATGACTGGATAAATGGAGGGATGGATGGAGGGATACGTTATGAATGCATTAATGTTGATGGATGAGTGGTAGGTGAATGGATGGACAGATGGAGGCAGGATGGATGCATGAATATTGATGGGTGAAAGGATGAAGGAGTGCTAGATGAATGGTGGATTAATTCATCAGTTTGAAGCCCCCCCTCTCTGTCCTCCCTGATGAATTGATAATATCTCATGTCTTCCCCAGCATTGACTGACCTGCTACATGGTCCTGACACACACACACACACACACGTACGCACGCACGCACGCACGCACGTACGCACACACACACACACACACACACACACACACACACACACACACACATTGTATAGCATCAAGATATGCAGAGCCCGGCTCACAGCAGGAAGACTCTTCGGGATCTGTTTCCCTACATCCTGTTTCCCTGGCGGTTCGCCCTCTCCTCTCCTGCTGTATTGTTTTATTCATGTCTCACATTGAGCTTCATTACACAGCGCTAACCGGCTCCACGCCGCCTGCGGGGGTCCCTCTGACTCGCACACCGCTGTCGGATCAGCTCCGAGCCTCGGTTAGGTACAATTCACTTGTTTTCCTTCTGTCCAACAGCTTTTTACTGTTCTTGTTGTTTTTACTGTTCTTGTTGTTTTTACTGTTCTAATAGTTTTTTACTGCTTGTGTTGTGTTTTACAGTTGGTGTTATTTACACTGTAACTGTTGTTTTTTACTGTTGGTGTTTTGGTTATACTGTTACTATTGTTTTGCCTGTTTTCATTATTTTTTTACTGTCCATGTCGTTTTTTACTCTTCTTGTTTTTGTTTTTGCTGTGTCGGTTGTTTCTCTGACATCCCGCCCATCGTGGTCTGCCTGTCCAGTCAGCTTCCCCCGAGGTGAGGCGATGTTTCTCGCCCATCTGGGTCCTGTTCTCGCAGTCTGCGACTGCGACTCTCTGGCGAATAGCTGCCTCACTCTGTGATCATCCAAGTGCCAGAAGCCAACGCAATTACTCCAAATCCACGCCCGTATCCCTTCTGCAGCACGGTAGTGCTGGGTACAAATGGATGCACACCTCTCTCTCCCTCTCTTACTCTCTATCTCCCTCTGCCTTGTTCTGCGGCAGAATTAGCACACATGGTGATCATTGTTACCTGAGAATAATTACCCTCACAGTAGACGTTCTCTGTGCTCCTCCTCCTCCTGCGCCCCCCCTCCAGTAGCTCACAGACCCGCGGAGAAGGGGCTGTTGGCTGGCTGTCTTGGCGCCGAGAAACAGGGACTGCTCCACTGAAGAGGCGCGAGATTGTTCTGAGACGACAGTCGTGTTGAAGGCTTAATCGCTCCGGCACGTCACACTGCCGCGGGCGAGGGATACGACTCCGACGCCCCGCTGAGATAAGATTCTCTTCAAATCTGTGCCTTTATTTAATTTCTTTGGCCACCCCCCCCCCCCCCCCCCCCCCAAATCCCCAACGCCCCCACACCCCCCCGTTCCTCCACCACACAGGATTTGAGCCACTTTTATATTGTGAAACCGAGCTGAATTCCTCTGACGAAGGGTTTAGTACGCACGTGGTGTCTCTCTTCACAACGTGAACAGAGAGTTTATTTCCACATAAAAACCAATTACTTTCATCCTCGCTGCAGCATTTGCATAACGATTGTATTTGTATTGTGCTTGTAAGCAGGCTCACAGCTCCTAAAACACCCTCTGAACACAGGACCTGACAGAATGAGCCCTGCGACTGAGATTAGAAAACATCGTCTTAGAATAGAGCGACGCAATACCGAATTACTGCGCCTGTTTATTCAAATTTCTTATTTGTCAATATCGTTATGATTTTGCTTTCTAGTCACCTGGCAAATCAAATTATGCAACGGCAACGTAAAATACGCGGAGGTGGTGAAAAGGTTTTGAAGCCACAAAGCACAACGAGCATTAAGCATCACAATGTTGCCGACCACGTGACCTCGTCTCAAAGCCGCGATGATTATTCCCGAGGCCTATCGGCCGGGGCAAGCGAGGATTCACGGAATGTAAAGAGAACGAGGGAGTCAGCGGTTATAGCGCCGGCAGCCGGCTGATTAAGAGTGGCAGGTGAAGGCCGGAGATAAAGGCGATGCTGCCGTTTAATCTCCGTCGGAGGAGCGGCCATTTGATATGTTCCCGGGAATAATCATCTCTCTCCGCGTTAACGTTTTACAATGACTTATAAACGGGTGGAAAGGGAACCGGGTCTATCGTTAAGAGGATGCATTTGAATGATGGGTTCTGAAACGTATTGAGCAATTCAATTGTGTTTGCTGTTTGAACTCGCTCCAAAAGCACACTGACGTTGGTTTCGGTCCTTTCTTTAACTGCTTGAGATTGACTTGACTGTTCATGAGGGTGATCCATCAGAGGAAATGATATCGGAAGTAAAACAGGGGGCAGATTGAAATATAAGACTCTAAGTGGTTTACTGTAGCCTGTGGCTCACTGTGTGTGTATCTGCGTGTATGCATGTATTTGTGTATATGTGTACGTCTGCATTTATTCATATATATGCCTGTATGTGTGTGTAATTGTGTGTGTGTGTGTGTGTGTGTGTGTGTGTGTGTGTGTGTGTGTGTGTGTGTGTGTGTGTGTGTGCGTGCACGCACGTGTGTGCCCGTGCCCACATGCATGGGGCAGGGCTGAGCATGTTCCCATTCACATGTGTTCCTGCATGTTGTCCCCCGAGGGAACAATAATCACATTAGAGTGAGTCACACTTGACCTCCCCCTCAGGACTGAAATAGATCCTACATTCCACACTCATAATCATCACGTTTTTTTTTTTCCTGCATACATGCTAAATGTGCCATTCAGCGGCAGCTCCGCATGGCACGCTGCGTTCGTCATTCAGCCAACCACAGTGGGAGCCCTGGGTCGGCTGTGAGTCGCGTCCATGTTGTCAACTCTTCTCGTCAGAAAAGTGGCAGCGGAGACTTGTTGTCCCACACCGCACACACCACTCCCTCCCGCGTGTCTGAGTACAACGATAAGTACGGTAATACATAACTGATGCCTGGTTTAGGGCCGGACATTGTGTGCGGATGATGATGTAATTAGCACAGATCCATTAAACATGAGGCGTGAACTGGTCGCGGCGTTACTCAGTGGAACAGATGGTAAGCATATTTGGAGCTGAACAAGGCTGCATAATTTCCTTTTCGCTCTTGATACAGCGTCACCGAAGCACAGCAAAATGGATGCTGCCGTTTTTTCCTGTGGCTGTTAATGAGGCTGGACTTCATAACTCAGAACGTTATGTCTTAACGTTTCACCTCCTCTAATGATGCCACGTATTGACTTCCTGTGAGCAGCCTTTTAATATGTCGTTATTGGTGTTTGTTGTGATTTATGTCCTTTCTTCAGTGCTGTTTGAATTTAGCATCATGTATGTGTGTCACACATTAACATGACGCATATATCATACCTCATTATCGATTTCCTTTTAATTCATGTTAGATTAGATTAGTTGAAGAATCTTCAAATATGTCACTATTAAAATTTCATTCAGGTTGCGTTAACTCTGTTATATGTCATACTTAAATATATCGGATAATAATAACATTTGAATCCAAAAGGATTCTGGTGCAACACTCAAGATTATTTCTATTAAATATATAAAAGGACTTTTGGCCAGCACGGGACTCCGATTAAAATTCCACACCAGTCCCTGTTGCTCACCTCAGGGCTGCTGTCCTGTGTTTACCTGATCTATGTACCTCCTCGCCTGACACAGTAGCAGAGCACGTCCCTGTGTGTCCCTGTGTGCCGAAACGCAGGGGCTTGTGTCCTTGTCGTAGCTTTCACCCTCAAGGCCTAACCTGTCAAATGACATAACAGATGGGAGAAGGCGTTCTGTGGTTCATTTGCCGGGTGCTGCGTGTTCATATCCGAGTCTAATGCTTCTTTTACATGGTCTCAACAACGGATGTTCGGAAAAATGCATCTGTATATTTTTTTCCATCCGGATATCAGGACTCCTTCAATCCTAATCGTTTTATAAATATATTATATGATGTGCTTCTCAAGTGAACTGCTGACGTAAACACAAGATTCGCGCGCTGCACTGGCTCAACATGTCAGGGGGTCCTGAGAGATGTTTTATGGACTGAGAGAGTGAGTGGGTTCAGAAGGAGAGGTCACCACAGATCGCTCACCATGGTGTCAAATACGATAGCTCTCCCGTGATTTAAGAATAGCTCTGTGTGCTCAGTATGGATGACGTGTCCTCCCAGCAGATCTCGCCTTTGTTGCTACCACTTGCCAGGGTTTAAAGTCCTCGTACTGCGTGTTCCACACTAAAGAAAAACGCAAACGCCACAAATTCCTTCTGGATGTTAAAGTCAGTCAAGTCAAACCAGGCGGTTCACTCGTTCCCCATCACTGCGAAGAAGAAAAGGAGCAGAGAAGGTATTTCCGTAACTCTTTGTTCGACTGCATTATGCATTAAAGTGCCTGCCATGGTTCATTCCTTGTGAAAACCAGCCCCATAATTTAATGTAGCCATTATACGGCGCGGGGTGAAAGCTATCAGACTCACCCACGTTCAAGTTCAGCACCTTGGGGAGAATCGCTCCCCCATTCTGGCCAATTAGGATTGTTTCCCTGTGTCATTACTTTTACTATAAGTCTTTTATAATGAAATTCGGGAAGGGGTGGATGTGAAGAAGGAGAGAGATATAAGAGGTCAATACCGAGGCCAAGCCAAACCAATTATACGGTGTGTATACCCCAACCCGCGACATGACTCATAAGACGCTTTGTGTGAACGGACATGTCACTCATCCCTTCATCGGTCCTCATAGACAGAAAGGCTTCGGGCAGCTTCCTTAAGCACGGCCTAAAGCTAGTCTTCTTATTCGTCCCTCTGACTCTAAGCAACGTTGGGAAGTGAACAAAAGGGGCATTTGCGTATTTATGTTCTGAATGGGGAAGTAGAAGTGTTGAGGATGCTCTGCTGGTCAGCGTAAAGACCAAAGTGACGAAGCACTGGATGTATCCCCCTTGCCCACAGTCCTGTAATTCTCACCCTATTTAAAAAAACAAACAGCAACATCATTGGATCCAGTTAGAATCCAATGGGAGGGAAAGGTCCGAGCAGAAGGCAAGATAACAGTGTCATTCGCTCTTCCTTTCTGCAACATTTAGCTCAATCAGCTCCCCGGGGCTGAACATTGAGAAGTGTTGCGACTCCTGTGGAGTCGGTGACTGAAGTGGGCGGATGTGAGTGCGATCTCATTTACCCGTGCCATAGGATCCAACATGCAGCCGCAGTGCATTATGGGTAAATGCATCGAGGGGGTGGGGTTTGGCGAGCCAACAGTCCACTATAGAGTATGGCGTCACGAGTCTTGAGTCCTTGAGTGCTGCCATATGGGGGACATTGAGATAAGCAGTTTATAATGATTTAATGATTTCCTCAATGGGCTCAGTGAACTGCAGCATATATGAGCTCAAAGTGTTTGACCGGAGGAAATTGCAATGGCATTATCATCTTAAGGTCAAATTACAAGATCACATTCGAATAATAACACGGCCGCTAAGAAGTATGGGGAATGCGACATTGCCATGAAAAACACATATTTAGGGCCCGCCAAGGAGCTTCCAGCTAAAGAGAATGTATGATCAACGTTCCTAATTAGCAGACCAAATATTTGTGTTCGACTTTTTATAGAAGCAGAGCAGTGACAGCTGGGAGGGGTGGGCGGAGGGGATGTTTGGAGTGGATCACAAGCAGGAGACGTTCCCAGTCATCCAGAGACAGCATTGGAGTGCTAATCTATACAGGTCAAATGTAGGAATGTATAATCCTCTTATTAAAACCATGCATAGAAAAACTGAAATTAAAGCAGTGTGTTTAAATTGCATTCCTTATGTCGTGTCCGTATGACAGCCCCCCTTAGATTCAGTGGCAGTTTGCAGTTGCTAGGTAACAAGTAAGGGAAAACCTGTATCATTGAATATTTATAAGCATCAATAATTACATAGTTCTTTCTTTTTCGATTTTTAAACTGTACACTTCCCTTTTTGACACCGAGTAAAAATCACCCGAAAAATCGGGGTGAAGGGTTGAACTGCAACTTTGGTTTCGTCAGAAAGCTGCTGTGATTTTCCAAACATCCCAGGTAATGGAAGCAGTGGCGATACGGTCCACCGACCGGCAAACCTGATTAATATAGCATGTAGCACGTGACTACCAGATATAATGCAGCCTCGCTCGCACGCTCACCAGCAACACACACATGCACATACACATGCACACAAACAGGCAGTATTATTATACAATTTTACAACAGCAATTCCTCAAACCAGGCTCTGCATTAGACCAGGCTGTATTAAACCCTGCTGCCTGAACCAGGCTGCATTAAACCAGGCTATTTAAACCAGGCTGTATTAAACCAGGCTGTATTAAACCAGGCTGCCTCTAACCAGGCTGTCTCTAACCAGGCTGCCTCTAACCAGGCTGTATGAAAGCAGGGTACCTTCAACCAGGCTGCCTCTAACCAGGCTGCCTCTAACCAGGCTGCCTCTAACCAGGCTGCCTCTAACAAGGCTACCTTCACCCAGGCCCAGCCATGTACCCTCAACCAGGCTGCCTCTAACCAGGCTGCCTCTAAACAGGCTGGCTCTAACCAGGCTGCCTCTAACCAGGCTGGCTCTAACCAGGCTGCCTCCAACCAGTCTGCCTCCAACCAGTCTGCCTCCAACCAGGCTGATTAATCTAGGTTGCCTCTAACCAGGCTGCTTCTAACCAGGCTGCCTCTGCCTCTAACCAGGCTGCTTCTAACCAGGCTGCCTCTGCCTCTAACCAGGCTTCCTCTAACCAGGCTTCCTCTAACCAGGCTGCCTCTAACCAGGCAGCCTCCACAGTAGCAGAGCTTCCACGGCGGGTGCTGTGAAGGCGTTTATTTTTAGCCGCCCGTGGATTATTATGATGTGAGGGCTCTTGTTTTAGTCGAGCCCTACTGGCTCCGCTTCAAGCGGCAATCTTATTGGATGGTTTCTTTCTGATATTATGCAAGTTCCTTTTTTTGTGTGTCTCCATCTGACACACAGCTGCAGGGTGATGATGGAGGTTCGTCGCCGTGCAGGGAGAACCCGCCTTGGGGCAGTTTTGAGAAGAAACCACCTCTAATGTTAATAACTGACACAGATACCCCCCCTCGAACGCTGAGTAATGCGCTAATCCGCCTTGATTCAAAGAAGGATTGTGTTTTACCTAGAATGGATCTATTTATAAATACCAGCCAGCGTAAAATGTGTGTGCGTGTGTGTGTGTGTGTGTGTGTGTGTGTGGGTGTGTGTGTGTGTGTGTGTGTGTGTGTGTGTGTGTGTGTGTGTGTGTGTGTGTGTGTGTGCGAGCGCTCCGGTAAACGCTCTGGAGGAGAGGCGATACCGCCCGTTATACATCAGGACATGACAGCACAACGGACAAACAAGGTATTCGATGACATCGTGGATAATTTTTCAGTGACACACGAACGCACCAGGGACCGAGGCACCACAGCGCCCTCGCCTGAGGTATTCTAAAACAGGGAACGAGTTCCGGGAACGGTAAACAAAGGCAAAGCATCCATTACCCGCCGGCGTCGTCGTCGTCGTCTGGACTGGCCTGAACTGATAGTGTTTCTTTTTGTAGCAGAAAGGTCCTCAAGTCAACACTCCTAGACCGGGACACGCCCATACACACACACTCACACACACGCACGTCCCACACTCACAAAGTGACGCACACTCACACTCACAGGAGAGATGTTATTTAGGCATTGAAGGAGTCAAAGTTGCATCAATTGTGATAGTAATAGTAATACTGAAAGTAAAAGTAATTACCATGAATAATAGTTATATATATAGTAATAGCAATAGTAACAGTAAAAGTTCAAGTAACTACCATTAGTTATAGTAATATTAATAGTAATAGAACTAGTAATAACAGTTAGTAACAGCACTCTTCCAGTGATGAAAGAGGGGGCAGATAAGGGGAGGGTCCTCCCTGGATGAGTGCCCCACATAGAGAGGTGTCGGGGGGGGGGGGGGGAGAGAGTGTCTGACTCAGGTGCAGACGGGGCCTACTGCAGACGCCTCCACCGGTGGCCCCACACACACAATGCCTCAGAGAGGAGCATCTGTTAGGCTGTGGCCGTCTGTGTGCGTTTGTGTGTGTCCCTCAGTGTGTGTGTGTGTGTGTGTGTGTCTTTGTGCCCGTGTGTTTCTGTGACTGTGTGTGTGCCAGTGGATGTGTGTGTGTGTGTGTGTGTGTGTGTGTGTGTGTGTGTGTGTGTGTGTGTGTGTGTGTGTGAGTGTGTGTGCCTGGGTGTGTGCACGCGTGTGTGAGAGTGAGATAAACAGTGGGAGAGTGGGATACAGAGCAGTGGGGGTGTGGTGTTGTGCGTTCGTATGTGGCCATGTGTGTATGAAGCCATGTTTTGCTGTGTGGGCGAACGTTTGGGAATGCACTCAGACACATACACAGCCATTGTTTGTGCGTTTATATGCATGTGTATCTGACTAGGGAAAGCTTTTCAAGAGGGAATCTGATGACTGTCATCATTCTGTTCACTTTTGAGTCACACAAACGTACCATTTGTACACCACTTATGAGTAATGAAGTGGTCAAAATAATTACGCAATGTCAACCGACCTTTCATTGTGTCAATAGTACTAATTGGCAAACATTGAATTCCATAATATGGTCATTTTTTGATATCTATAGTTTTGTAGGGATGCAAACGTTTTGTTTTGAAAATGACAAAGGAACCAATTGGTCCTCTATTGACACATTCCTATGGGTGGTTTTCAGCCATCTTCCGGTGTATTCTCTGTATTAATGTGTACATTTAATTCCCTCAGATAGATGGGCCCATAGCCGGTAGCCACCCGCCATATGCTAAAATAATCAGGGGTCCACTTTATCCTCCCTCGTTTTGGGTACCCAGCAATATGCAAAATAGGCGTTTCGACGACTCACCGCTCCTCGTCAAAACACGACGACGCGTTGTCAGGAAGTCAGCCGCGGCAACACCGCTCCGACGCCGCTGCGTCGTTCCCACGGAGAATTCTCCGCTGTCAGGACATGAGGCTCTCGGGGACCCGGAAGAAAGGGAGCGTTAATGTAAAACATGCCTTGACAGTAACTGACAAGAGACAGAAATACCCCCCCCCCCCCTCCCCTCCTCCCCCTTCTCCTCTCATCCTCCCCCCTCCCGTGGGCGCTCTCTTTTCACACTCTCCTCCCGACCATTTTAATCTCCCTCCTAATTCCATCCCTTCAGACTCAACTTTGATCACTGTCGTCTTGAAAAAAAAAAAAGGAAGAGTGGAGGATAGGGTCTGGTAGGATTGAGTCATTCCCAGCTCCGTCCCACTCATATGTTTGAGGCCCCCCCCCCCCCCCCCCCCCCCATCCTAAACGTCTCAGTAATGGATAATCTCTCCGTTTGGCCCCAGGTTCAATCGCTCCTGCTTTAATCGGGTTTGATCTTTCCAACGGGAAAGATAAATAAAACCTAACAGCTCGGTACAAGAACCGAAATTGCTAGTATCGCCTTTAACGCCAGTGTTATTATATACGACATTCTGCCATTATACACCACGTTCATGTCCGCTGACCTTAAAGAAAAAGGATTTGCTATTAGAGGTCTGTCTCGCAGGGCGCTGTGTCACAGTACTCCTACAGGGTCCAGCAGGCCGACGCAGCAGTAATGGGTTTCAGTCGTATCGCCGGCGCCCCCTAAGGTGGCTTGTGGTAATGTGGCCATAAAGACGGCTGCGTAGCCTACCGACAGGTGAGTGTAGAGAAACGAATCACAGCAGCGAGGCCGACCTCGCACGTGGCTGGGGTCAGCACACCCTCTTAGCGAGCCATCACGACACAAACGTTGAGAGGTCGGCTCCTCTGACCTTTCTCGTGGCTCCAATAAATCTCCGACACGTATCCCACACACGTATCCCACGCATAACCGTGACAGCGACACCACGCCTAACCCCGAGCCTTCTTGCTGTTTTCCTCACTTCACTGAGTGTCCACCTTCGATTCGCCAGGAGATGATGGTCGATAGATTCGCCTGCACCCACGATGTTCACACGGATTACGATCCGCCTGACGTCTTCTCGTTTTCACGCGTAGCATGGCGCTCAAGACAGACGTTTGTGTTTAAATTCAGACCGTTGCCTTACGGAATCTCACACATCGTTTCTTGTGATGGAGAGAGAGACGGAGAAAAGGGAAAGAGAGAGGGGAGAGAGGGAGGGACAGAGAGACAGAAAGAGAGAAAGAGAGGAGAGAAAGAGAGAGAAGAGAAAGGAGAGAGAGAGAGAGAGAGAGAGAGAGAGAAAGAGAGAGTGAGAGAGAGAGAGACAGAGAGAGAGAGAGTTAGAGAGAGAGAGACAGAGAGAGAGAGAGAGAGAGAGAGAGAGAGAGAGACAGTGAGAGAAGTGTACAAACATTGTGTCCTCTAGTCAAATCAAGACGCTAAATTAAACGCTGACTTCATTTCTACAACAATTAGTTGCGGCGCCTAAAAAAAACAAACAGAATTACGCAATGATGTCCACAAAACATACGATGGAGAGAGTGATCTATTTTCACAAAACAAATAAATGAAGGTGGCGGTGTGTGTGTGAGTGATGTGGGGGGGGGGGGGGGGGGGGTGGGGGGGTGTTCTATGCAAATCCCTAGAATTTAATAGACGGCATGGAAGAAAACAAAAATGAAAAAAGGCAGGCGCTCTCGTGAGAAAAAAACCCTGCTGGTAATCAACAAACAATGCCAGCTGTTTCCTGAGCCCGCCTGCCTCCCGTCACACGGCCGGTCTGAAGGAGAGCTTCCATAATTCACATTAACACAACAGCGCTCGGCTATAGCTGTATACGTCTCTGCTCCGCCGCTGAGGAGACGTCGAACTCTCTGAACACAGAATTTTCGGCTTTTCTTCACGCCTTTCTCTCCCCAGGTGCCCACACGAGGGGCCCTCAAACCAATTAGCATTGGTATTTAAGTGCTAAAGTGGTTGCTAATGCTAAAGCTGTCGTGACATGCTTGCTTGAAGTCCTGGGAGATAAGGCAGGACACTACGGCTCCCAGGGAGGGGAGCAAAGGCCAGGTGACACTAGGATCTCATGGGGGTTTAAGCGCAGCGCTATGGGCGCACTAAGGAAGGGATTTACGTCTCGTCTTCAAGATCTTCAACTGATACTTCCTGTTCATCCATCTCAGAGGTTCCTTTAGGAGGTTTAGAGGTAGAAGTGACATCCACAATGTGACCAGTTGCGAAGAAGCACTTTGCTCTTTGTGACAAGGCAATTGCTATTGCGATTGTTTACCTTTGTGGCGAGGGGGCACTCACAATAAATGCCCTTTGGTTCAACAAAGTCATTTTGGTAAAGTATATTGGTAACATATGTTTTATTGAAGCCCAGAGAGACCTTAGGCTGGTTCCTTCACCGGTATAGTTCTTTAACAAAGCCTATTCCGACCTTGGCAGCATTATAAGTGTCTGCGATGGGTGCCTTTAAAAGCTATCGCAATGCCTGGTTCGTAAAATATAGGATAGGACTTTAGCAAGGAACGAGTTAAGAAAGAAAGACTGAAAGAAACTATCGTTATTCAATGTGGAACGCAGCGATGACATAAGCCTTAACCCAATTTGTGAAAACTATAATAAAAACACAGGAACATTCAAGTGGCGATTGAATAGCGTCGGAAGCCTCATGTCACGCTTCTGCGTCCATATTTAGAACTGGATCACATGAGTTCAACAACCCCCTGCCTCTTGTCAATGAGAAAGCCAACGGCAACCAGAATAGCATCAGTGATTCAGTGTGAATCTCTTGCCTTCATGCCTCCAAAGAGGTCGACAGAACGCAGCATTGGCTCAGGAAATAGCAATCTGTCTCTCGTGGTTGTGGGCCCGGCAATAGAACGGGTTGGAGGATAGTTCATCAGACAGCGTGCGCATTACCGTCATGGAATCGCAGGTGGTAATTTGATTGCGACATGTTATTGTTAGCTTCTCTTTTGTTGGAATCTCTGCGTGTATGTGCGTATCAGGGCAGGGTACAAATTAATAATATTGTTTTGTAGACCAAATAAAGGGTGCTCATGTTTCATACAACAGTGGATTCTTTTTTTTACGATTTTAAAACCAAACCTCATGACCTTCCATCCATTAACACTGTGACGGGAAGTACCAGGCCCTGAGAACGGGACAGATCGATGGTGTTGTGGACGGGTCGTACATGTCTAATCACAAGGCAGTGGAGCTGTTGTGGGTGGATAATAAATGGATTATGAATAGACGGTAACACATATTGTAGGTGATTTATTGGAACTAAAGTCTGACTAGAAAGGGGGGTAACATCAGCATGAACCCAATAACTCTCCAATGGTTTCAGTTTCAAGTTGGCGCTATCGTGACATAACATAACATACTGGTTGGACAAACGGATGTACTGTGATTCGTCGACCACTGTTATAAACGTGTGTATTGTTTTAAACTGAAACTAGTAGAGTTAAATATGTATTTTAGATCTTTATTCCTGAAAAGGGTGAGTATCATACAATGCCTTTGATGAGTTGTAGAGGAACCAGCTTTAGTGTATTTTTGGCATGGACACTGTTAACAAATGGACCTTGGCCTATTGACCCTGTGGCTATATAAAAGGTTATAGTCATCATATAGGCAACATTATTGCTTTCATTAAGAGGAGGGGGAATGTAATCTTAAGACATAGGTGGTGACTTCTTCCTTAGTATTATAGGCCCACCGTGGAATATATGAGTAAACAGTAACACTCAAGTTGAAATTTGAATTTACACGTTTAGGTATAAATTATTGTTTTCTGGCATATAGATTGTGACTTGTTGTGAGTGTAACAGAGAGTAGGGATTGCTGCAGCTGACTAATGTGTTTATGATGTGGGCATAAAAAGCATTTTCAACAAAGGGTAGAGATAATGATCATTTTGTGCTTATAAGTACCAGCTTTAAAACTTTCAACTTAAGTGCCACTAGTGTGTGTGTGTGTGTGTGTGTGTGTTTGTGTGTATGTGTATGTGTGTGTGTGTGTGTGTGTGTGTGTGTTTGTGTGTGTGTGTGTGTGTGTGTGTGTGTGTGTGTGTATGTGTGCTTGTGTGTGTGTGTGTTTGTGTGTGTGTGCGTGTGCGTGTGCGTGTGTGTGTGTGTGTGTGTGTGTGTGTTGGCCAGCAGTATGCCCAGTCCAAACAGGTCATATGAGGTAGATCATGCATTATAAAATACATAATCCAGCAGCATATGTAATCAACTCATAAATTCATAAAATTGCACATGGTAAAATATCCTGTACATGAAATACCAAAAATACAATTGTGAACAAATGGTAATGGAAACAAGGTAATATAGTTAAGGCTAAACATCTTGTCTATTACCTTTGTCTAGCTAAGTCATTAGGAGTAGCATGCAATCAACAAAACGTTGCAACAACTTTTACAGTAAACAACAAAAGCAATAAACTGAAAAACAAATGTATGTGTCTGTCACCACAAGTGTGCGATCGTGTAATGCCGGCCGTCCACATCCCTCTACCCATATGGCTTTGTGCAACTCTCCACTGTCAGCAAATGCACTAACAGAAAAAATCATCTTTGTAAAATTATATATCAATAAATGTCATGCCAGAAATAGTTGAAAGTCTGCTCTACATGCGCTAAGTGTTTGTTACATGCCTGATTGTGCTAACCGTACATCGTCCTGAAATCCACCTCGGCGGTCTCTCAGAGTACCCCGTGCACTCACGCCCAGGATCAAAGTGGCACACTCCATCACCCTACTTGATATAAGGTATATGTGCACACGTCTGTATACTACTATGTCCTTTATGTCCCGGTAGATAAATCAGGAGGAATACAAGGAGTGGGGAGGTTAAGTAGTAACGGAGGAGTTCAGTCTGGGTTTCGGTGGGCTCAGCCAAACTCACGCGAGTCAGGTCCATCGTCCGTCGCGGGGGGCGCGCCTTTACCGTCTTTCCGCACTTCTTTTACGTGAAGCGGTCCGAATTCATTTTCCTCAGTTTGGGCGGCAGGTGTCCGTCCATCCTCCCCCCGCCGGCCAGCCGCTGCAGCTTGGGGGGCAGGTCCGCCACCGACTTGCTCATGGGCTCGGTGCCGATCTTGGACGCCTTCCCCAGCAGCAGCTTGTCGTCGGACACGCCCGGCACCGAGCTGATGCGCTGCAGCTTCATGGGCAGGTCGCCCAGGCTGTAGGTCATCTCCGAGGTGGTGGAGCTCATGCGCAGCAGCTTGCGGGGCAGCCCGTCGCGGCAGCCCCCGCCCGTCATCTTCTGCAGCTTGGTGGGCAGCTTGGCCGTGGAGTCGCTGTCCTCCAGCGCCTCCAGGCCGTCCAGGGAGCTGTTGCGGTCGCCACCGCCGCCGCCGCCGCCGCCGCCGCCGCTGTTGCACAGGGACGGCGCCAGGAGCGGCGAGGAGAGCAGTAGGGCCTCCTCCGCCTCCTTCACGCTGTAGGGCGGCGTGGGCACCTCGAAGGTGGCGTGGAACTGCGAGTAGTCCACCTTGAAGAAGCCCTCCTCCAGGGAGATGACGGGGAAGAAGCGGTGGCCCCACAGCACCTCGTCCTCCGTGTACGACGTCCGCGCCTGGCACGTCATCCCTGGGGGGGGGGGGGGGGGGGGGGGGGGGCGGGACAACAACAGGATGAGGTATTATTAAAATGGATGAAATGCCCGGGGCGGATTAAGTGCTGCAAATTAACTCGCAGGCCTGGTGTCGCGTTGCAAACGAGCCATCGTCTCTACGCTCCAGGGGACCCCCGGAGGCTAATGTTTTGCCCGACAAACATCTGAATATACTCGGGTATTGACTAACACATCCCTAATCCGATTACCTCGTGGCGCTGTGCCTTAAGACTCAGTCATACAGTGCTGACCAAAAGATATTGCCTTAAATGAATATAGTATCAAAGGCCACAAAGGCAAGGGTCTTAATAAAAAGAGCTTAATTTGTCAAATAGAATCATTAGGAGCAGCAATAGGCAGAATTAAGCCAAGCTGTAACCACATCAGCAGGTTCTCATCTGAAAGGGGGATTTCATAACTGTTTAAATGAGGTGTTGAAGCAGAAATCAGCGTGACCCGACTGGGAGGTAGAACTCCAGCAATCAGAAGCAAGCCCCACATTTATCTCCTTCAAGACGATAAATCAAGGAGGAAAAAAAAGAAGAAAAAAAATCATAATATTTCCTTCAGCGAGTAATAAGTATGAACCGAGATCGTTCCATTTAGGACAAGTCTTCCAAATATTGCTCCTCTTCGCGTTGAGTGATCACCGTCTGATGAAAACGACTTAACCACTCCGTGCACGTCTTGGTGAGCCTAAACAAACCACCCAGCCAAGATCCAGAGGATAGAGGAGAAAACAGAGCAGAAGATGGGTGATTTAGGAGGAATATTTACTGGGGCCACTGAGGGAGCCAGAGATCCCTTAAGACAAGGGAGGATTTTCCTTAAGACAAGGGAAGATTTTGGTGAAAAATAAACTTTTGTGAAATCTTCATCTCTATTGTAATCTAAAACATGAATGCATGGATCCCAATTACCTTGTGTTAGTGTGTGTGTGTATGTGTGTGTGTGTGTGTGTGTGTGTGTGTGTGTGTGTGTGTGTGTGTGTGTGTGTGTGTGTGTGTGTGTGTGTGTGTGTGTGTGTGAGTGTGTGTGTGTGTGTGTCTGTGTGTGAAACTGAAATTAATTCCTATCCACATACACATCGCTGCATCTCCATGAATACAATTAGCTGAACCGGGCGCCTCTTAATACCAAATTAAAAAAAATAGGCATTTCTTTAACGTATGAGGTGATTAGCAGAGAGAACTTGAAACACTGTGGAGGCCATCGTAATTGTCTGAAAACTGATATTACGGTGTAATGCGTAAACGTTTATAACTCTAGTAACTTAAAGCAAATGCTTATGAGCTATGCATTTAAATCTCACAGGGGGGGTTATCCTTTTGAAAGTCAACCCTTCTTCCAGGAATCAAAGTCAACGGTAGTTATATTAATGAGAGTAATGAGCCATATTTAGCCTAATATACAACAAATACATGGTTAATAATGAGCACGAACACGTTTGAAGCCATGTTGTGCTTCACTCAGATGGGCAGCTTATAAAAGCAACTGCTCAAGTAAAAAAGCCTAATTGTTTTTCTGCCGCCTTCCAAAAAGAGGATCATTACGAACCAAATTAATCCATCCTCCATCCCGCTCCACATTTAACTACTAATTTCCCTTCTTCAGAACCACTTTCCCCTCTGATGGCACCCGTCTCCCATTAAGGCCCCGAAAATGATAACACACAGCACTCGGGTGTGGAAATTGGATTGTCGGCCAGTGACGTGTCTCCGTCCGTCCCCCCCCCCTCACACTCCTCCCTGGAATGCCCTGGAATGAGTTCTCTGGAAGCAGAGATTCCCAGAAGACTGCGCACCATGAGCAATATTTGGCCCCTCTATTGTATTACTGCCACGCCGCTGCCTGGTAAGTTGAGCGTGCTGCAGGCATCTGGAAGCGTAGAGACGTGCAGACAGGCCTAATGAGAGTCGGAGAGCTGGCATGGCTGGGAGGAAGTGTGAATGGAAAGTACTATCGCTCTGCCCGCGAGGCTGCCTCTAAACAAAACGTAGAAACAAGTGTTTTGACATACGTTCGACGTAGTCCCTGCTGTTGTCGCCGGGGTTTACAGTTCTAGTGCCGCGGCGGTTGAGTCCTTCTTGTTCCTCTTTTCTACATCAGAAGATATTTACAACGACAACCAATAAATACTTCCCTTCCGCTCCGCTGCGAGCTGTAGCGGGAGAGGCTGTGAAACTGCAGCAGCAGAATATTAATTCAGGTGTCCTTCATATTGATTTGATATGTGCTGACTTTCCCCTGCTTAAACTGTAAGCCCCGTCGGGCAACAGCTCAATAAAACATGCATGTAGATCTCATCGTGGGGTTACAGCAGTGTTAAGCCCCCTCCACTATAATATACTCCTGCATATATAAACACGCACACATATTAATGAAATGATGCCTGTGCCGCTTTCACCGTGAGTTCATGACGATTCCGGAACTACGTCCACAAATGTGCGTTCACCCAGAGAGGGAAGTGAGTGTGCGTGTCCAGAAATAAACGGGTCCTATGCTAATTACTGCTGCATGGCTCCTGGTGGAAAGGTAGGAGTTCCTGGTGCTCACCTCGCCGTGAACACACACACACACACACACACACACACACACACACACACACACACACACACACACACAGAGAGCACAAGCTCTCTGGTGCCTCCTCAGCCCCCCCAGTCTCTCTCCTAATCAGCCTTCAGAGGGAGAAACCGGAAACCCTTTGGACGAGCGGCCCTTTTAAAAAAGGGAAAACTAAAAAAGGAAAGAGAAGGGTGCCTTGGGCGGCTGGATTTAGCTTTACTCATTGATCTGTGCCGACGGTGAGTGTTTGAAAGCACAAGAAGGTTCCAGAAGTGGTGAAGAACCGCGGCGGTGACGATCATTGTGTGGCTGGAGAATAGGAAGCTTTGAAGCTCCATTATCCGTGTTTTTTTAAAAAAAAGAGCAACATGCCTTGCTCAAAGGCCTAGCACGGTTTCACGGCACGTCCTTTATTATGTATGACCGGGATTTCCCCCCGGGAATGGGGCATCTCTGGAACGCCGTACATGGCTAATCATCACATCCGGTTGTTTCCTAAAGCCCTGTGTCTCCCTGAAGGAGCACCTCAGACGGTTTTCAGGGGAAGAATAACAATATTGAGGTGTATTTATTTATTAATAGTGGAGCCTTATGTAACTGTAGAATTTATACCTGCCCCGAAGTCAGTGTTTCTATGGAAACCAAACCTACTGTAGCAGTGTGTATGTACCGCTAGACAATCAGACATGCCTCCCGTTTAGAAATCCGTCAAAGAAAAAAAACATGAAAACATAACACCGAAATATTCTCTGTTTATCCTGTTGGTGAGCGACCATACGGCCGGGGTGTTTGTTTTCGTGAATCCGTGAGGGTTACCCAGAGAGTATAACCTATACATACTCACACAGATGTTATCCGTTACCTTCATCACACACCAGCCGTCCTCAGAACACCCTCCCCGGTGCCGGAGCCAGGGGAGCCTGCGTTTGATGTTTGTCTCACGCATAGAATCTGGGTTCTCGTTAGGGCCGTCGTCTAGGACCGAAATGCAAGCCTGTGTTTGGGTCCTTGTAATTGCAGGGAAAATCTGTCTGCAGTGTGAGCCGCTGGATGCCCGCGTGTGTCCCCTTCCCGAGTTATTGCTTTGTCTACGCCAACCGCATTTCATAAGCTGATGTGATATTACACCTATGAGCGAGGCCCTGTGTAGCGAGGGAAGCTATCATGGCGCTCGCGTCTCTTTCAAAATAATGAGGGAGACCACTTAGCGTGTGGTAATCCTGTGCCACAGACAGACGGATCCACACACACACACACACACACACACACACACACACACACACACACACACAAGACAGACGGATACACACACACACAAACACACACACACACACACACACACACACACACACACACACACAGACAGACAGACAGACAGACAGACAGACAGACAGACAGACAGACAGACAGACACAGACAGACGGATCCACACACACACAGACACACAGACACACACACACACACACACACACACACACACACACACACAGACAGACAGACAGACAGACAGACAGACAGACAGACAGACAGACAGACAGACACACACACACACACACACACCCACACACATGTTAGACAAAGTCAGTATGAATATCATGAAGAACATCCGACTGGCCACCCCTTTCAACCGATTCTTGCACATTGGTTTGGAGACCGAATGTGATCCCCTGCTTTCTTTCTGTATTTTTGCCTCAGCAGAGTTTTAGGCAAACAGCTTTGTGCTTCCTCCAACATGCATAAGCTCTCCTTATGACGACAGCAAACCATGACAGCATGGAGGTTTTAGATTCATTATCTGCGGAATTCACATTTATGTTGGCGAAATAAAACGCCAACAGATATAAATTGAAACTTTGTGAGTTGTTTTGGTAACACTTTATAATAAGGTGCCATAATAAATAGCAAACTAGTCATTACCTAACCCTTTGTTAATATTTGTTAATTGTTACTAGAATATCTATTTGGCACAAGTTAATCGTTTTTTTTCACTGACCAGAGTGTCGCTGGTTAAGGTTAGGGCCATGTGTTAGGGTTAGGGTTAGGGTTAGGGCCGTGTGTTAGGGTTAGGGCCGTGTGTTAGGGTTAGGGCCGTGTGTTAGGGTTAGGGTTAGGGCTGTGTGTTAGGGTTAGGGCCGTGTGTTAGGGTTAGGGCCGTGTGTTAGGGTTAGGGTTAGGGCTGTGTGTTAGGGTTAGGGCCGTGTGTTAGGGTTAGGGTTGTATGTTAGGTTTGGGTTAGGGTTATGCAAACAACTAATATTTAATTAATGATGAAAAAACTATTAACTTGTGCCAAATTGATATTTTAGTAACAATTAGCAAATATTAATAAAAGGTTAGGTAATGACTAGATTGCTATTTATTATGGGACCTTATTATAAAGTGTTACAGTTTTTGTTTTTATCATCACGGCAATGACCTTTAATCAGTATTTTTTCCACCAAGAAAAAAAGTTTTTCTCTACACTGGATGTGAAATGCCATTATAATTATCAGCCACCTTTTTCAGATTACATTTCCTTGGATTCCATCAAATCCATACCGTAGGATCCAGCATACACAAAAAACCCTTTCGCTGTCGAGCAATCTTAGAACAACTCTGGAGTATCCGGAGTGGAGTACCATCTCCATTTAAATCCCTAAACACACTGTACCCTCCTCGATAACCCCGCGCCACAGGCGGCTTTGCACTGCTACCAGCTCCTCTTTCCCCCCCAGCCGGTGAAGAGGTGTGGGAGTGAAGTGGACCGCCGGCAGCACAACTCCGGCTACGTGCGGCGCAGCACAGCTCCACTCTGCCACAGCTGTGATGGAAAAGCCCTCCCAACTCCGATGCGGACTTCCAGGGCTACTTGACGGCGAGAGAGGATGGAGAGAGCCAGGCAGAAAACAAGCTTATTCTGGGGCTCCGTGAGCAGGCGTCAACACAGGCCCCCAAGCCAGGCTGCCAGCGGTTCACACTCCCGGCTTGATTAAGCACAAGCGCACACACACACACACACAAACACACACACGCGCACACACACACACACACACACACACACACACACACACACACACACACAGCTGGCTGGAATGGGAATTGAATAAATAAAAAATGATGGCGATTATGGCCTTATCTTTGCCTTTCTCCACGAACAGATACATCACCCGTTCCCCATGAAAACAAAAACAAACCAAAATGCATTATTTTTCACACACACACACACACACACACACACACACACACACACACACACACACACACACCACTTAAAACCCCTTTGCCCCTTGCCTAAGCAGCAGGACAGTCTGACTATATAACCCTGCATTAATAACAATGGTCAACTAACGACCAGATATTCCCCTTACAGCGCACCAACAACATGCTCAAAGCACCGCAGAAGCACGCATAAATTTCAGCGGATATAGTCGATAACATAAATAAACGTTACAACGTACTGATGGTGAGCAGCCTTGGCTTTGCCTATATCACCGCCCCCCTAATGCTTTATTATCCAATAACAGGATACCCCGTTGTGGTTTATTACCTCCTCAACCACGGGGAGAACCGACCGCACATTGATTGGTCAACTAGACCTTTAGAAGGTGATCAAAAGAGCACGACTGCACACATAAATGTGCTCAATTGAAAAAGAATGCCTCATCACGATGAATATCACTCCACCAATGATTCAACAGATAATCACAGCGTTACCAGCTTCAAAATGTATGGGAATGGGCGCACCTGGCGGCAAAATGTTATTCATTTTTTAATGAAAAAATAGTAAATTCAGGGACAATAAGGGTAACAACCGGATTGAGAAAGCAACGTGCTGTACTCAGAGATCGAGGAATAAACACTGTCTAGAAACCCTTCGAGTTAACAACAGGGACTCGAAGCATCTCTGTTGCTAGGTCCTTCCTCTTGGCTTGAGTAGTAAACTAGTTTGTTTTCATCGCATCAATAAAAACCCATATATATTACCAGGGAAACTGAGACAGCGATAACAAAATGTTGTTTATTCTGAGAGCGAATTTCCCCACAAAATGACCATATATATCCACACACAAACACACACACACACACACACAAACGCACACACACACACACATTAAACACACTTAAAATAATCAGAATTTATAAACAGAAAGATAAAAAAAAAAAAAATAAACATTCAACAGGGACAACAATAACAGCAATACAAATTCAGATAAGTAACCAAAAGTGAGAAAAAGGAAGAAAGAAAAAATAGAAATAAACAAGAAACAAAGAAAAACAAATACACCCCAAGCAGAAACCTCGCGGACATGGAGTTGTTTAAACAGGAGAAGTTCTTTCAGAGTATTTGCATCCACCACCCACTCCGAGAGACAAGAACACGAAAAAGTACTCTGGATGGTACTTGGATTCAGACTCACTCTGAAATGACTATACTTTGATTACATGTTTTATTTTGCTGGCAATTCGAGGGATTGTTGCAGATTAGTGATGCTAGCTTGCAGAACTCAGCACTTAACTGCAGCCAAGACGTACCAATGAGAATGATAAAGCACACCCACTTGTGTAATATCACACACACACACCCACACACCCACACACACACACACACATACACGCACACCCACTTTTGTAATATCACACACACACACACACACACACACACACACACACCACTTTGATAAAGCCCAGCCATCTGACAGAAAGGAGAAGGCCAGACAGCGAACGATTCTAAAACGGATCTGTTTGTGGGAAACGAAGGGCCTGTTAAGAGGCACTGTGACTCCCGGGATAGTGTCCCACTGTGTTGGTCTGCTTTAAAGCGGTGTGTGTCCATCCCTGCCCACCAGCTGGTGTAACACACTCTCACACCCCTTTCTTTCTCTCTTGCTTGCTTGCTTTCACTTCGAAAATCATGAAGACGTTCACACACCGTCTTTTAACAACCAGGTCTTATAAAAACACGAGTTCAGGCAGCATAGGTGTACCTGCGGTGGGAAATCAAACCTTCACCACCCCTGCTAGCGGGGGATGCTAACACTCCACCAATGAGCTGCACAGGGCCCAGCATGTATGAATACAGATATATAAACATTGTTGCATGAGCTACACAGGCCCAGCATATATGAATACAGACACGTATAGCCTACATATAAACATTGCGGCAGGAAGACTCCCCCTACACTAAGCCCCCACTGTCAGGGCGGCCCGGAGCTTAAGAAACCGCTCAGCTTGTGAACAAACCCGTGTTGTGCCAGCAGCCAGCACCTCCCCTCCACTTCCAGCTAAACACCTCCACCCAAAACACCCCACCTCCACCTCGACACTCTTCCCGTTCCCCAGCGTCTCGCTGCGGCCAGGCCTCCCTCGAGGAGCCCAGGGACACAACAGGGGGGGGGGGGGGGGGGGGGGGGCGGTCATTGAATCCGTTCAATTCAACCGCCAACACTTCCACGGCGCCGCCGAGAGAGACGAAGGAGAGGCGACAACAGACCGCTAGACCGCCGTCCTCATTTCCTTCCTTCTTTCAATTCTCTCCGCCCCCCCCCCCCCACCCGCCGAGCTCAACGAGAGAGGATTCCCGTTTTGTCCGCTCGTCTTTAAGACGTGCGATGTGAAATATTAAACGGCTGCGCTAAACAACACCCGCTTGAGTGGAAGAGGTTGAGACCGAAGGACAGGGAGATAAGATAAGTTCGCCGGGGAGGAGCGCGGGGGGGAGGGGCCCGTCACGGCGGACAGAGAGCCAGCGTGAAGGGGAAGCTGCTTCACACGCCAGTGGCCGCCTTGTTTTGCAATAAGTGAAAGAAAATCTAAATGAATAAACTGGTGTCGGTAAAAATGGATTAAAAAAAAAGAGGCAAATCCCATTTTGGAACCAATACATCCATTGTGGACACAAGTCGCTGAGTAACGTGTTTCTATGGTGACCGTCATGAAGTGGTACGGCACAGAGAAATCCAGCAGCTTTTAGTGACCCGTTTGATTTTTCTCTTCCTCCCCTCACCCCTCCGCTCTCCCTCTCTCTCTCCCACCCCCCGTTCAATTTCCAGGCATGGAATTACCCCCACCCCCAGCTCCATCACCTCCTCCACCCTCCAGCCCTCTCTCCCTCCGCCCCCCCCCCCCCCCCCCCCCCCCCCCCACTGTCCGTACTGTCTCACTGTTCCATCAATCTGCGAAGGAAGCGCTCGGTCACTCACTGCATGCGTGTTCATTCCCCCCCGCACACCCCACCCCACCCACCCCCACCCAATACAACACAGGGTGATTGGAGGGGGCTGTTAGTGGAGGGAGAAGGGAGGAGGAGGAGAGCACTGTGGTGGTGGTGACGATATGTTAGCAGCGGTGCTGCTGCTGCTAAGGAAATGTTAGTGGTGGTGGTGGCGGTTAGGATACAGTATGTTAATGGTGGTGGTGCTGGGGATATGTTATTGGTGGTGGTGGTGGTGGTGGTGCTGGTGCTGGTGTTGTTGGTGGTGCTATTGGTGGTGATGCTGGGGATATGTTCACGGAGGTGATGCTAGTGATGGCGGTGGTGGTAGAGGTTGGCAGCAAACAACCGTGAAACAGCAGATTCGCTGGAGCAAGGTTCGCTGGAGGAGAGAGGAAGGAGGGAACAGAAGCGAGGAGGTGGGGGTAACGTCTCCACAGAAGGCGTAGCGAGGTTGGCCCGGGGATAATGTGGGCATGTGGTCTCAACCGGGGACACGCGCACATGGGCGGAGGCAGTGCCAACGCTCTACCAGGCTGTCAAAGAAAGGCAGTTTGGTTTCAGACGGCCAGTCAGTGACCTGCCTTCAGGAGGAACAGGACACTAATGGCCGAGATAACATTCAGGCGGAAACCGTTTGCTTTGTCAGTTAGGAAAACCCTGTTTGGTATCGGAGAAGAAGAATTCATATCCAGCTTATCCAACACACCTTACTGATCGGGCTTGCTAAAGGCGATTTGAACATGAAATCATGTGTGGCCAGGAACCAAACACCAGGGGAAATGGGGTAAAATGGGTTCTCAAATGTATTCCATCCTCGGTAGATAGCTGTCATGCTAGCATTAGCAAACGCATGTCTGAAGGACAGACTTTGCAAAAGGGATTAGTCCCTGGAGGACGGCCTTACCAGAACACAGAACCCAAGGTCTGGTGACTGCAGGACGGTGGATTGATGCCCCTGCACTTCAGGGACCGGGCCCTGCCGGTCGATACCGCCGCTGGCCCGGAGAACACAGCGACTGGATCAAAACATCCCACATGGGAAACCGTCTTCCCCAACCAAGAGACCCAACCTTCTGTCAAATATAGCCACGCTCTATACTGTCCCTGAGAGGGTGTGATGCCCCTCCCTCCCACAAACCAGGGGTAAACATTGAGGCCTGCGGCCTCTGAAGGCTGATGTCCCACGATAGTTGGTTTCACCGCACGCGTTACGTGACGAGATCGCCGTCTCGTAATCGCTGTGGTGATGCGTCTACGCCTAGCGACGTAGTACCCCTGAGTGCCGGGCCACCGGGTCACACCTCCAACGACTAAGACTATAACACACCAACGGAGTCCCGACAAATCCCTAAAGACACAATTACCTCACTCAGTTCGTCCGACGATGGGGGGTAATGAATTATCCATGTCGACGCCAGTGCATTGTTCATCGCCTATTACGCTATCAAACCGGGGCACAATTATTAGATACACATTAGATAGTCGTTATGGGATGGGAAAGACGCAGTCATGGCAAAGCTCTGCCGTCGTCGGTACATGTCTGCGATAGGAGACATATGGAAGATGAGCGAGGCCAGTCGATAACCTGTTCACAGTTCGTTTACTTTTATAGTTTGTGTCGATAAAATCGATCAAAATGGGCTTGTAAAGAATGAGGGATGGAAATGCGGAACACAGGGCATAGGAGTGTATGTATGGGATATGCGGATGCTCTATATTGGAGGGAGACACATTTAGACCTTTATATGCATTGTGTAGGAGTCCAGTCCTACCAGGGATGGCTGGGAGGGTAGGGGGCACAGCGTAGGCAGATATGCATAACAAAGGAAACAATTGGAGTCTAAAATAGCCCAATTAAGACAAAGCGGAATGAAAGGAAGAGAGAAAAAAAATCGAGAAAGTATGACGGTCTAATTATGAGTTTACTTCCTCCACAAAAAATCCCTTTAATGTTAACCATGAAAATATTTTAACGCCTAATTGTGTCTAACTATTCTCATTAGCTAAAGGAACTTCTCACCGCCTAATGGAGAGAGAGAGAGAGAGATAGAGAGAGAGACAGAGACAGAGACAGAGACAGAGAGAGAGAGAGAGAGAGAAAGAGAGACAGAGACAGAGACAGAGAGAGAGAGAGAGAGAGAGAGAGAGAGACAGAGAGAGAGAGAGAGAAAGAGAGAGAGAGGGAGACAGAGAGAGAGAGAGAGAGAGAGAGAGAGAGAGAGAGAGAGAGGGAATTCAACATGTGCGCTACACAGGCGGGTCCCAGCAGGGAGCCCGGACACCGCGGTGCTCTGACCCCAGCTACGCATTAAATTTAATTGGAGACCCCTGTTCTCACCTGTTCACCAGAGAGCGCCCGGCTTCCACCGGACCTTTATTAACACTCTGGAGTGACCCCCGGGGGCCCGAGTGTTTAACCAAGGAGAGTCATCCATCACCCTGAGTTACGGGCCGACCTCCGGGTACAGGGGGCACCGGGAGGCATCTCGACTTCTCTTCTCCCTCCTTCCCTCCCTCCCTCCCTTCCTTCCTTCCTCCCTTCCTTCCTCCCTCCCTCCCTCCCTCCCTTCCTCCTTTCCTTCCTTCCTCCCTTCCTCCCTCCCTCCCTCCTTCCTTCCTCCCTCCCTCCCTCCCTCCCTCCCTCCCTTCCTTCCTCCCTCCCTCCCTCCCTCCCTCCTTCCCTTCCTCCATCCCTCCCTCCCTCCCTTCCTTCCTCCCTCACTCCCTCCTTTCCTCCCTCCCTCCCTCCCTCCCTCCTTCCCTTCCTCCATCCCTCCCTCCCTTCCTTCCTCCCTCACTCCCTCCTTTCCTCCCTCCCTCCCTCCCTCCCTCCCTCCCTTCCTTCCTTCCTTCCTTCCTTCCTCCCTCCCTCCCTCCCTTCCTCCCTCCCTCCCTCCTTTCCTCCCTTCCTTCCTCCCTCCCTCCCTCCCTCCCTTCCTTCCTTCCTTCCTCCCTTCCTCCCTCCCTCCCTCCCTCCCTCCCTTCCTCCCTCCCTTCCTCCCTCCCTCCCTCCCTTCCTCCCTCCCTCCCTCCGGCTCATAACCGCGACAGCGTTGGCCTTCCAGGGTTACCACGAGCCGGCTCTCCCGCGAGGCCTTAGTGCCGCTGGGCTTGGGCCTCCTACTCACGAGCCTCTGCGCTCGTGTCAGACCGCCGGACCTGCTAGCGCGACTCCTCTCGCGGTCTCCGTTTCATCTGCTCGTGATGAGCCAGTGATCCGAGCCCGCCGGTGGGGTCTCCAGTCGATCGGAGGCGCGAGATGTTTTCCAGGGCTAATTATCCAGGGCTGGCGTCGCTAGACACCGCGCTGACACTAATACGAGACACGAGATCCCTGTCTTTGTCCTGAGTGAGGCATGTTCTCAGTATGAACCATGTCATGTTTATTAGGCAGCCTTTTTTCATTTGATTAAAATACCTGGTTAGAAGCCATGATGAAACGGGTGTTTTCGCCATTTATTCATTTGAACCATTAATTATCCAATCAGAACCAATCAAACCAACGGGTTCAGGTTTTCGTTTTCTTTCGGCACGTGAATCTTTCCTTTTTAGACTGCGCAAATGGTTGTGCTTTTTAAAGATTCTTACTGGGTAATCGACCGCTTTCTTGTTTACTGAAAAACCTGCCTTCAGCATAACCCCATACTGGCTGTATGAGCATATTAATAAATACATATGAATAAAAACATAAGCACATAAGCACATTAAATACATAAGAATAAACAAACACATGAATAAACAGCAGTCGCATCCCTCCTCCTACCTTCCCCTAAGGAACTTCGGGATGTGATACATGGCTATGCTTCTATATGATATACATGGTTATATTCTTAATGTTATACGTGGTTATACTTCTTTATTTGATACGTGGTTATATTCTTAATGTTATACGTGGTTATATTCCTCATGCTATACGTGGTTATGCTTATTCACGTTATATGTGGTTATATTATTTATGTTATACGTGGTTATATTCCTCATGTTATACGTGGTTATGCTTCTTTACATTATATGTGGTTATATTATTTATGTTATATACGTGGTTATTCTTCCTCGTGTTATAAATAGATATATTATTTATGTTATACGTGGTTATTCTTCCTCATGTTATATTATTTATGTTATACGTGCTTATAATGCATTATGTTATAAATGGATACATTATTTATGTTATACGTGCTTATAATGCATTATGTTATATTTGGATACATTATTTATGTTATACGTGCTTATAATGCATTATGTAATACGTGGTTATGCTGCATTGTGTAATAGGTTGTTTTACTCTACGAACAGTGGGGGTTAATGCCTTGTTGTGGCATTCAAAGGAAAACTATGGGGCTGATATGGATATCGGGAAGCAATAAAAACACAGGCCCACTACCTTATGAAAGGATAAAGGTTTCAACATGAGAAGACGACTTCAGAGGAATCAATACTAAGCAGCATAAACAATGGGGCCTCTTATCCATGACAGCATCACTGCACGAAGAGAACGACAAGCCAGGAAATAAACGGCAATATTACTGATCACGGAGAGATGCCTCATGAGCTGGAATGCTGGTCATAGATATTGTGGCGCTCTGGTTTCGTAGAATAATTAGCTTTCCTCCTCCATTCGTTCAAACACACATGAAACAGTGTCGAGCTGGCCCGGAGCCATGCATCTCCCAGACGTAGTCGGCATTGGGGTCACGGAGGAGGACAAACTCCATAACTGTGTGTTCATAAATCCTAATAAAAGACCATTATACCGGGAGTCTTCCAAACATGTTGAACTAGACTCGGCAACATCATGCAAATTCCACGTCACGCTGCCAAAAGCGCATTCATCTTTCACTATGCATTTGCATGAAAGTCGCATCACCGAAGTGGCGAAAGATAAAGCGTACGCCAACGATACAATTTTTTGTAGATGTTTTGGTATCTTTCACAGCACGGACGTGATCGCCGGGTTAAAATAAAGACATTGACATATATTTGTGTCCACCGCAGACGCACGCCTCCATCACCTTGTCGTGCTGTTGGAGGCTTTGGAGCGATGGTGATGGTGCTGACGGTGTAGGTTTTTGCATCCTGTTACAGTCATCAAGGCACTATCACATCACAAGCCGAGATCCAAAGAATACAGCATGCAAGAACTAGGTGATCCCAAATGGCAGGGGGTAGGGCTGAGTGTGAATTAATTGGGAAAATGTGCCACTGCGAATTATGAAATGAATTCAATTGCAGCAGGGAGATTGGTTTCACGCATGAAGATGCCTAGCCGGGGTTAACAACAGGTTTATTCTTTCCTTCCAATTTTCTAGAAACGCTAATGAACAAATGGGCCTCTTTTTTTAAATTTCCCATTTGTGTTGTTTAAACGCCGTTATAGGTTTAATTACGACCCCGGTCTTACCTTGTGATTTATTACAAGGCAAGTTGTGTTTGTATGTAGACAGGGATTTACTCTGTGGTCATGCAAGGAGCCAAATGCTGTTCACCACTGTTTATGTTTCTTAAAACAAAGCAGTGAGTTCAAGTTATCATTAATGCATTCTATATTGAAGCTGTATGTCATCACCTTCTTATGTGGCAACATACAACAATAAAATCCTGAATCCAAGCTCTTTTTGGAATAATGCACACACAGCGATGATGTTCAATAAAATAAAACAACCAAAAACTGACATTTTACTTAAAGCTGCAGTGTGTACCATTTTAGTGTCATCTCGTGGAACAGACTTATTAGCGTGACCTTAGAACAAGCCCTTTATATCTCCATAGGGATCAAACCCGCTCCCTATGGAGATATAAACGCGGCTAAAGCACTAACCGATGTGCATAAAATGTGCATAAAATGTCCATAAACGATGCTACTGGTTTCATGGGAGTAAGACATCTAAAGTGCAGCGAACGACTAGGATGACAACCGGCACTAATTTGAACACTTTAAAAAAAAAGTCACTTGTAAGTCGCTCTGGATAAACGCGTTGGCTGAATGAGTGCCAAAAAACCTTGTTTGCAATGCTGCAGTATGTCACAAAACATATGCATGTGATCCTGAGTAAGGGTGACAGCCTCTCGTTTAAGGTGTTCATAATGGAGATTGAACCACCGGTTGGCTCAGCTCAAATGGCTCAGACGAAAAAAAAAACTCTTGCTCATTTTTCATTTGGACGATTGTTTGGGTGCCGAAATCAAATTAAATACTTGTGTTTTCGAGTCCTTAGACCTTGTAATTATTTCTGTGTTTCTCAACAATATCAAGCACAAAAATGATTTGTGCACTGGAGGGTCATGCTCCGGGTGTGAGAAATAATGATTTTGTCCCTCTGGCCTTAACGCTAGAAATTAGAAACCATTTTCAGTCAAAAGTCAGGGGAAAAGTTTACTTATTGTTCCCTGTGTTTTAATCCACAGGGAAGAGACAACACAACTTGTGTTACCTAACTGAGAATCTTCCACACACAAAAATAGATTACTTTTTTCCCTAGTAAACAACTCAGAGCCCCATAAATATTACATGTTTCTGTTGCCGCTGTACAGAGAATGTTCTGCAGACTTATTCTGCCCCTAATATACAGAGACTTGTTCTGTTACTGCTACACAAGGAGACCGTTCTGTATACAGAGACTTATCATGTCAGTGATGTGCAGTGACTGCTCTGTAGACTAATGTTTTGCTGATATACAGAGACTTGATCTTTCACTACTGTTTAGGTATAGTCTTATTATGTTGCTGCTGTACAGACTGTAGAGTCTTTACTTCAGAAACTGATCCTGTCACTTTTTTTATGGAGACTTTTCTGTATATAGAGACGTATTCTGTCACTGCTTTACGGAGATGGTTCTGTTTACAGAGACTTATTTTGTCACTGCTTTATGGAGACTGTTTAGTAGAGACTGATCCTGTCACTGCTTCATAGAGACTGTTCAGTAGAGACTGATCCTGTCATTGCTTTACAGAGATGGCTCTGTAGGGACGGACCTGTCACTGCTTTATGGAGACTGTTCTGTTTACAGAGACTGATCCTGTCACTGCTTTACAGAGATGGCTCTGTTTACAGAAACTGATCCGGTCACTGCTTTATGGAAACGGTTCGGTTTACAGAGACTAATTCTGTCACTACTGAACAAAGACTGTTCCGGAGCAAGTAGCAGCCGCAGTCCTGTGGCTCCTCTTGTCACAAATCACTCAACATGACGCTTGCCATTACTGGGCCATTTGAGCCACTGGCCGGTTTGGTTTTAATGTGCGCCATTCCATGTTTACTGGCACGCAAACTGACGGCGGATTCTCATTCCATATTATAGGAATAAGAAAAAAACAGAAAATCTAAGTTTAGGTGCAGTGCTGCAATGGTGAATGCTCCAGGAGAGGTTGCCATGGAAACAGAGTTGCATTGGCCACAAATGAAAGCTTCTGAGGGTTTAGACTTTGACTGTACATCAATTTTTAACCATAGATTGTTTTAGTGTGAGACACTTCACCAACCTAGCATGACCGCATACACTGAGATAGCTTTACATTCAGTGCTGAAATAGCTTTATACTTGCGGGGGAACTAGACATATGCATAGAAGTAACTAAATCCCTTATTACTGAATACTAATGCTAGTAATTAGTTGGTGCTTAGGTGTGGTCATTAGATAATATTCACCAGGGAAATGTATTGGGTCTATGTGCTATGCAGTAATGAACACATGTTGACAACACTATGTAAAATATTCTATTTCCAGGCAATTCTATAAAATGATATAATGAATTACTTAATTTGAATGAAAAATGTACAAGCTAATTAACAAAGTATTTGTTTGACATGGTTCAAATCACCCCCAAGAAATACCACAGAAAGAAAGAAAGAAAGAAAGAAAGAAAGAAAGAAAGAAAGAAAGAAAGAAAGAAAGAACTCTAGTATAAATCATGAGCAAGGCATTATCACTGTCTGGGTTTGGTGTACGATTCCCACTGGGGCAAAACACGTGTGCCCCGATGGTAAAACTCCTTGGATGATGCCAATCGACAATCGACCTACTGAAGCGTTCATCCGGCATTCACTTAGTCTGCCTTCATCTTATGATCTCATCATCGTTCGACTGATATGCAATGAGGTCATGATTAGAGATTTTCACATTCAGAACAGAATCACGTTGACTCCTGGGTCTGTATCTGTAGACTATACTTAATGTAAGCCCAGGCGGGCGACTGTGCACGGATCCACACATCAACTTATCACCACTTCACTGTAAAACATTAAATCACCCGTCTGTGTTCATCTACCTTTGAAAAGCTGTGTTGGGATTTAGAAATTAAAGAACTAGCCTGGTTGTTATAACGGAATAGCATAATTTCAGGATATTGCTTGATTTTCTTTATATTCCAATGGGGATTATAAGAAAATCATTTCACAGAAGTTGTATAGAAAGAGTAGTGATTGACTCGTTGGGGAGAAAGACAGATGTATCTGGAATACGGCTTACGTTAATGCAGAGCAATCATATTTTTATATCTGTGATGAGCAGAAGGAATTGGCATATTTGCAAGCTCAGCTGAAACCCCCCTCCCATCGTCTACTCACTCATAACAGTATTTAAATAAACTCCCTTCTCAGAACCATAATTAACACAAAGAATGATGTGAATATAGATGATACTACGCTTTTCGACTCAACACATTTGGGTTCTTATATAATCGATCCATTTCAACCAACCAGCTGCCAAGCGTTGAGAACAACATCATTTCCAGGCTCCCTGCATAAGCAGTCTAATAACGAACGAATAAAAGAAAGATGACTCAGAAATTGTGATCACTCACCTGTGGTCTCCACTATCCCTTCTAGTATGACAACAATCTCAAACTGTTCCGTTTGCATGGACCTCTGGGAGAGTTCGTAGAAGGGGCTCTTGGTGTCAATCACGTGGCAGATGGTGAGCGGTGAGACGAGGAAGAGCTGGTCCGCTCCGGTGCTGAATCCCACGTCCAGCTCCAGCTGATCCAGGGGAAGGAACTCTCCCTCGGGCGTCTGGCGAGACTGCGCGAGTGGACGGTTGGTTGGTCGGTTGGTTGGCGGGTCGGTGGGATAGAAAGGAAGGAGACAGCAAACAAAAGTGAGCCTCTGTGACAGCCGTTCGCATTTCTGGAGCAATCACAGCGATCATTGAGCCAGCGGGCGGAGGGGCCTTCGTGTTGTCAATCAGGGGCCCACCGGAAGATCAGTTTGGACGGGGCTGATAACAAACGCGTAGCTCCCGCCCACTTTAATCATAACAACATATTAAATCAACGTTTAAAGATAAACTGTCAGACGGCAAACAGAGAGTAGACACTTGGTACGCCAGTGTTTTGATTCCCCCCCCCCCCCCCCCCCCCCCCCCCCCCACACACACACACACACACACACACACACACACACACACACACACACACACACACACACACACACACACACACACACACAGAATATAGACATTATGTAATGGTCAAAGCCATAAAGAGCAGAGCAATCTTTCAGAGTGCAATTTAGTTTGCACATGAAGAGTAAGAACGAGTATGAATTTACTTTGATCAAATAAGTAAAACAACTAAATAACAAGCAAACCATAAAGGACATGCAAATCAGACCCAGGCCTATATCCCTATTCGCCTTCGTAGACAGAACATTGACAACACAAACACATGCTCCATATGTAGGGGTGTGTAGGATGGGGGAGCCCTGTGCTGTGCACGGCTACGGCCACTTACTTTCAGCAGTTTGCAGCGGATCTGTGCGGAGACCATATGGCTATTACGCAGGTTGCCCACCCTAAACATGAGCGTCAGCTTCCCATCTCGCATGGAGATCACCGCGTGTTCACTGAACATCAGGGTCTCGGCCCTCTTCTTGGGCTGGGACATTTTGATGAACATACAGCCGATCAGAAAGGCGTCCACGATGGAGCCCAGGATGGACTGGAACAGGAAGAGGATGATGCCCTCGGGACATTTGTCCGTGATGTATCTGTACCCGTATCCTATGGTGGCCTCGGTCTCGATGAAGAACAGGAAGGCTGAGGGAAAGTTGTACACGTTGGCCACACACGGCGTGTACTTGTCGTCGTGGGTTCGATGAAGGTCTCCCCGGATGTAGGCGATCACCCACCACATGGAGGCCATGAAGAGCCACGCCACCGTGTAAGTTAGGATGAAGATGAACAGATTCCACCGCCATTTCAAGTCGACCAGAGTTGTAAACAAGTCCGAGAGGTACCTGCTGGTCTCACCACCCAGGTTTCCATGCTGGACGTTACATCGCCCGTTCTTGTCAACGAAGCGCTGCCTCTTCTTTTTCTTCTCCGGGGGACCCTGGTTGAACCCAGACCCGCTGGATGAGGTGGTCACTACCTGATAATCGTCCCCAAATTTCTTTCGAAGTGCAGACATACTACGATGACAGCTGCGAAGGAAATTAGGAATGATTTTAATGAGAAGTCTATGGTGGGAGACGCGTTTGGTGGTCCTGGCTGACACTCCTGTGCGTAATAGCGCCTAATTGGAACAGGGCGAAGGGAAAGTGCGCTGGCTCTGCCTAACTAGTCGCATCGTCCGCTCTCCACACACGCTAGGCTTACTGTCGCTAGACTCCGGAGCCATGAACATGTCAGGGATCTACATGAAATGTACAAATCCCGCGGAGAAAAAATCCAAATGCATAAAAGGCGACGCACGGGAGGTATCCAACCGCGTCGCAGTCCAGGTTTCTGGTGATTTGGTGTGTCGCGGACCATGGGATTCCCCGTGTAGCTATGGAGATCAGATTAGAAATGACCAAATTTTCCTTTCACTAAGTCTTTCCTGGAGAGTTGAACATATTCCAAGTGTCCCATAAATGCAGACCTTTAAGCGCATTTATTTGTTTAAATGGTTTTTCTCGGTGAAATCGGTCTTTGCGCACTCTCGACACTCGCTTAGAAAACGTTTGAGAGAATTCGGTTCCCAAAACCTTCCCTTGATATCTATAGGATGCATTTAAGCGTATGGTGAAAACAAATGTGGTTTGGGTGCAAAAAAAATTCAATAACAAAAGAATCAGCGTCCGATCTTCATTTTGGCGAGGCGCGTCGAAGAAAATAATTTGTGGCTCTTTTCCCCCCTCCTAACACAATGTCGAAGATATTCTCATGTTCAGGGAGTACAGATCCGCCAGATGCTGTCCTGGCTCCCAGTATCCTTCTCTCTGATTACCCTAGACTGCTCCTGCGCACTTCCCCGTTCCGCACGCAATGATGCGCTCAGTGCTGCTAGTGGTGGCACTATAGGACATGCTGAGGGGGAGGGAATAGCCATCTACTATACTTTGTAAGGGCTGCCTTTTAATAGTATAGTCTGACCGGTCTGTGGCAGCGAAGCGTCAACTGCCATATACCTTTATTAGCGATACTTCATTGTTATTTCTTGAGGGGAATACGTTGTTTGAATGTATTCTAGTGTTTTCTTCCATACAGAACATGGACAGAAAATATTAAATTCTTCCTTATGGTGCACCAGCCCTGCTTTGAAAGCTGAATACAACATTTACATATAGCGTGTTAAGTATGGTTATAATTAATTATTAATTACAACCTTACCACAAGCTATATTACAATCTACATTCATTATACATATAGAATTATTAACTTACCACAAGCTATATGTAAATATTACAATCTACATTCATTATGAAATGAATAATTATTACCTTACTTCTCAAGCTATCTGTAGGCCTACATTTAACAATCTATAGTCATTCTAAATGTATAATTATTAACTTACCTCACAAGATATTTGTAAATATAACAATCCACATTCATAATAAATGTTTAATTATATCCTTATTTCACAAACTATGTGAAATTATAAAACGAACCACCTTTGCAAAAAGCATGTAAAACATAAATAGCCTGAATATAATTAGTGTAAACAAAATGTATATTATCACATGTGTCATGCGTAATAATATGTCCTATATATTCCCAATCTGAAAGCATTTCTCTATAAAGCGTCAGGTAGAAGGGAGAAAGCCCAGGATGTGTGTGGACAGCGACAGCATGTTCTGTTCGTGTCAGCGGCTGGGTCAAGCTCAGGAACAACAGGACAGGCTCCCGGACAACCACCTCAAGGTAGGCTGCACCTGCGCTGCTCACCCCTCCCTCCCTCCCCCCCTCCCTCCCTCCCTCCCTCCCTCCCCCCTGCCTCTTTCCCTCCCTCCCTCCTTCCCACCCCCTCTCCCTCCCCCCTCCCTCTCTCCCTGCTCCCTTCCTCCCTCCTCCTCTCTCCTTCGTCCTCCCTCCATTCGTCCCTCCTCTCCCCTCCCTTCCCCCCTCCTCCCCCCGCCCTCCCTCTCTCCCTCCCCCTCCCTCCCTTCCTCCTTCTTTCCCTCCC
>NC_136936.1:48075522-48135522 GCF_949987615.1 Pollachius pollachius
CATCATTCTGGACAAACAATCTCTCTTCCTCCTCCTCTCTTTCATTCTTTGAGTCTTCCCTCCCTCCATTGTCCTTGGTCTCTCTCCCTCTCTCTCACTCGCTCTCTTACTAAATCTGTTTCCCTCTCTCTATCTGTCTCGCTATATCTTTCTCGATTTCCGGCTCTCTCTTCACTCCCTCATTGCTCTCTTTCTGTTTCTCTCTCTCCGTCTCCCTCTCTCCCTCTCTCGCTTTCCCTGTTTCGCTTTATCTCTCTGTCTCTGTCTCTGTATCTATTTATCCATCCCCCTCTCTATCTCATTCGCCCACTCACTCTTTTGTTCAATCCCTCACTCTCTCTCTCTCTCCCTCTCTCTCTCTCTCTCTCTCTCTTTGTGCACAATACACGGCCGTCCCCGTAATCAATAAATAAGTCGTTGACGATTATGCCATCGCCTCTAGACCAACCTGTGCCTGTTTTCAGCCCGACACACAAAAAGCAGCACCAACCTTCTGAAGCCTTTCAGTACGCTGCTCCTCTCAGATCACTTGTTTGGTTCCCCCACGGGGACTTTACACAACTCCACCGCCACGGTGAATAATTATTGAACTGTCATATTTTTTTAATAATTTCATTAATTAAGGATAAACGTCAAAGGGGTTTTCTTTCCTCTCTTTGTTTTTAAATGGTCGGATTTTAAATGAATCTCATCAGGTTGTTATGACAGCCCCACTGCGAGGAATTAAGCAGATGTTTTTAACTTGTGCTGTGTGTGAAAACAGCAGATTTCAAGGCTAGGCAGACAGGGTATCTCTTATTGTCTGTGTTGATGTATTCTTGTCTAATGAACCGCTACCTCCTCGGTCTGCACCGAGGGTCAAACTTTTCAAATGCAAACTTTTATTCTTTCATACTGCGGCAGATTTTCTCTCTAAAGAAATGATTGGAAAAATCTTTGACCTAATGTCTGATATCTCACAGATCAATACCCCTTTGAAAGCACCTTGAAACATGGTGTTCCAAGACGATGTCCTATCGGTCTCATTACAGCTCTCCTCCTTTATCTCTAACACACGATATTTCACCCTGCTCTGGACACCATATTTATTAATTAACTCCAAAAGTCTCTTCCAAGGCTACCGGCTAACATGCCTGGTACCGGCTGAATGATTTCATAACAGCTGAGCAGTGCGGTGGAGATTGTGTCAGGGCGCACTCTGTGAATGTCTCTCTCTCTCTCTCTCTCTCTCTCTCTCTCTCTCTCACGCGCTCTCTCTCACTCTCTCTCTCTCTCTCTCTTGATTTCCCTACATTTCTGTATTCTACAGTTTTATTTCTCTCACGCTCTCTCTCTCTCTCTGTATTCTAGTTATTTCCATAAATCTCTGTATTCTACAGTTATATTTCTCTCTCGCTTTCTCTGTATTATACAGTCATCTCTCTCTCTGTATTCTAGCTACCTCCCTTTGCTCTCTCTCTCTCTCTCTGTATTCTACAGTTAAATCTCTTTCTCGATCTCTCTATATTCTACAGTTCTCTCCCTCTTACTCTCTTCATTCTACAGTTAAATCTCTTTCCCGATCTCTCTATATTCTACAGTTCTTACCCTCTCTCTCTCTGTATTATACAGTTATCTCTCTCTCGCTCTCTCTCTCTCTCTCTCTCTCTCATTCTCTCTCTATCTCTCTCTCTCTGTATTCTACAGTTATTTCCCTCAATCTCTGTATTATACAGTTCTTTCTGTATTCTATAGTTATCGCTCTCTCACTTTCACTCTCTCTCTCTGTGTATTCTACAGTTAAACATCTCTCTCTCTCTCTCTCTCTCTCTCTCTCTCTCTCTCTCTGTATAATACAGTTATCTCTCGTAGAGGACGACAGAAGGTTCTTCCCATCAGTCATGGGGGGTCTTTATCATTTCCAAGTATGAAACATACCACCTCTTCCATCACACCACCTCTTCCTCCTCCACCGCTAACACCACCTCCACCTCTACCACACCATCACCACCTCCACCACTATAACCATCACCTCCACCACCACTAACAACACCTCCACCTCTACCACCCCACCACCACTTCCACCACTATCACCATCAGCACCAACAACAACCCCCACCACCAGCAGCAGCTAGCAGTGGTAGCTAACAGTGGTATCTAGCAGTAGCTGGCAATGGCAGCTAGCAGCGGTATCTAGCAGTACCTGGCAATGGCAGCTAGCAGCGGTAGCTAGCAGTGGCCGGCAATGGCAGCTAGCAGCGGTAGCTAGCAGCGGTAGCTAGCAGCGTTAGCTAACCAGCACTGAGGCAGGAGTGTGCCTCTGCTGATAATGAGAGTAGCGGGGAGGAAACAGGTCATCAGCTGTGTCCTCCTCATTAGGACCAAGTAGAGGCTGCGCTCATATTTGCAGAGTACAAACAAGGCTATTAGTTTAAATTGGCCCACACCAGCAGCGAGACAGATCTCCTTATTTTCACGTTTGGCCGTATGCGCTATCGTCTCCCCCGTGCTTATCCAGGCCAAATCGTTCTGCTAAAGAGCTGTTTGTTGGTTCAATATCAAATGAGCACCTCGGTGCGGTGGGTGATACGAGGGGCCATGTATGACAGCGGTGTTTGCCATTGTGTCAAATGATTTGGCCTTCTGCATGTGGAGCCATACTGCAATATACATGAAGGCCAAGATCAATAGTGTGTGTCCACTTAAGATACTGTAAATCATTCAAGGTTTTTCTTTATTTATTTTTGAAGGTTAGAAGGGTAATATATATATACATATATTACCCTTCTAACCTTACATGGATTCCAATTCCGTTTTTTTATATAGTTTCCATTCCAGTGATTCACTTCAGCAGAGTCAACCAGAGAAGGCAATCAAACAGTCAGCACTATAGTATAAAATAGAAAAGAGTGCTATTAATGGCATGGCCCCCCCCGGCAAGATCACAGATAAAGCGAGCGATGCAAGCCATATTCACCCCATTATTTAAATAGCGTGTCAGCCCAGTCACACCCATGCACAATTACATCTTTTAATCGGACTCATCATGTGGGTCTTGTCACTTGAACTCGCAGCCGCACTCGAAATAAGAAACCGCTTGAGCTGTTTCCCCGCACACACAGGAGACGAAGAAACCGTGGGTCACGTATGGGATAAAATGCAGATGAGTTCTTCTGTTTCTTCTGCTTGAGAGTGTCCCTCGAGGTGAAGGCCGTGTTGCTCTTCTCCGAGAAGCACCCTCCAACGAAGAGAAAGGGCCTACTTGACCGAAACCCCTGGCCAAGCGACAGTTACATTATATTTCATGTAACCGTTCTAACCGATAGATCTTCCCCTCATTCTATACAACATAATCTCCCCCATCTCCATCAATGGACCAATCTGGAGTGCAGACACGCGATGGGCACTCTAGACACAGACTAATACACTTTTGAAGCCATATCGTGAAATATGTCTGGGCCGGACGGCGATGAGAGCACACTGAGATTGATTTATTAATCTGATCAGCCCCGCGGAGCAGGGGGCGACGTGCGTTTGTCCTGCCCTCCGTATTAGCCTGAATGACACTCAGGGTCACCTCGGAGAGCCCCCGACGACGCCTCCATCCCCCGCTCTTATTTTCCCATCTTTGTCTGTAATCTTTGTAATCAGAGACACGGCATGGTCGCCGCCTCTGCTTTGATGTTCTGGGGGCTTGACGAATGGGCCCCAGATACCAGCGGCAAACACAAACACACGCAGGCACAAACACACGCACCCGAGCACCACAACAAATTATCCACATCCTCATTCAAAATTCTCTGTTATCTTGTTGCGCGGCTGGCACACACACACACCCACCCCCTGGGTTCTATAGCAACTGAGCTCCGGGCAGAGATGGGCAGGACCACAGCCACAGGCAGGGTGGTCCTCCCCAGGATCTGTAGCTGTGGGGGCCTCTTCTCTTTCCCTGGAACCTTCAGAGAGGCAGAGGTTCTCCCGTGATCCACATATACTTGGACCATGTGTTCCCTTCCATGGGACAGCAGAACATCTCCTAGCCAGGCGGGGGTGTGCCATAGTACAAACTACAACCGGGTCCAAATGACCTCCTCAGAGTGGTGGTGCCCTGCCCAAGGCCCTAAAAGGACATCTCTTAGCTCTCCTTTGTGAGCAGGTGGTACAGGTTCTGAAAGCGTCGTACCTTAAAGACTGCAAACATAGTCTGTGGTGGTAGGCTGCCCTAATGCACCGTAGTACGCCGATAACTCTCGCTTAACGTGCCGTAAACCGCAACGGCCCCAGATTCCCGATAAACAGCGTTTTTTCTTGCCGATCGGGACAAACTTCTTAAGTTGGAAAATCGCTTCCGACCGAACAGAGGGGGAAGCGCTGGAGGAAGGCTTTGTGTTCACGAGAGGGGAAGGAGGCGTGTGCAATGTACCGATGATAATCTGTAGGTCTTTGCCGGGTTTAAACGAGCAGCGAATGGCTGCCATGACCCAAAATAGCAAGGAGAGAGAGAGAGGAGGAGGAGGAGGAGGAGGAGGAGGAGGAGGATAGAGAGGAGGAGGGGGTGGATGGTAGGGGGGAGGAGGTGGGGGAGGAGTAGGGGAGGAGGAGGAGGAGGAGGGAGGGACGGGGGGGGGGTTTGTTCAGCGGGGCAGCTCCTCAGTGATTGATGATTGATTACTACACAATTACCGCTGAAAGCAGCAGGGAACTACCTAATCATTGCTTTGCTTGCTAAAAGGGGATTATTGCATAGAAGAGGCTTGTCACAGCCACTCTCTTTCTACCAGTCAATAGGAAATTACTCAAGAGATTGCAAACATACGTAACATACTTAAGCCGGTGACAGCGACTGGGCCTGTCTTTCTTCAGAATGTACAATCTGAAGAAAGATTTGCGAGTGACGTAGTGGGTCTATTAGTGTGTATGTGCATGCAAGCGGAAGTGTGTGCGTATGTTTTTTTTGTGTGTGTGTGTGTGTGTGTGTGTGTGTGTGTGTGTGTGTGTGTGTGTGGTGCATGTGTGCCTGAGACTGAGAGTGTACGTGCGTACGTGCATGCAAGAGGAAGTGTGTGTTAGGGTCTAGGTTGTGTATTTGTGTGTTTGTGCGCGCGTGTGTGTGAGTGTGAGAGGGAAAGTTTGTCTGTGTGAGGTATGTGTGTGAATGCTTGCGTAAGAGAAAATGTGTGAATGTTAGAGTGTGTGTGTCAGTGAATGCTAGTGTGTGTGTGTGTGTGTATGTGTGTGTGTGTGTACGCACGTGTGTGCATGCACCCCGGGTCCCGTGTCTGGCAGAAGACGGCCCTCCTCAGAGACAGCTCGCCTCAAACCGTCGGTCTAATTAAAGCCGTCTTCCAGCGGGGTGCTGTGGAACCTCTAGCCCCTCAGCAATTAAGGGCAGGATTTCTCGTTTGGTCTCCGAGTCAGAAGAAAGGGTCCATTCCGAGGACTGATTATCCCTTCTCTCTCATCCCAACCATTACCCCCTCCCCGCCCCGCTCCCACCACTCCTTCTCCTTATTGGATCCACAGATTAGATGGAGAAGATGGAATCACATATATTGAACTGGGAGAAAGGGAGGCAAAGTCGTTCGCAATCAAGCATAGAAAAAAGGACAACAGCAGAAAAGCAAGAGGCTGGTAATCGTGTTTGGAGGTGTAGGAGTCAAAGTGGTGGCCAGCCAGCAAGGAAACAGGCCAGAGGTGGAGTGGCTGTTAATGCAGCGACGCTACGAAGCCCTGACTGGGAAACCCTAGATATTCTTCCTGTGCGTAGTGTTGATTTCTTCCACACTACACCCAGTCCTACTGCAGCAGTTTAAATTGGTTTCTCCTCCGATTGGCAGCTCGCTTTTATGCTTTTTCTTTTTCACTCTACCACCAAGAGAAACTGTGAATGTAAAAACAGGGGTTTCACATTGACCGGTTCAGCTCTGCAAGCCCGAGACACGGTTTTCCATCAGTGTGAAAAGCGTCCATGGACCTTGGGGGAGGGCGGGCTGTGGAGGCGCCCACCATTGGGAGGAACCGGATGGGGTTAACGGGCCGGTCGTCTCCACACCCAGACGGGGCGATGGTGTCCCAGCTCGCGGGGCTACAGTAAGCCTTGTCGGATAAGGCCTTCCATTAGGGCCATTATTTTAAATCATCTCACCTCCTAATGGACTCCCCCTGGTCCTGGTGGTGCCACAGCTATCTTATCCCCGCGGGCTCAGTCCATCTCCCCCACCTCTCTCTCTCTCTCTCTCTTCCCCTCCCCCCTCCCTCTCTCTCTTCCTCCCTCTTCCCCTCCCCCCCCCTCTCTCTCTTTCTCTCTCCAGCTCTCTCACTCGCTTCAGCTCTCTCCCAAGCTCTCCCTCACTCCTTCCCTCTCCCCCAGCCCTCTCTCTCATTCTCTCTCCCCAGCCCCCTCTCTCTCTATCTCTCCCCATCCCCCTCTCTCTCTCCCCAGCCCCCTCTCTCTCTCTCTCCCCAGACTGCTCTCTCTCTCCCTCTCTCTCCACCCTCCCTCCCTCTCGCTCTATCCCTATTTCCCTCTATCCCCAGCTCTCCCTCTCTCTCTCTCTCTCTCTCCCTCCCTCCCTCTCTCCTCTACAGGTGTGAGCCCTGCTGACTGGGGCCCTCGCGGGGCCCCGGCTAGGCGCTGGTGATCTACTGATGTGTTGTGCTGCTCAGCCCCAGGAGGCCAGTTAAGTGGTTTGCTGTGTGGCAACCCAGGAGAGCTTTATATTATATATATATATATATAATGTTCCCGACTGCACCTTTTTCTGTTGAGGCGCAACGGGAGTGCAAAGAGAGTGAGGTAATTAAATTTGTGTGGCCGATTAGCTAAACGGTTTGTGGAGAAGGAGAGACTGTTTTCTACTGTTGTAGAGAGAGCGAGTTAACAGCCTTCACATTATAAATGTGTATCTATCTACACACACACACAATATTTGTTGAATGATGAATTAATAGTGAATTCGGTTCAGAGCATTTATTTTTCTTCATTTTTTGTACAAAAAGGTACAAACAAGTAACAACATTTTAAGACCAGAACATCGCAACACAAACTAGTACATTCCTATTGTAGTACCATGCACTTAAAGAGAATGAAAACAATAAATATGTGCACGCAATACACAAGATATGATTGGATTTCAGCCGGAAAGCCGAACCAGACCAGGATTGGCCAGGATTTAGAATCCGAGCAGCATTGTTGGCGTTTGATTGGCTGGCTCCTGGGCTGGTGCCTATGATCTTCTACGTAGTCTGAGCACTTGTTACATAGAACACAAGATGGTTGTACACTTTGTAAACAGATAAACCCAAGAGGAGAAGAAGAAGACGAAGAAGAAGACGAAGAAGAAGAAGAAGAAGAAGAGGAATATTTCCGACTTAAACAACAAACAATCTGTTCCTTTGTTGTCTACCAGATTTTTTTGTTCATCCAAAAAATGAATGTTCAAGTTTTACAGCAGCTTAGAAAAATAACTGTTTCTGTATGTACAACAATGTTGATAAAGACATGTAAAAGTTGTATTTACAATACCGTTTGCTGCCTGACCCAGGGCAGCGTCTTGTATGCAGAAGCAGTTTGTTGGGCATTTACTGGTTTTGAATTAGCTGAACGTGGTAGAGTTAGATATGGGCAATGCAAGGCTTGAGGAGTTCAATGATGATCACTGGTTGTCTTAACTACTGTTTATCGTTTACTCAAATAGAAGTTAGCCGATATGAAAACATAATTCACATTCTCCCTTCTTACAACATAACGATTCAGTTGAACCAACATGCTAAAGTAACACGCAACTACTCGGCTGGCCTCTAGATCATCATCATCATCATCGTCGTCGTCAGCGTCATCATTTATAGCAAATCATTTTTCTGACCGTAACACGGTCAAAAATCAGGCAACATATTAAAATATTAAAAAAAGACATGAATAGAGACGAAGGGATGAAGGGGAACGCGGACCCTTGTGGAGGGAGCCGCGCTAAGACCTCATGAGAAAGCGCCACAGTGCAGTGAGAATCGTGTTCATGTCGCCCCTGTTTTACATTCAGTTCTAAAGACTCCCGGACCGCGTCAAGAGTGCTCGCTACCTTCCTATTGGACACACTGCTACCCAAGTTCATCTGGTATTTTAAGGCATATGTATGCTATCGTACGATCAGGAAGGGGAGACCGGTTCAGAGTGAATGCTGTGGTTCACATCTGTCCCAAACCTCCCCAGGTGACCATGTGACGTGTCAGGTGATTGCCCCTGCTGTCGTTTTTTCTTCTTCTTCTTTTTTTTTTTTAAACAAGCCAGATGTTATAGCAGCCATTTTTTTCCCAGCTGCATTGCATGTTCTATGGATGACAGAGATGGTTTCCCTTGCGTTTTTTTGTCCCTACACTTTAAAACAACTCCCTCATTAGTCAACGTCTTCTATCGTATAGATGTTGGAAGAGGGAGGAGCAACATTATTTCATAAAACTCCCCAATACTTCTCCGTCGCAGTACTAAATGGAACTGTACAGATCGCACCGCGTGTTACACACCCAGACTCGTAATACTCCTCTGAGATGAACAGAGTTAAGTTATCTCAAATGAAATGTTCAAAGTGTCTCAGAGTGTGCCGAGGTTCAGACACGTTTAGCAGCAGATGTGCACACCTGTGTCATGGTTTCGTCACACACAGATCTCTACTCACCAAACACTAGGCTCTCTGATCATCTGAATGGGTTCACCTTCACATCGCACATACAGCTTGAAGGACACACAGAAATAGAGACAGAGGGGGAAGGAGAGGGACAGTGTGCGTTTGTGTGTGTGTGTCACATACATACACGCACAAAATCATACACATTAACAGGGAAAGAGATTGAGATGGAGAGAAAGAGAGATACAGAGAGAGAGAGAGAGAGACAGAGAGACAGAGAGAGAGAGATACAGAGATTAATGAGAGAGAGCGAGAGAGAGGGTGACTGACAGAGAGAGAGCACAGAGACAGAAAGAGAGAGAGAGTGTACAGAGACCCAGAGAGAGAAAGCTACAGGGAGAGCGAGAGTCAGAGCGAGGGGGGGGGGGGTCTTCAAACGCTCAGGGTCATGTTGCGGAGAAGCCACTGCTGTGAGCGGCTGGAGCTGCAGTCCCTCAGAGTAGGCACCATCTTGTCGTCCTCTGTGGGCATGTCCAGACACTGGTTACTGTTCACGTGGAGCAGCGTCAGCCGCTGGGAACACAGAGAGAAAGAGAGAGAGATAGGTCATGTTCTCACACACAAATACAGGACTAAGGTGTCCACAAACAGCATGTAAGTTTTGAAAAACATACATAGGTCCATTCATAACCTCACACCCAAGGGCAACGACGGATGCACCCTCAAGCACACGTACACATGCACACGCACACACGTGGATACATTTCTTTCTAATCCATAGTTATCAAAAACAAACACACAAACACCCCACACATGTCGGTGTGCGTGTGTGTTTAATCCATCAGTGTGGAGGTGTGTGATTAATCGATTGACACAAAAACACATACACACACACAAACGCACGGTAAAATGAACACAAAAATAGTTTTCCTCTCCTCTCACAGAAACAAAGCCCTGAGATCAATTTCTCTATTACACCAGAAGAAGGCATTACCACATGCAAACTTCCAATCAATTATTTTTAATTCCCTTTTTCCCACGAATATAGACTGAAAGAAACAAGTGAAAAAAGTATTAAGACCCAAGCTTTTTATTTTACTGGATATATCTTTCAATGTCATCCCTTCTGAAACTACTGAATGAATGTTTTTTCTTCAAATGGAAACGTTCTGAATTTGAACCGGCTTGTATTGGTAAAAACAAACAAGTATGTGGTAAAACCTGGAGCTAGAAATCCAGTGATCATGCTCAGTGTGAATAATGGAGGCTCTAAGTCTGATGTGCCATACCACTGGTCAGACACACATTATATCAATTGTAAATACCTTGGGATAAAATTTTAACTAAATGACGAGGACGTAAAAACCTGTTGCACTTATTTGACTATTCCTAAATCTTTATTCTACCTTTTTCATTCAAATTTAAAATCCTAAAAGACATTGAGACATTCCAAAAAAAACAAGATGGATGTCTCTGTGTTGTCGTCGTCTGTGATGAACTACAGACCACTGAATACGTGGCGGTTGATGACATAATACACCTCCCACCCCTCGCTCAGAAACAGCGCCATACAGCAGCATCAGGAGCTGTTGTGTTTGTCTCCGTGTGTGTTGTCGTCCCCCCAGGCCGGGGGTCAGGAGTTCCCTCCTGATGCGGAACGCATGTGGAGGACATCGGGGCTTTCCGGGCCCTTCCGCAACCGGAGATTAAGATGGCGGTACCGATAGAGCACAGCAGTTCGATTATTGGCCAACAGCAGAACGAGGGAGGGATTATCACCCCCCGATAGAGATCATGTAAACGTGACTGGCTCTGTGGGAAAGGTCGAGGTCGTCAACAGCCAATCAAAAGCTTTTGTTGTGTTTGTGTGGAAAACTTCAGGAAAAAGGAAAACCTGGGCTCTGTTCTGATCATTCTGGGTCTAAGGGGCTAATGCGGACAACACATTTTTTGATTGGTTTTGTGTTAAGCGATTTTCCGCCATAATCCATGAAAAAGGGATTCAATGTTGTTGGATTACATTGTCCCAAAGGATTATGTTGCAGCCAGTTTTCACGGATTACGCCTGCAGCATTCCCGATCTATATTACCTATTCTAAAAATTGTTGTCTGCATTAGTCCCTTAGACTCAAAATGATCAGAAAATTAGGGTTGCTGTGGAAAAATCTGTACGTTTTTCCTTTATGGAAGTGATGAAAAAAATACACAGTAGGGGAAAACAAATTGAACTGAAACATGTTTTATTTCAAAGAAAAGTTCTATTTAATTGCAACACTAGTCAATGGTCATAAAAAAATCTATATTTTATGTACATTCTTAAAATGTAAAGATTAAGAATAAAGTGACATTTCAGATTTCGTTTGGAATATATGACGTGGTGCGCACAACACGATCTACGTCTGATTCGATTCAGCTTGGTTTACCGTCCTACAAAGAGACGATAACCCGGTATACCTTTTTCTATAAACGCAGCCAACAACACATACACACACATACATAAACGGAAACAAATCGGTACACATGAACGCAGGAAGGACAGCGATACGACCAACACATCACAGTTTACATCATAAATGAAGATTAATTCAATGTAAATGAGTTGTTAAGTAAACAACGCAACATTGTGAAATAACACAAGCTAATACTGAGTCACTGAGCCGTGGAGCAACGCATCGAGTTAATCAAATGTGAAATTAATAATTGTAATAATTCACTGCGGACCCGAGTCCTAACCATAATGTCTGTGAGGGTAATTCTTCCCGTGTTTAGCGTTGTGCCCCAATCCCTCATTTGAAAAGCGACTGAGCTGTGTGCGTGTGCGTTTTTGACATCAAGCAGAAATCCGAGCTGAAGTGCACAAAACCGAGAACCAATATCAGTCAGGCAATAAATTCCAATTACCTGATGTTTATTCTTCCACGATACACAAAGACCAGGTCACGCACCCACGCGCGCACCAACACAACCCACGCACACACTGAGTTATTGACACAAAGCAGCATCGCAGGTGGCCGGCCATTACATTGAAATCAGAGCCGGCCGTAAACCTACTGCCTGACACAGCTGCCCTTATTGTCTGGCTCCTCAACCCTGTTTCATAATATTCAGCCCCATTTTGAATTCCTGCTACACTTTAGACACACAAATTAACAGGAAGAAATAGGACAGCATGGATGACATTGTATAATGCTGTCCTGCCATGGTAAACACCAGTGTGTACAATATTGTCAATATTAACCGTGCGCAGTTCCATTCGGATTCAACAACGACCAAAACATAACACGGCTTCCCGTGTGCAGAACTAGGCCACATGTATAAATCATAACACACACGGTGGCAATTAGCGTGATGCTAGCCTCCATTCAAAAGCGTGTCCGACTTACTCCACAGAAGGCTATAACCGGAGCAGGAAGAGAGCCCCTTTATATTTAATGAAAATATTAGAAATCTGGAGCCCTTGTCGTAGCGCTCATAATTATTTCATGGGTCCTCTGAGGCCGCGAAAACTCTCGCCTCAGCCTTCCGGCGGAGCAGGCGGTGTCAGAGGAGCGGCGTGCACGTATGTGTGTGTGTGTGTGTATGTGCACTTATGTATGTATGTATGTATGTATGTGTGTGTTTGTGCCTGTGTGTGTGTCTGTCTCTCTCCGCGTGTACGTGCGCGCGTGTATGTGTGGATGTGTGTGCACACGCGTGTGTGAGAGTGTGTGTGTGTGTGTATGTGCACGTATGTACGCACATATGTGTTTGTGTGTTTGTGCCTGTATGTGTGTGTGTCTCTCTGTGTGTGCGTGTGTGTATGTGTGTGTTTGCAGCTTAGACCAGCTAATTAAATGAGCATGGCTTCAACCTCCGTCTTCGCTGGGTGGAGAACATTTATCGTCTCCGTTACCAGGCAGCAGCAGCTGCAGCAGCAGGCTAACACCGCCACCGCTCCTCCAACATAACGAACAAAATCCATGACACACCACTGGGGGGGGGGGGGGGGGGGTGTTTGTGCCTGGGGACCACTTTGTGTGTGTGTGTGTGTGGGGGGGGGCTACACAAGGGCTCCTAATAGAGCCCTTGTGTATGATGGGTCTTGTAGCGCCTGGCTGTAGCTGGAGGTCCAGCAAGAGACAGGAGGCGGGGGAGGAGGAGAGAGAGAGAGGAGGAGGAGAAGAGAGAGAGAGAGAGAGAGAGAGAGAGAGAGAGAGAGAGAGAGAGAGAGAGAGAGAGAGAGAGAGAGAGAGAGAGAGAGGAGAAAGGAGGAAAAGGAGAAAGGAGGAAAATAGATAGAAAGGAGGAAGAGAGAAAGAGAGAGTGAGACAGAGACAGAGAGGGAGAGAGCGAGAAAGAGTAGGAAGAGTGGGAGAGAGAGAGAGAAAAGTAAGCGAGAGAGAGAGAAAAGTAAGCGATGAGAGAGAGAGAGAGAGAGAGAGAGAGGAGGAAAAGGAGAAAGGAGGAAAATAGATAGAAAGGAGGAAGAGAGAAAGAGAGAGTGAGACAGAGACAGAGAGGGAGAGAGAGAGAGAAAAGTAAGCGAGAGAGAGAGAAAAGTAAGCGAGAGAGAGAGAGAGAGAGAAAGAGAAAAGAGAGAGAGAGAGAGAGAGAGAGAGAGAGAGAGAGAGAGAGAGAGAGAGAGAGAGAGAGAGAGAGAGAGAGAGAGACAGAGAGGAATAGGAGGTGGAGGTGGAGGTGGAGGAGGAGGAGGAGGAGGGATGAACCAGGCCAACTAACAGCAGGTTACCTCTCTGTGGTGACTCTAACACGCTCCAGCGGTCTCAGAGGCTGCTCAGCCAATTTACCCTGACTTGCCCCCCTGCCCCCCCCCACCCCATCCAGAAGGGAAAACGGGTGACATGCTACAGTGAGGCTGCACTCCTCAGCACTTCGGAGAATACAGAGACCCGGGAATTTTCTGTAGAACAAAGCGGCTTCTCAGAGGAACACCAACCCGGACTAGCAGACGAACAAGAAAACGTGGAGCAAACTCCTGCACACAGATTTGCCGTGTGCCGGACAGGGTTAGGGTTAGGGTTGGGGGGCGGGGGGGGCAGCGTTATAATTGAATTCGCTGCGTTGACCACAACACCTGGTCGGTGCAGCTGTACCCAGCTGCTTCAGGGCCACGGTCGCCCCGCCGTAGAAGGGTTAGGACGCCGGGACGAGAGCCGGCCGCCACATGAAGGATCACTTCAAAAGGACTCATAAACAACGGCGGGCCCCGCTTCAATCTGCCCTCCGCCGCCGCCGCCACGCGCCTAGTCAGCTAAAAATAAACCCGACCGCCACCGTTTCTTGGCTGCGGTGACCGATGCGGAGCCTGTCTGGAGGACGAGCGGTGTGGTTCCTGGCGTTCCAAAAAATATATTTATTTAAGGAAATGAATGTCAAACGAGATCTGATTCGGCATGAAGGCTAGCTAAAGGTCTCGGAGATAGCAGCTCACGCTAGGAGCGCCACACTGATGGCCGCGTCTCTAATGGCCCCCTCCCCCTCTTTCTCTCTCTCGCTCCCTCTGTATCTCTCTCTCTCCCTCTGTATCTGTTTGTCTCTCTCCTGCTGTATCTCTCTCTCTCTCTCTCCTTTTCTCTCCCTCTGTATATCCTTGTTTTTCTCTCTCCCGCTGTATCTCACTCTCTCTCACTGTATCTCTCTCTCTCCCCTCTCTTTCTCCCGCTGTATCTCTCTGCCCCCCCTCCCTCTCTCTCTCTCCCACTGTATCTCTCTCTCCCCCTCTCTCTCTCTCTCTCTCTCTCTCTCTCTCTCTCTCCCCCGCTGTATCTCTCTCTCTCCCTCTCTCTCTCTCTCTCTACCGCTGTATCTCTCTCTCTCAATGTATCCTTCTATCTCTCCCTCTCTCTCTCTATCTCTGTCTGGGTCCCACTCTTATTACATTTACTTTGAGAAGGTCACCGGTAATAGCTCCTAAATGCCTTTGAAAACTATTTGCATCAACATTTTGACTAATAGCCAGAGGCAGCCCATCAAAACAAGCCCGGCGCATCTCAGCCTACAGACGACACATCGAGAGACGAAGCCTTGATGATCAAATCAACAACCGTCCACTAAACCGGGCTCGACCGTGTAGTGGCTCGCTTGTTCGATTCCCCGGCCGAAAGGTGTTGGGTTCAAACCCCCCCCCCCGAGCAAGGCGCTTGACTCCTCTCTACTCACCGGCTGTGACCCGCATCTGAATTCACAGAGAGTCACATGGGATAAAGTCATCCGCTCAGTCACTACCTAACAAATACACAACACAAGACACTCAGTCTAGAAACGCCACACAAACTACCGAGCTAGTCCCCAGCTAGCGATCGCGTGCTACGGTACTGACCTGCTCCCGGGGGCCCCGGGGTGCCCTGGCGCGGGCCCTACCGGGGCCCTAGGGGACGTAGTCTGCGGGGCTGAGGGCCAGCCGCCGGTACACACCGAGGCGGGTGAGGTTGCGGAGGGCCCATGTCTGAAGGGGGGTGTCGTTACAGGGCTCCACCACGGGGGCCCGGCTGCGGCTGACGCTCAGACAGGAGCCGCTGGGGATGTGTTGGAAGGTGTGTCTCTACAGCCGCCGGGGGGGGGAGGGGGGGAGACATGCGGAGGGTGAGCCGTGCGAGGGTTTGCGGGGGTTTTTGCGGGGGGTTGGAAGGGGAATCTTTTATTTAGAGAGGGAAGCTTACTAGGACAAAGTGGTGTGTGTATGACTTGACGTTACACACCCCACGAGGCAGCCCTTTGAGTCGGCCTCGTGCATGAAATGTGCAATACAAATGAAGTTGACTTGCCTCGCCTTTACGTCATCCTCATCGTTTTAGGGGAAGGAGGTAATCATCCCCCCCCCCCCCCCCAAGAAACAGACTTTGACAAAACCTCCAATGTCGTAAATGTCTTTAAAAGACCGTGGCTTGGTTTGTTTTCTCCCAGGGAGAGGAACTGCAATCACAGTGTTGCTCTGGTACATTTTCTCCCTTCTCAAAACACATTACTCCTGCTGCTGATAAAGCGAAGGTGAGGGTTCCACTGCCGAGAGCGATAAGAGATTCGAGTGCCGCTACACATCTGCCGCGCGGCCTCGGAGCGGCTATTGTAATGAACGGCGCCCGAGCGAGGCTCTGTCAGCCGGCGAGTGGGCGATAGGGGACGGGCCGCCGTCCATCACGCCCGCCTGTCACGTCCGACCATCCACACAAAGGGAACGCGAAACAAGGAAAGCGCCGGAAACTCATGACCCGGAGAAATGTAAATGGGGGCCCCGTAACTACTCAGTACTAGCCGGGTATCAGCCACGCAAAAGCAGACGCAGACATGCACGCACGCACACACGCCCGTGCACACGTACGCAGACACAGACACACACAAGATAAACAGACACACATGCACACACACACACACAGGAAAGTAAAGCCGAGCGTTTGACAGTCTGAAGAACTCCTCATCGTTTGACAGGTGTGACAGGCGCACACATTCAGGTTGGGTGTTATTCAAATCACTCTCGGGTGCAGAACACAAAAAAGGGAAACGTGCGGAGACTCCGCGGTGGCGCTCAGTGCTTTCTCCGGGCCATGCCCTCGCCCGCGACACTCTCCCTGTGACTCTCGCAGACATCTTAATCACAGACGTCCTAATCATCAATCTTTTATTGGAGAGGTCCTCCCAGAAGTGATGAATAGAGCGCCATGCATTGTTAATGTTCCAGCAGGCTTCCTCCGTGTACAGAGAAGCCTCACGTGTTGTGAGTTTTGAGTCAATACGACTATTTTAGTGTTCACTCCGAGTGGGTAAAAATAGAGGAATGGGGAACTCCCAAGACGGCTGAATCCCGAAGAGAGCTGCACTCTTTTATCACGTTGACTTTGAAAACATCCCACTTATTAATTCTGTGCGTTCCTGTTATTTCCCCCCATTCAGTTTTGCGGTTGAATGACAAAATAGACTGAGTACTGAGACTGGATCATGTACGGTTTATCCCAATTAATAAATATTTTGTCTTACATCACACTCACTCAAGGACCAAACAACATTGATATTTTCTAACAAGGGCCATAACTATACAACAACTAAAGGAACCACGTTCAATATTCAACACAGGGAGATGTTGAAGACAACAACACGACAAACCCATTACTTCACCACTAGAACCATCTCAAGGGAAGGAGTAATCTTAAATTGGATGTCACCATCTTACCTCGAAATCATATTCCCACTTGCCAACGTACTACATGAGAGAAGAAAATGCTGATTGTATCAGAGCAAAAAAAAACAATTGATGCCCCGTTCAACATGCAGCGCCAACTGTAAACATAAAAAACGCAATCACTGACATGTGGCACCATCTGGTGGCCAGAGTGGGCATTACCGCATTCGGTCTGTCTCGTCAGCGGTTTTGTCTCAGATATTATCTCACACATCACATACATGGAGTTATGCCGCCTTCAAAACAGCTCGGTGGTTCGGAAGCTCTTACGTGTCTTTACGTAAACCTTCCCTTCTTCCGAAATAAGAGCCCTCAGGAAACGCCCCGTAGAAGTTCGTAGGCTATGACATAAAACCAGAAAACTGATTCTTCTGGAGACTAGACTTCATAACAACAACAACAAGTATGGATGCCCGCAGGGACCTCTTTGCGCTTCTTTGCTGAATAAGATAAATCAGCTATTAGAACTGCTTGCGATGGTTGAACATGACACAGAATTTATCCGGTCATGTTTATAATTGTAAGCTATAATTTATCGTAATGCAAACGTTAGAATGGGTGTTAAGTTCGCCTCATAGTGCTTGCTGCAAGTTCACTTTAGTCTATCAATGAAATGGGCAGCCATTGTTGCGACGTGAACTCGGTAGCTTTACTTCCGCACAAAACTTTTCGACCCACAGAGTGTTCAAAGCACTTTCCTCCGAGCTTAAGGTCCGAACCTCCGAACCTCCCGGAAAAACTCTAACCGTTTTGAAGGCGGCATCACATCTCTGTAAGATGTGGTCGAAAACCACCAGCCATGCTGCGCTTACCTCGGTGTCGTACTCAAACATCTGGTTGCCCTTCATGTGATGGCACTTCAGCATTACGACGGGGCCGTTGAGACGGGACACGTCCAGGCAGAGGTCGTCCGTACGGATCTCCTTGTCGGCCGTGTACGAGAACACCTGCGGAGAACACAAGGGTGGAGCTTCCTGAACGACCATCTGGAATAGTAGGGTCGTCGCTATATTGGAGGTACACTTTAGATACGATGAACGCTTAGGCCACAATATGAGCATACTGCACACATAAGGTTGTTGGTTGTTGCTATATACATATTGTACGTCTAAAGTTTCTCGTACCGAACAATAACCTGGCTAACTAGCAGTGTTTAAGGCTCCCGTTCCAACCGTTAACCTGACTAACTAGCGGTGCTTTTAGCTTTCATACCAGAGGTCACCATAGCTTACTAGCAGCATACTAGGCTCTCCTATCAGAGGTTACCATGACTAACTAGAAGGGGTTTAGACACTCATACCAAACATTAACCTGGCTAACTAGCAGTGTGTGTTAGGCGCCCATACCAAAGGTTACCATGACTAACTAGCAGAATGTGCTAGGTTCTCCTACCAGAGATTACCATGGCTAACTAGCAGTGTGTGTTAGGCGCCCATACCAAAGGTTACCATGACTAACTAGCAGAATGTGCTAGGTTCTCCTACCAGAGATTACCATGGCTAACTAGCAGTGTGTGCGAGGTCCTCACCTGGTTGCCCCCCATGCCGTGGCAGTTGAAGAAGCCCACCTTCTCGTTCTCCTTCCTCCCCATGTTGTCCACACACTGGTTGGTCTCCACGTTCCTGATCTACGGGGGGATACGAGTCGTCAGGCGGTGTGTGATCGAACGACCTTCAAGGTTGACCGTTGGTCTTCTGTGTGACCTCTGCGTGACCTTCCATCTGTTATGGTGGACTGTTCGTTTATTTACTGCCTGGGACATGACGATTCAGTGCAGCGACTTCCTATCATGTATTTCCAATAGTATAACAGTAAAAGTAGAAATGTTAGTTCTTAAACGTTAATGGTAGAAATGTTAGTAGTTTACAAAGTTATATTAGAAGTATCAGTTGTTTCACATTTGGTAACAATTTTATAATTAATGTATGCCCTATTGAAAGTAAAAAGAAAAGTTTTAAAATAAAATCACCTGTAATAAATTATAGGGGCTGCCAAAAGAACAAGCTATGTTTAAAGATTAAAAAGAACAATTATGTGACCACATGGTGCCTGAGCCCGCACCCCTCCATCGGAGAAACTGTCAAATTAATGACGTTGCGATCCACTGAGCTGTGCAATAAATGTGCAGTCGTATAAAATAGTCTTGGAAGTAATTATCTCTAACACGATAGAGAAGCCGAATTTGTAATTAGTTTTAGCATGAATTCTAGAATCTCAAACTGTTAGACGATAAAATTGTTTGTTTGTTCATGCGGATTGGGGGAAATGGAGATTGAGATAGAGAGAGGGAGAGAGGGGGTGAGAGAGAGCGACAGAGAGACAGAGAGAGAGAGAGAGAGAGAGAAAGAGACGGCGTTTCATTGCAGTGAATGTTTAACAGCCCAGTGGAATGGTCTGAGTCTTAGCTGCTGTACACACACACACACACACACACACACACACACACACACACTCTCTATCTTATAGTCTCTATGTCGCTCTACGTTAGAATCTCTTATTAGAGTCTATGTCTATCTATGTAAGGGTCTCTATCAACCTCTATCTTAGAGGATACGTCTCTCTATGTAACAGTCTCTGTGCCTCTCTATCTATTTTAGCTCTCTGTCTCGCCTCCGTTAGCTGTATGTCTATTTAAGCAAACATTTTTTTTTATATATGAATCAATAACTGTAGAAAGTAATGTTTTCTCTTCCATGAAACAAGGAATAGCCACAACCTTTCCACCTTAACCTCTATTCCGTCGCACACACAGCCTTACAGCTGCAAGCATGTGACATCATCCCTTAGGACCGTTTTATAACATGACCCTCGGTACAGAACAGACCATGACACAGAACTGATTCACCACCACATAACTACAGATACAGAGAGACAGAGATACAGAGATACAGAAGAGGAGAGAGAGAGAGAGAGAGAGAGAGAGAGAGAGAGAGCGAGAGCGAGAGAGAGAGAGAGAGAGAGAGAGAGAGAGAGAGGAGACACAGACAGAGAGACAGAGAGAGACAGAGAGCGAGAGAGTGAAATAGAGAGACTCACACACAGAGACAGTGAGAGAAAAAGAGAGCGACACAACGAGACAGAGAGCGAGAGATAGATAGAGAGACATTGAGAGAGAGAGGGTGAGAGAGTACCTCTCCGAGGGAGTAGTATCTCCGGGGGATCTGGGAGTCGGGGTAGATGTTCTCCAGGTACCAGGAGAAGGGCTTGCACTGCAAAGCCTGGCGGAGGGCCTTGCGAGACGAGACGTCACCGTAGTCCACACGCACCACGCCTGCAGGGCGCGACAGAGAGGTCAGATGATGACAAAACTACAAGGATGAGGTCAGAAGATTGCAGAACTACAAAAATTAGGTCAGAATACTACAGAACTACAAAGATGAGGTCAGAAGACGACAAAAAGACATCAATGAAATACAGAACAGATATTGCACAATATTACATCATATGAGTAGCAGCCATTATAAATGAAAAAATACATGTGGGGTTGACTCTTTAAAAGCATTCATTAATAATTTCCCTCATTTATTATTACTTGTTGCAAGTGAAATTCGTTGGCAATGTGAAATATTCTTGACCTGATACCATAAGTGAAACTATAGATGCCACCAACATGACATGTCTATGACATAAACCACATGACACATAGACAGTATGACGGCTGGAGACAAACAGCAAAAGGCTGAGGGAATGCCCAGCCCTGTGAAAACCAATGGTATAATATAAGTCTGAATTGTGCTGCTTTTATTTTCCCCTATAATGCTGAAAGATTAGGTACAATATTTTGAAAGATGAATGTCGAGATGCAGTACCACATCCCACCACTAGATGGATCTTGTGCATCACGCGCCACATAAATGGAAATTCTTCATCTTGAGGGCTCCTCAGATTGTCAAGGTTGCCTTATCAATTGCACACCGTTGACGCAGCCATCATCTGTCTCAGTAACTTTTCTGTATAAATAAAGTCTTCTCTCCTCCAAGATATCTCCCTCTCTCGCATGGGTCTTCAAACCCACTCCGAATCAGCAGGGTCTGCTCACAATTGTATGAAAATATAGTATAAATTGAAACAAGGGTTTTGTTGAACAGAAAGGATACCATGTTTGCAAGCCCATAGCATGTGTTAGCATCGGCTAGCCTTTGTTAGCATCAGCTAGCCTGTGTGTCCATCAAACGCAGGCTAAAGAGGCTTAACTGTTGGAACGAGCCCAGTGGGGATTTGACCATCCTCCCAAAATACGTGGATCGGCTACACAGCCTGCACACAGCGACAGTATGAGGCTCTCGCTGTCTCTCGTACCCTCTCGCTCTTAACCTTTATCTCTCTCTCCCCCTCTCTCTCCACCCCTGTCTGATTGCCTCACTTACCCCCCTCTCTCTAGTCCTCTTAACGTCTTCTGTGTACCCTCTCCCTCCTCTCTGTCACTTCATCTCTCTCGCTCTCTTACTTTAGCTTAGTCTCTCTCGCTCCACCCTCCCTCCCTCTCTTCTCTCTCTCTCCCTAGGGTCTGGGCATCGCACGCCCGCCGTTGATGAATAGCCTCTTTGATTGCAGAATCACCAGCGCAGAAGGGGAGGGACAGGGGACTAGGATCAGGCACGCTGTTCTGACCGCTCAACGCACGGGAGCCCCTGAACGATGCCATCCAGCGGAACGTTCCCAGTCACCTCAACGCTCCAGGTCCACGGAACGCTCCCAGCCCCTGAACGCTCCCGGCCCCCAGCACACCTGGTCCTCTCAACACTCCCAGTCTCCTGAATGCTCCTGGTCCCCTCAACTCTCCCAGTCTCCTAAACGCTCCCAGTCCCCTCAACGCTCCCGGTCTCCTGAACGCTCCCAGTCCCCTCAACGCTCCCGGTCTCCCTGAACGCTCCCGGTCCCCTCAACGCTCCCGGTCTCCTGAATGCTCCCAGTCCCCTCAACGCTCCCGGTCTCCTGAACGCTCCCGGTCCCCTCAACGCTCCCGGTCTCCTGAATGCTCCCAGTCCCCTCAACGCTCCCGGTCTCCTGAACGCTCCCGGTCCCCAGCACACCTGGTCCTCTCAACACTCCCAGTCTCCTGAATGCTCCTGGTCCCCTCAACTCTCCCAGTCTCCTAAACGCTCCCAGTCCCCTCAACGCTCCCGGTCTCCTGAACGCTCCCAGTCCCCTCAACGCTCCCGGTCTCCTGAACGCTCCCGGTCCCCTCAACGCTCCCGGTCTCCTGAATGCTTCCAGTCCCCTCAACGCTCCCGGTCTCCTGAACGCTCCCGGTCCCCAGCACACCTGGTCCTCTCAACACTCCCAGTCTCCTGAATGCTCCTGGTCCCCTCAACTCTCCCAGTCTCCTAAACGCTCCCAGTCCCCTCAACGCTCCCGGTCTCCTGAACGCTCCCAGTCCCCTCAACGCTCCCGGTCTCCTGAACGCTCCCGGTCCCCTCAACGCTCCCGGTCTCCTGAATGCTCCCAGTCCCCTCAACGCTCCCGGTCTCCTGAACGCTCCCGGTCCCCTCAACTCTCCCAGTCTCCTGAACGCTCCCGGTCACCTCAACGCTCCCGGTCTCCTGAACGCTCCCGGTCACCTCAACTCTCCCAGTCTCCTTAATGCTCCCGGTCACCTCAACACTCCCGGCTCCCAGAATGCGCCCGGTCCCCCAAACGCTCCCAGAAACCTGAACACTCCCAGTCCCCCCAACGCTCCCAGTCCCCCTGAATGCCCCCGGTTCCCTGAACGCTCCCGGTCAGCTGAACGCTCCCGGTCCCCTAAACTTTCCTGAACCCCCAAACGCCCTCACGGTCCCCCGAAACGCTCCCAGAAACCTCAACACTCCCGGTACCCTGACACGCTCTCGAATCCACCCGAACATTACTGACCCCCGACTGCTCCTGGCTCCCGTAATGCTCTGGTCCCCGATGTTCTGGTCCCCCAACGCTCCCGGTCATCCAGAACGCTCCCGGCCCTGTACCCGGAGAGGTGTGACGGCCGCTTACCGCTGGTCCAGGGAGGGGGTCAAATCATTCCTGCCCTAATATCCTGGATGGGCGGGGGGGGGGGGGGGGGGGGGGGTATGATGCTACACAGACTCATCCATCACTGCCGTCAGTCCGCGCTGCTCTCTGTCTCCGCATCGGCAGCCCCGTGGAGACGGAGACACAGCTCGGCCCTGACTCCCGTTGCCACGGTAACCAAGACCAAATGATACATAATAATAATAAAGAAAGGTAATGGTTGAGACAGGAGGACGGGTGCAGCACTTAAACCTCAAAAGAATGCCAAATTTAAATACACAGTCCTAAATGGAGGAGGAAGAGGAGGAGGAGGAGGAGGAGGAGGAGGAGGAGGAGGAGGAGGAGGAGGTAGATATAGGAGGGGGAGGAGGAAGACGAGTGGGGCATAGGAAGAGTAGGGGGAGGAGAAAGACGTGGTGGAGGAGGAGGTAGGAAGAGGAGGACCTAGAAGGAGGCAGAGAAGGTAGATGGAGGAGGAGGAGGATTGGATGTCGGTGGAGGAGGAGTAGGTGGGAGGAAGAGGAGCTGGAGGAGAACCAGGGGGTGTTAGGTCACTGTGATACCGTGAGATGGGGTCGATAACAGGTGATCCTCCCTCTGTTAGGGCAGCCTGGCCTCTTTAAACCATTAAAGCAGACAGGGTCTGCTGAATGGTAATCACGTTACCGGGGTCAGCGGCCCAATGCTGCAGCCTCGGCACGTTTCTTAATACTCCCCCCCGCGCGGACGAGGTCGCTTCCCGCTCGCCCACGAGATCGCTTTCACTGAATCTCGTTGAAGGCGTCGGTAGTAAAAGCGTTCTTCGGGAACAAAAATGTTCTTTCTAGAACAATCCGCTCTCTCCCCTTGTGGTGTGGTGTGACCGTTTGACTGAGCGACGTGTTGATGGGGATGTTGAACGATTAAATGTGCGACATAAATATGGTGGCTATACGCTGTGTGTTAAACGGCGTCCTCTGGATTGGAGAGTGTGTGCGTCTCGGCGAACAACAGGGTGGTAGGAAATGGATCTTTAAAGTAGTTCAATAAAGCAAAAAGGCTTAAGGGAGTGGAGAAAGGAGAGTTTTCATTGGCATCAATCTATTACTGGCTCATATGCTAGCAGGGGGTGGGAAACCATAGTTCAGTTACGCTGCAATGAAGCAATGAAGGAGAGCTTTTCATATCCATGTTAGCAAATACGAAATAATACTGCAATATTTTTTTTTTACATTACTTTGTAAAGTGAGTAAAACTGCAACTGCTAGAAATCCTATCACCCCCAAGGCATCACATTTGCATCAGATAACTATTTGTTTTTATGTATTTCAGTTTCCTCTGGACAGATTCTACCTTAGTACTTGAGCCAAGCGATATATTTACTGAACACAGGCAAAATCCACTCTGATGAAGGCAGGCCGGTGTTGTAAACAGCAAAGAGCAATCAGTCATCAGGCAGCAAAAGAGTCAACACTCTTTTCCACCGAAAAACATACAACCGCTTAACAACGCTACACAACAATTTGTTTGTGCTCTTTTTTTAAGGAAAATCTGAGGACAGCATTGCAAAACGAGCAGGACTATGAACTGGAGGTCAAAGAGTGTTTACTCTGTTCTGCTTGAAGGCTCATGAATTATATCTACTTTACTTACTATTTACTTATCAAACAGGGTGATCAGAAGCCTTTGAAGGGGCCTTTCTGTCACAAAGGGGATGGTATGGTTGCAGTGTAAAACCAAAATAAGCTAGCTAGCATTCTCCTGTTTCTAAAGTGCATCTCACAGCATATTTACCCAGACATACGAAAGACAAACAGACAAACAGAAAGACGGCGAGAGAAACTGACAGGACAGGCAGTCGAACATACCCTCCACATAGAGGCAGTTCAGGCTGATTGACCACACCGAAACCACTTCAACAAGCACATAAGGGAACTCTTTCTGTCTGGCCCTATTCACATGTGAGAAACGTGTCGATTCTAAAACCATTTTTAATCTAGATTGCATCTGGATTAACGAGATTTTCTGTTTACACTAAAGGCGCAATGCAATCACAAAGTCTCAGCATGTTTATACAGTAGGGGCTGTTTTCCTCACCTGATATGCATGCAAACACAAAGGTTTTGTGTTTGTAACACATCCTTGGTTCGCACAATCTCAGAAAATACATGGCGTCCATGTATCAGTTTACATTGCTTTGGATATTGATTCACGTTTAGTTATAGAATTATATGCACCAGGAATCATATGGCATTTTTATGTTTCCGATAAATTAGCATATCGTTAGCCTCCTAGCATAATTGCCTAAATTTCATTTTGGCCAAATTGTTATATCTGCCTAACTCCACTCTACTATTGCTGCTGATTCACTGTGCTTTATTGGCTATATCTGGCCAAAGTTTCTGTGACAGTATAAATAAATACATGTTTCCCCAAAAATGTGTTGCTTCTGTTTTCCCGAAAACCTTATATAAATATGACTGGAAATTATGCTATGAGGCTAACAAATGACTTCGCCTCTTGCTTTCTATTGGTGGACGACCGAAGACGTCTGAGCCAATCACGTGACTCGACGGTCCAGACGTCAACGTATCTCTCGTCGTTCTTGATTGGCTGTAGCCTGCGTCACCTCCGGAGGCGGGGCCTACCTGGCGATATGATGTAGAAGAAGTCTTTGAAGTCGTCCATCCAGACCTCGGCCAGCCGTCGGTTGTTCTTGTTGATCACCTGACCCGTTCCCCCGGGGAAGCTGTAGGGCGTGGCCTTGCGGAACACGTGACCCACGTGGGAACATGTGACGATCTCCAGGGAACCCCCGCACTGCCAGATCTGAGAGGCAAGGAGGGAGAGAGAGAGAGATAGAGGGAGGGAGGGGGAGGGAGAGGGAGAGGGAGAGAGAGAGAGAGGGGGGGGGGGGAGGGAGAGGGAGGGGAGGGGAGGGAGGGAGGGAGAGAGATGGACAGACAGACAGACAGACAGACAGACAGACAGACAGACAGACAGACAGACAGAGAGAGTGTGAGAGGGAGAGAGAGAGAGAGAGGGAGAGAGATTGTGAGAGAGATAGAGAGGGAGAAAGAGAGACAGAGACAGAAGGAGTGTGAGAGAGAGAGGGAGAGAGCGAGACAGAGACAGACAGAGACAGAAACAGAAAGACAATGTGAGAGAGGAACAGAGAGCAAAGAAATACAGAGAGCATAGCATAGTAGTAATAATAATCCTAGTAACAATAACAATAAAACTACATTTTATTGATACAGTGTTTTACTTGGCAGCCATAGATGATTGACAGGAGGTAGTGTTGAGGGTTATTACCCTGAAGGACATCTCCAGGTTCTCCCCTCCCCAGATGTCCATCCCTGGATCATACGTTCCTATCTCCTCAAAGTAGGACTTGTCTATAGAGAACAGACCCCCTGCCATGGTGGGGGTCCTGCATACACACACACACACACACACGCACCAACCCACAGGCACGCACGCGCACGCACACGCACACACACACACACACACGCACAAACACACAGGCACGCACACACACAGAGGCACACACGCACACACACAAATGCACACACACGCACAAATGCACAGGCACGCACGCATGCACACACACAGAGGCGCACACACACAGAGGCACACACGCACACACAAACGCACACACACGCACAAACGCACACACACGCACGCACACACAAGCACGTGCAGGCACGCGATCACAGGCACACACACACAATAGTTACCAATTAGACACATTTCTAGGCCATGTTCCAAATCATTAAGAATAGAAGAAAATACATGAAAAACATGAGAAAAAAGATTTTACTATTCCTTTTTTTGTAGGTGGTTTAGACATATGAAAACCATGCACGGTATCCTATGAGATCTATAAAAAACATTTTATTGATTAATAATGGTGAAAATAAATAAATAGTTATACTGCATGTAGCATCAATAGGGCAACAACAGCCACTGCTAGACGTTATTGAGACAGACTTAATTACTGGCTTTCTGCAGCCTCCTTCCCATGATTATAAAGCGGAGCGGGAGATGATCTATTTCCATCCAGAGAGTCAAATGACAGATATTAGTGTTTCTTTATCAGCGAAGTGTTTCATCCCCAGCGAGTCGATTCAACAGCCCGCAATTACCCACAGCACGGGAAAAAACAACACTCTCGCTCGTAGTGTTTTGGTTCATAAAAACTAGTTTTCCAAAGCATTGTCAAAGTGCTGAAAAATGGCAGCATTCATATTTGATTTCCTTTGTTGAATCCTAGAGCGCTGAAACACTCAAAGTCAAACACTCGACCAACCTTTAATTGCTGGACAGTTTTTCTCTGGGCACCGGCTCTGACAAAAGGGGCTGCAACTTTTATTTTGAAGGGCGTACCTGACAGGAAGTGTTCGGTCCCCCTTGCGGCGGTCCATTTCTCTCTGAGGTACGGGGTACCAGCGGAAGTTGAGCTTCCAGTTGAAGCCTCCGTAGGTCATGTCGGAACCGGCCATGTACTCAAAGGTCTCATCGCTGATCACGTCAATGATTGGACACACCACCGCCTTCCTGGGAACACCGACCAATCACGTTAAAGGGTAACAGGGACGAGGCAATGGATGATTCTGAAGCTTTGGAAATGTTGTGTACTCTTTTGAAACCTGTTTCATGATTAAGGATTACTTCAGCATTGCTCAATGTGTTTTTTATATTTATTTTTAATTGAGTTTTGCCATTTCAGTTAACATGTAGGATGGACGGAAATAAACCGTTATATTCTTATTATGTATCCATTCTTTATTTACAATTACCATTTCATCTTGGAACACAGCAAATATTTCAGCAAACCGTACATGCAGATATTTGCAGAGCCTAAAAATCTGCGTTGTCCTTTTAACCTCTAATTGATGCTAAAGATAAAAAATAAAAAAAGAGAGTGAAGTGGCTTTTATAGGTTAACCACTTATAACCACGCCCACTGTGAGTGCCCAGTACCACCTTACAGTCGTCCCCAGTAACCAAGAGACAACCATTAACAAACTGCATCCACAAAGACAACGAAAGCCCTAATGTAACGACTACAGAACCCCTACCGAATACAACAACCTAAAACGACATCCCAGGTCAGGATTTGTTTGTAACCAGATACATGATACATCAAAGGCTCATTATTAAACATGTTGGGGATAATAAGTTGGCAAAAATGAATGTAATTTCTTTTTTTATCCCTGGGACCTCTTGAAGACAGCCGTGTTCAGCCTGTCTGGTCTCAGCTAATGAGCTGCTCTGTGTTATTAATGGAGCCGAGATGCACTCAGCATATATATCTCCTGCACATAATCAAATCTGCCACCGCACCTTATTGCTGCTGCACATACTTATAGGCATCAATATAGGGGCGGGAATCAAAGGAGAAATGGCTCCATAATACAATACAGGCTCTGAAACATGATACTAATTTCTGCCAGGCACCTGGAGCCAAATACATGTCTGTCTTAAAATACGGGATGGGCCTGTGGAAACGGGATCTATTTTAGACTTCCCAATGCAGCCTTCCCTGTTTCCCCTTGACTGACAAGACAGCCATGAAGTCAATTAAAATAACCAATTCTAAATATAATAATAATGAGGAGGAAGCCGCAAAGGGTGGTTTCAGGTCCAGGGGACAGATGAGTTGCTTTCCTTGGCAAAGGTAAATTATGAATGCAAAATAATACCTTCCATACTTCGGTGGTTTTACAATGAGATTCACGGCGGGTATATTTGCATGACACATGCAAACACTTGATAATTTATACTTAAACCTATTATAAATTATAAATACACCTGTGTCTCTCCTGCAGACTTCATCATCATAACACATCTGAACAAGCACTTGCTTAACCTTGAATGAGTCACACATTCATTATGAATCTTGCAGCCTTATGCTAACGTTTAGAGTTATTTGGGTGGTGTTAAGTTTATACAGCGTGTTTTGATTTGAAGGAACATCCATATCTCATGGACTCATGGACCCATGGTTTCTCTCTCTATATATTTTAGGAGCTGTTATTTAAGGAGTGAAGAAAGACAGGAAAAATGGGTCAAGTTATGATACACCACAAGTCCAACCAAGCACTAGGGTACAGAGGTTTGATTCCACCGTGAGCACCTTTAACGAAATGTTGTACGCTAGTGCTTGGTTAGCTAGCTAGTGCCGCTAACCAAGCACTAGCGTACACAAGCTTACACAGGTGTGGTTCCACCATGTGCTCCTTTAACGACATGTCGTTCCGAACGACATGTCGTGTATGCTGTGTATGCTAGTGCTTTGGTTAGCTAGCTAATGCTTGGTGAACGCTAGTGCTTGGTTAGCTAGCTAATGCTTGGTGTACGCTAGTGCTTGGTTAGCTAGCTAATGCTTGGTGTACGCTAGTGCTTTGGTTAGCTAGCTAATGCTTGGTGTACGCTAGTGCTTGGTTAGCTAGCTAATGCTTGGTGTACGCTAGTGCTTGGTTAGCTAGCTAATGCTTGGTGTACGCTAGTGCTTTGGTTAGCTAGCTAATGCTTGGTGTACGCTAATGCTTTGGTTAGCTAGCTAATGCTTGGTTAACTAGCTAATGCTTAGTGTACGCTAGTGCTTGGTTAGCTTCCTAGTCCTTGGTGTACGCTAGTGCTTGGTTAGCTAGCTAATGCTTAGTGTTCGCTAGTGCTTGGTTAGCTTGCTAATGCTTGGTTAGCTAGCTAGTGCTAGTGCTAGTGCTGACCCCTCTGCTCCTCCTACCTGTCCTCCTTGATGCGGGCCAGCAGTGGCTCCAGCCAGCCCGCGGTGCACTCGCAGTGGGCGTCCAGGAAGGTGATGACCTGGCCCTTGGTGGCGGCGGCGCCCCGGAGCCGCGCCCGGATCAGCCCCGAGCGCTGCTCCATGCGCAGCACGCGCACCGGCACCTCCAGCGTGCGCACGTAGTTCTCAAGCTTCTTCTTCAGGAAGTCTGCGTGGAGGGGCCGGAGCGGAAGTAGGGGGGGAGTGAGACGGGAGGGGGAGTGAGACGGGAGGGCGTGTGGGGACATAGGGGGAGTGAGACAGGAGGGGGAGTGAGACAAAAGGGGAGTGAGACAGAGGGGGTGAGACAGAGGGGGAGTGTGACAGGAGGGGGAGTGAGACAAAAGGGGAGTGAGACAAAAGGGGAGTAAGACAGAGGGGGTGAGACAGAGGGGGAGTGAGACAGGAGGGGGAGCGTGAGACACAGTGTGAGTGAGACAAAAGGGAGTAAGACAGAGGGGGTGAGACAGAGGGGGAGTGAGACAGGAGGGGGAGCGTGAGACACAGTGTGAGTGAGACAGAGGGGGTGAGACAGAGGGGGAGTGAGACAGGAGGGGGAGTGAGACAGGAGGGGGAGTGAGACATAGGGGGAGTGTGACAGGAGGGGGAGTGAGACAGAGGGGGTGAGACAGAGGGGGAGTGAGACAGGAGGGGGAGTGAGACAGAGGGGGAGTGAGACAGAGGGGATGAGACAGAGGGGGAGTGAGACAGGAGGGGGAGTGAGACAGGAGGGGGATCGGAGCCACAGTGTGAGTGAGACAAAGAGGGATTCAGACACAGTATGAGTGAGAAGGATGGGGAGTGAGAAGGATGAGTTATGAGACGGGGAGAGTGAGACGGATGGCGAGTGAGACGGAGGGTGGAGTGAGACGGAGGGTGGAGTGAGACGGCGGGGGAGCGAGACATCACGCAGTGCTAACGCTAGGCTAGCGGGTTGTGCGGCGTTTTTGAGTACTTGGTGCAAACCCCAATGTCCCGCGGTCTACCCTGTCGGCGTCCCTTAGTAGGACGCCCCTTCAGCCCCACGTCCCGACTCACTGTGACAGCGTGAGAGACAGTAGGGTCTAAACAGAAGTAGGGAGGATGGGGTGTGTGTGGCGGCGCTGGCCCCACCTCTCTCGCTGGCGTCGTCCACCAGCAGGATCTCCAGCAGCAGGTGGCGGGGCGAGCGCGTGATGACGCTGTGAACCGTCCGCAGCAGCGTGCTCCACGCCTCGTTGTGGAACACGATCACGATGCTGGTGGTCGGCAGGTCGTCGGCGAACACCTTGCTCTTACACCTGGACGGGAGGGAGGGGAGGGAGGGAGGGAGGGAGGGGAGGGAGGGGAGGGAGGGAGGGAGGGGAGGGAGGGAGGGAGGGGGGGAGGGATGGAAGGAGGGAGGAGGGGATGGAGGGAGGGAGGGAGGGGAGGGAGGGATGGAGGGAGGAGGGGATGGAGGGAGGGAGGGAGGGAGGAGGGGAGGGAGGGAGGGAGGGAGGGGGGGGGAGGGAGGGAGAGAGTAGGGGATGGAGGGAGGAGAGGATGGAGGGAGGGAGGAGGGGATGGATGGAGAAAGGAGGGGATGGAGGGAGGGAGGGAGGGGAGGGAGGGAGGTAGGGAGGGGAAGAGGGAGGGAGGGGAGGGAGGGATGGAGGGGAGGGGGGGGGAGGGATGGAGGGAGGAGGGGATGGAGGGAGGGGAGGGAGGCAAGCAACAAGCAAGAAAGCAAGGATGGAAGGAAGGAAGAAGAATGAAGGAAAGAAAGAAAGTAGGAAACATATAAACGAAGGAAAGAAGGAAGCAAAAAAAAAAGAAGAAAGAAAGGACGGAAGACAGAGGGAAAGGAAGGACAATAAAAAATATTTAGTTCCCCCAGTGAAGCCCTATCAGCAGCAGGTAGCTGGTCTTTGTGGAAGATGATTGAGGGAAGTCGAAACCCACCGCCGCCACCGTTCCAGGGAAACAGTCAAACCTGTTACCACCGTGTTTCGGCACAGCGCCTGTAAACACACACCACGCTCCGTTTGACGCCCTACCCCAGCGCCGGCCCGACGTCTCGGCCCCATCCAGCGAGCGAGGGCGAGGCTGAGCGGCGGGCCGGGCGCTGCGTTGGGGATCATGTGAAATAACAACGATCTGACGGCTAGAAACAGCGAGCGGAGAAAGAGTCGGGGTAGGAAGTGACGGATCGTGACAGCAGCCAGTGGAGCAGAGAACAAAAACGCGGCTCATTCCGCTCCAGTCAAGGTGACAGCGCCCGAGTGACACAACTAGGCCACCTAGGTGCCCATTAAGTCGTCTCCGTCCCCCGGCCGAGCCGATGGATGTCAGCGGTGCAGACTTCCCCTTTGTCTTGAGCCGTAAAGCTGCAGACTCCCCCCGCGAGGGTTCAGCGGTGGCTGTTGTTTTTAATGACTGCTCCGCAGTCGCTCGATGGAATGTGATAAATAGGCCGGAGAGTTAAGCTAATTATGAATGCAGAGCGTTTCGTACGAAACCGGTGAACATTGGGATCATTCTGTGAAGATAATCGACATAAAAGTTAATTTTATCGCGTTATTCTTAAGGGAGGACTGCAAAGTCATGGGCAAAGTCAATGTGGTTTCTTCATAGGGACGAAGTTACCTCCTTGGGAATCGTTCACATGAGTAAACTTCGCTTCAGAGTCCCTGAGCGGCGCCTGAATCAAACGGCGGTTTCCGATAGTTCCGGAGTCGAGTTTGAACTGACCCCTGAAACGGCGCTTCTGAGAGGAGCGCGTCGCCGTGCAGACGGATGTGCTGCTCTTGTCGCCCACACACTGCCCTGTGAACGTGGTGGAGATCTCAAGAGTGACGGAAAAAAGTGAACCTATGTAAACGTACAGTACGTTCAGCCGTCGAATGCAAGCGTCTCCCGGCTCCGGCGCTCACAATGCAAAGTAATTACAACGCTTTTATTTTTTTGTGGGGGCAGCTGACACAATTAAGTATGAAAGAGATAACATCTCATTAAGCACTGCCACATAATGAAGGGCCGGGCTGAAATCACAGAGATTTTGAAAGCGGAACGCTAATTACGAAAAGGCGTTTTCCTCCCGTGGGCGGGATTGCATCATTGCCAAATGTGAGGAGATGTTTAGCTCGGGGCTACAATACGGTCTTTGATCACAGCTTCATCCCGATCTGAGACGCCCGTCGCTCCGCGAGACGAGAGAGAGATCCCCGGCTGATACGTCGGGTTACTGAGAGGACTTTAGAACGGCAGAGCGCTCCAAGGTTCACACGATTCCACAGCAGTTGTCGCGAAGGCTAGACGAGTCGTTCTGGACACCGAGGGAGCTGAGGACTATCTCTCTACGCCAAATGAATGACAAGCAGCCCAAGTGAAGAGATATATATATATAACCTAAGCAGTCGTGTTCTCACTGTGAAGACTCACAGAGTCTCAGAGTTGGTTATGGTCTATAAAGGTATGAGGATGGTGCGCTGTATGGGAGCCAGAAGTTAGTGTCAGGACTTGTTGGTAAGATTTAAGAGCTATTATTTGCAAAATCTTTAGAGATGCCATCACCATCCATCAGTTTTTAGTGAGTGAAATAACCTGTGAGAATATTCGTTTGGAGTTGACTGCCTGCCTCTGTATGAGACCGTTTGGAGTTAAGACTGCGCCCAGCTAATTTCTGACCAATTAGGGTATCTGACCATTTCGATTTTAGATCACTCCCGGGGTTCTCTTTCCTGATTAGTTCGGGGAATACATTTCAATCTGAGGAGAGTTTTTTCGGTTGTCAAGTTTTAAATCTTTATTCTGCTTATTCTCGCCTAAATCGTTCCAACAGCCCCTTGATGTGTAATCTTGTTTCCCACACTCAAGCGTCTGAAATATATCTCTGCGATAATGATTGTGGACCAGTTATTTTATACTTTATTCTTGCATTGACTTACATTGTTTCCCTTATGAAGCCCAAAAAGTGTGATATAGATCAAGTTTTATTGATGATATGAAATATATCATCAATAAATATAAACATATATATATTCATTGTTTAATTCATTGATTGATCGATTGATCGATTCATTGAGGGATTGATTGATTGCGCACTCACCCATCGAGCCTAACGTCCGGCAGGCTGCGGTTCAGCGCGATCATGTCGCTGGCCATCAGGTTGAACTGGTTGATCTTAAACATCTCCTTCATCTTGTCCTGGGAGTCCTTTGGGATGTTGACCGCCTTGCCCATCTCCCCCGGCCCCTCGTGGCTCCGGGAGATCACCGCTGGGGAGGGGGGAGAACGTCGGGGGGTCAGGGACCTAAACTCACAGACCAATCGTCTCTCTCTACATATATGTCAGGTGCTGTTGTGCCTTTACGGACAGGACGGTGAAGACAGGAAAGATGGGGTAACTTGTGTTACCCCATCTCACATCACCAATCAAGGACAGGTAGGAGAAGCTGAGGAGGAGAAGGGGCTTAATGCAAGGACAGGACTCTTCTCAGGGGGCCGTATTGGCTAGGTAGTGCTGCTAACCTAGCACTAGCCTACACAGGCTATTCCACTGTGTCCACTGTGTCGTTCCTAGCTAGCGCCGCTCACCCTTTAGGGAAGCTCCTCCGTCAATAGAGACACAGGGGTTTGAGACACAACATGGTGTAAGCGTCTCTTCACACAAACCATTATGGTGCTTTTATAAAATACGTTTCTGTGGTAGGTGGAAAACATTACGGTCGTGCGAGGGCACCCCTTGTTTTCATCGCAGTTTTGGAAGAGCTGAAAAATATGCCATGTTTTTTCAGAAGTGTACTGTGTTCAATTGTGTAAAGAGAAAGTGTGTAGCAAAGGGAAAGACTTATGCACCGTTTACATTTACATTTCTCTCTCCTGACATTTATGGTTCTGGCATCCCAACAGAACATCCCATATACACTTAATACACATTAAGGCGACCTATTTTTACACTAGCGCTCACCTCTCACTCAGCAGCACATTACTGGCAGGCGCTACAGCACTGCAGTCCCCAACGCTCGCACAGATGCACTCCCAGCTTCCATCATTATCACACACACCGGAAAAATATATCATCGTCTCTGCCTCTCTCTCAAACACACACACACACGCACGCACGCATGCGCGCACACACACACTCACACACAATCAAGCCAGGACTATGTATCTGGTGTCTCTACCTCTCTCTCTCTCTCTTAAACACACACAACACACACACACACCAGGAATATATTTCTGCATCTCTGCCGCTCTCTTAAATGCACAAACACACACACACACACACACACACACGCACACACGCATTCACACACACTAGGAGTATATATCTGGTCTATAGTCTCAATCTATCTCTCTATCTATCTCTTTATCTCTCTCAGACACACAGATACACACACACAAATGCACTAATACAAAGACATCTCTCTCTCTCTCTCTAATAATCTCTCTGGGTAAAGGCAGCGATTTCCTCTCAATGGACCACACAATTCACACGAGTCACGTGAGCTCAGGTTAAGAGGATTCCAGGCCGCCCCCTGACCCCTGACTCTCATCTTTATGCTGTGTTGTCAACTTCCCCACACACACACACACACTCCTTTTCTCAATGGAGCTTCCTGACACGCTCCATTAGGCCGCTGTCTTAAATCTGATAGGCTTGGCCACAGATCTTATCAGGATTATTGGGCAACCTGTCCGTCATGTCCAGAGCTCTGCAGAGCACGGCCCCAACTGTGTTATTCTGCAGGTGAGCCTTCGTATCGACGCCAAAGCCTGTTTCACTGAGGAGTTGGCGGAGGTAACATCCAGTTTTTCTTTCTCCTGTTAGGAGGAGTATAATGACAAATTAACTGACATTGAAACCCAAAGACTAGGAAATCGTTTTCAACGTGATTATTTGTCAACCCTTTTGATTTATTTGAATGTCTTCAAATATTACCATGCCGCACCATAATCAATAAAGGAAGACCTATTCCATATATATCCTGTCAGAGAGAGCTTCTAAGCTTGCATTTGAATATGGTGTTCACTCTATCTTATTGAATAACTGACCATGGATTCCTGCATGAAGAGCAGGTGTACACCAGGTCATGAGTCTCCCTCTAGACAGCTTGTCTACGCCGAGCAGCGAGAGCTGGGGAGTAAACAGCAGCTTCAAGGCTGACCCTGAAAACCTCAGGAACTTCTGACTGCTGCTAATCGGTGCTGGAGTCTGCTATCAGTAAAGGGCTAGCATCACGATGTGTTGAGTTAAACATCTCACACCGACAAAGACATGGCCACAATAAAAAGTTACAGGTGATGAGAGGCACGACTTGAAGACAGCTCACGTTTTTTCCAACTGAATAAAATAAAAGCAAAGGTGTAAACACGGTTAGAAATGGTAGAGGCAAATACAAAGTTTGAAATGAAACTAATGCCTGTTTTTTGAACTATTTTCGGTTTCAGCAAAGGCACTGATCAATGGATTCAGCAGACCACCTTGACAAAGTCGGAATAACCAGTCACTATTCATCCATAATGAATATCATACATTAATATTCATCCACGAGCCTGATTTGTTCCCCTGGTACTGAGCCTTGATGCACATCGCATCACTTCACCTGTAGAGGACAAAGAGCCTCCATGATGAACCACGACTACAATCAACCGAGAAGAAAACAGAGGAGTTAGACTCCCAGGGGCTTCGGTCTCGCCCAGCGACCCTGCCTGCAGCGTGGGCCCAACATCCCGCTAACACTCAGCACTAATAAGTCTTCTGGGCCCTGAACACCTCCAGACACCAGAGCCCAGCGACAGGCTTCCGCTGTCCTCTCCACTCCGGAAAAACACAAGACGCTCGCTTGTGTGTAATGGTTCATCGGCTGTTTCATTGCATCTTTTACTGTAGGTTGGCTGGCCGCTTTGATCCGCCCATACCTCAGCCCACAAGACACGGGTCAGTTTTCTTGTTATTGTTTCTTTGCATAGACTGATTGGACCTTTATATAACATCGTTTATATAACCCTAACCCTAAAACACCACTAACCCTAAAACACTAGTTTATGAGGAGGGCTTCATGGATTTCATTAGAAACAGTTGATTAAAAGTTCCCCCGATCAAAGTCCCTGCGCGTTCCCCAGGCAGCAGTCTGCTTCTGCCTGGCTAGACAGACAGATTGCTCTGATCAAATTCAAACACGCCGCTAATTATTATCCTCACGTCCACGCGAGCGTGCGTGCCTACACACCCCGGAGGAGCCCCGTACCACGGACCCCCCCCCCGTGACAGCCGCAACACATCGCATCACTGCACCAACCCAAAGACTTTTCTAAGCAGCGTTCGATACGTCGCGCCGATTAACCATGCAGGATTCATACGGCGCTCAACCCTCCACGTTTGACGAGTTCTGATTGCCTGACATGAGCCAGAACCGGAACCTCAGCGTCGGCGTGCCTGGCTGAGTACCCGCAGCACCGGCAGGATCCAAACGCTCACCCCCCGGTGGAAGTGCTGATCCACGGGCAGACCTGGCTATCAACTGCTCCCCCAGCGCCGTCTCAACCTCCCACAGCTACCTCTTCACGCTGCATTTAGCCTGTGCGATCATGCAGTCCGAGGATTTATTTATTTATTTTTACTTTGTATGGCACTTGTATCACGGGTCTGAGTGAGCGATGAGCGATGCTGTGGAGATCCCCCCAGAGTCTTTCCACCGGGTCAGAGCTGAGGGAGGTGTGGTTCACACACACACACACACACACACACACACACACACACAGATACACCCGCGCATGCACACTCGCACTTACGCACCCACAAACACATACACACACTATTAGACTGCACCTCTCCACAGTCTATTTCCGGCCAAATGATGATGACCGATCATCTTTACCCACGATTGCTTCAGGGGCCAGGAGAAAGAAATGACCAAGCACTGAAAAATGTTGAAATGAGATATGAGCCGTTTTTTCCAAACATAACTTTTGCTGAGGTTGATATGTTTGAAGAAAAACTGTAGATTGCCCTTTGTCAACGTAGGAAAGGTAATATTCGTTCAAGGAAAAGCAAACATTAGAAATACTTGAGTGTTGAAAAATCAATAATTCATTCTGGAAGAACAGCCTTCTTATGTTTCAAAAAGAAGAAAACATAATGAATGGAAGGGATTCTGGGATTGCACGCACGTATTGAATAAAGACGAGCAGTGTTTTGATCTCCTCACCACAGCTCGTTTTACCCTCCCTACAATGACCTCGCAAGGATCAGGTTAAAATCAATATCCAACTGTTCACTATAGATGTCCTTTCTACGGACCAACACAGGCCCATCGTCGTTGAGTCATTACTAAATCAGTAGAAACTGATCCGGACATTGAAGATGAGATACGTTGTGCTTTCACAACTTTGGCACACCGGATGGATCGCCTTTTGACTTTGATGGAGATTCACGATGGCTCCCCAACGCCCTGAGTGTGTAAACACCTGACAGTGAAACCGTTCAAGGCTAACTCTAACACATGCCTTAGCCCTCATTTCAGGCGTTGCACCAAATCAGGCGTTGTGGCGATTACCGCAAACTGCGGCGTCGAGGTGGGAGTGTCAGTTCCTGGCCCGTTTCTGTGACATAACGTTGTGGTTTAAGTTGAGTTCTGGAAAGGACAGAGGTGACCGGTCTCTCTTCTGTCTCCACAGTTTATCGTAAACAGTCACAAGCCACAATGTTAATGTCACGCGGTAAGCAAGGTTCCGCTTCCCGTGCCCGGTCTGATCGCTGCCCTGACGTAATTTTTTATTCGAGATAGTTTATTCAGTTTACATTTTTTCACAGCCCCATGCAGACTCCCACCGCCGCAGCTTAAACGCATTAACCCCCATTCAAAAGAACGGTTGAACCGGCCTTTTCGCCGCAACGCCTGATCCTGTGCTAACCAGGCCTTAAAAGGCACACTCTGGAAGGTAGGATGTGTTGATCGCAGGAGAGATTCGTACAGGATCAGCATCCAAAACCTCCTCAGCCTCCCCACCATCCACAGCCTCCACGACCTCACACATAACAAACGCTGGGATTTGCTTCCTCTACGGGATTATGACATAACAGCTCTGCAGACAGCGGTGTTGATAGGTGAGCGTTTGGATGATGTTTCACTGCTCTTCAACAGAATAGCGATTTGTCCCATTTATTTGAATGCAGGGCTGGCTCGGTGTTACAATGTATGGTTTTCATTGTGCAGCAGAGGATGAATACTGATAAAATAAGACTTCTGTCCTCCCTTTTCTCTATAAGCCTTCTGTCCCCCGTTTTCTCTTTGCACCATCTTAAGGTTGCGCCGTCTATTTAGATTTGTATCGATCTTGACATGCTTATTGATCGCATGACGTAACACAGCAGCACACACCCCATGCGCGCCGTGTAACGGGAGACCTCTGCGTTTCTGTGTGGGTGCGTACGTGTTTGTGTGCGTTTGTGTCTTCAAATCTCCGCCAAGGACCGTTAACTGTCTCTGCAGCGTCTTCCCACCTCGTTCCCCTGTTTAAAACCTCCCAGCCAGCCTCTCTGGGAGCCTGCTTACTTGAGGAAGGAAGGAAATAGCCTGCTAAAGAGGGCTGGCCCGCAGCCGCGGTTCAGGCTAATAAACTCATTGTCCCAGATAGCCAGCCAGGGGACCACAACCAAGGGCTTTCTCTATCAGGCCAATTTAACGTTTAAGTCTTTCGCCCTGAGGATCCATTAACTCCACATATCAAACTCCTTGGCCAAAAATAGACATTGTGGGGTCGGTGAAATCATGCAGTCCATCACAACTGCAAATGAGTAGAACAAATACCCGACCGAACACTCGGTACCACAGCACAGTCGGAACACACACACACAGACACACACACACACACACACACACACACACACACACACACACACACACACACACGTAACAAACCACCTCTTTAGCCTGGTTTCTAGTGGTCCAGAAGAAAACAAGGAACAAGCACATAAAGGTCAAAGGATGGTTGTTCCTACCACTCACCTCTGAGCGCCGGCAGGGAACTACCACTCACCTCTGAGCGCCGGCAGGAGCGAGCGGTCCTTCCTGTCGTCACATTTGTTGCACTCGCTGAAGTAGAGCAGCAAGAAGACGTCCACTAGCACCCACACCAGCGAGGTGGTGAGCACCACCTTGCAGTACACAAACCGCCGCATCGCAGCACCGGACGCACGGGCGGACGGACGGACGGACGGACGGACTGAGGGGCAGACGGCCGGAGGGACAGGGCGAGGGTGGGGGGGGGGGGGGGGGAGGAGTAGGTGGTTTAAGTGTTCAGTAGTGAGCCGTCTGCTGCTGCTGCTGCCGGAGGCGCTGGCTGGCTGGGAGGTCAGGGCGGGCCGACAGGGGCAGATTTGAAGACAGCTGGAGAACACACATCATCCCACTGTGGAAGAGAGGAGGGGAGGGGAGGGGGGGAGAGGGAGGTAGAAGGAGAGGCGTCAGGATGGCCTTGTGTCCACTCAGCAGTTTTGGCGGGGACCACTAGCGGAGCGTTTCTGTAGAAGGGGTCGTAAGGGGTCGAAGCTAACAGGAGCACAGAAAAAAGAGCCCGGGTGAGGGAAAAGATGGAGCATACAACTTCAAAGTGTTTTGAGATGAAAGAGACGTTTAAAAAGGATTCTGTGGCGGGGATGGACAAGGCGACGAGGTGTACTCGTGTGGCTCCTCTCTTGTTTTGCCCGTTTCTCTGTGTTTTTGTGGACTCCCCAAGATCTGTGTCCAAATAATGCATTTCATTCATCTGCACAGCCACCTCCCCCCTGAAAGGATAAGTGACGGCAAATGATGCTGTCGAGCTTTCATCAGTCCACAGGTCTTGGCAGGTAGTTTTCAGCCCCAACATCGTGTTTAGGGAAAACTGAAATGACATGGGCATGAAATGCACACTCAAATGAAAATGTAAATTGTTGAGTATCAGAATTACTCTCTAAGCACTATGCGCATAGCCGTGCAACACATGAAAGAAAGCAATCTGGACCCATTCAGGACCCCATAAGATTTGAGTACCTGGCCACAGACTACAGGATACACACACATTGCGAGATAGGCTATAATTTGAATTGGAATTTCCCCTGTGGATCAATAAAGTATTCATCTATCTATCTATTAAACCACAATATAGTCTAGAGTATTAACAAAAATATGTATTTTGAGGTCAAGGGTTTTTGAAAGCTTATGAAAATAAATAAAGTCTCACTCTGGAGGTTAACATTTTCGAAAATGGGTTTTTGGAGATGTTTGTGTTTGTGAATGTCTTACCAACGCACACCTTTATGTTTCCTTAGAAAAGTCGACAACATATCCTTGCTTTCGGTACCCATGCAGACAACGCCTTCAGAATCCATCACAGACAAGGTGACAATCCCATTTCCTTATCATACCCTTCCCTCAGTCTAGAACCGGCTGACAGCACTCCTCTCTCAGACACACACACACACACACACACACACACACACGCGAACACACACACCCGCACGCACACGAACACACACACACACACACACACACACACACACACACACGCACACGCACGCACACACACACACGCACACAGACACGCACACACACACACAGACACACACACACACACACACCTCTATCTTCTGGGCTTTCTTGCGCCTGCACCGTCTATCCCCGGTACTGACGCTCAGCCCTGGGCTAGACTGTTATCTCATTTGAACAACAAGGCTGCCTGAGCGCAGCTGCATCGCACGCGTTTGATCCCAGCGCCGCTGATAATCAGGGCCCCAGCACAACAGCTTTCACCGGCTCCTCCAGACAGGCCGCAGATGGACACCTTGACGGGCCTCACAGCCGCCCAGCGAGAGATAAGCAATCAGCACAGTCCAATCAACACAGGTGGAGGCTACGGACTGCGTCGATTGGACGCCATCCCAGGTTCCGATGAGGCGTTTAGATAAGTGTTTGCGTTTTGCGGGCTCGTCTACAAAAAAAAAAACGTTGCTTTGGCGATGAGATGAAAATGAAACCTGAAGGTAGTATCGTAACATGCAGAGGATATGTTTGTTAGACTACTATATCTGTCTACTATATCTGTCAGTCTGTCTACCTGTCTGTCTGGTTGTCTATGTACCTGTCTATGAAAATCTGTCTGGCTGTTTATACTGTGCAAGTCTGTCTATTTGTCTTTGTACCTGTCTGTCTATGTTCTGTGAAAATCTGCCTGGCTATATGGTACCTGTCTTTATACCGTGCGACTGTGTCTATTTGTCTATGTTGATTTCTGTCTATGTACTGTGAGAATCTCCCTGTCTGTCTGGCTCTATACCTGTTAATCTACCAAGCAAGTAACAGCTGACCACAGCACCCGTTGACAGGGGAACCAGACTCTCGGTCTTCAGTCTCTTCCGATGGCTACTCCTGGGCTAATGAGTCCGTCCGGTAAAGCCTCTCTCTCAATACTTGATAGGAATGATGAGCTTGTGTTTTCCAAATAGCCAATCCTCCAACTGACAGACAATTCTGCACGCCACCAGAATCAACACACACAGAAATCAATACAACTGCCCCCAGATTATGGATGAATGTTGGAGCAAAATACCAAAAATGGCCTTGTGTCTCTGTGGTTTGTTTCATTTCGTTTTCCCGCAGATACAGAAAGGTATATTCCTGGGTCGATCTTCTACTACTGCGGCCTGACCACGAGGCCCTCAACCAATCCGCAGGCAGCTCCCAGCTCCCACAGTCTCTCACCGGCAGTCTGGCTCATTATTCAGAGCGGATGAATATTTCCCATCTAACACAAGGTCCCTACATCCATTACTAACCACATGGTCCCCCCCGCCCCCCCCCCCCCCCACACACACACACACACACACACACCCATCGACACAAACACCACGACACGCACGTGGCCTCAGAAACCTGCATTTATGAACAGCGTCTCCGAGCGAGCTGGTCGGCCACCACTTTGGCAGACGGATGTAAAAGGGTTCGGTTCGCCTTGACTTGGGTTATTGATAACGTGGCTTTGTGATCGGGGGTAGATTTGAATAACCTTGAGTGACAGTCCTAGACTGGCTTGGTATACCTGCTGCACCCCCTGGTCAACTAGGTTGGAGACATTGAGAGACGGCAAGGACCACCCTGGACACTAACACTATTTGGATGAAGGGTTTGTTTTTCAGTAAACGAGTTGCACGCACTTTCACTTACACACGCACACACACACACACACACACACACACACACACACACACACACACACACACACACACATTCACTTCGACACACATTCACTTTTACATAAACACATTGACTTATTCATACACATTGCCTTATACACTCACACATTCACTTTTACACACATTCACTGATACAAACATGTTCACTGTACATACGTTCAGTTATACACACATATTCACTTACACACCTTCACATGTACAAAAAAACACACACACACAGAGAACTATCCTACCACATCCACATTCACATTCACGTATACACACATCCATCTATGGGACATGTTGTGTTGTTTTTTTTATCTCTCGTGTAACCCAGAACAGACGAGTATAAGAAAGCCACCCAGGGCTGATCAGCTTAACCTCTTCACTACCTGCCTGTCTTAATCTCTCGGCCGACATGCGGGGAACGGGACATGATCCGGATAAGTTAGGTTACGCTAAGCTATTCTTCTCTGACAGTACGTTACTCTTTAAGGTACGAGCTACGCAAGGCAATCAACAATGTCACTCAATCGAATTATTAATGTCCATCGAGTAGGCCTCCCTTTTGCAAAACTTAAGGGTCCACTGGAAGTAGGACGATTGTGCTGTGCACATTAACATTGTTTCATTCAGCTGTGAGAGAAAAACGGTTCTTAGACTTTGACGGTTAACCTGAATTATTACGGCTCATGTGCTGTCCCTGTCCCTCCCGCTCATCATGCATTAAAACCAAATGGTAATGTAAACAACCAACATTAATGCAGATCCCAGATTGGTACAATAATTCATGCACATACCTGTATAAACACTTAAAATGAACGATGATGTACTTACAGAAATTATAGGCGCAGTTCAGACATGGACCCATTCCAGCCTTGTTTGCCAGCAACGTGTTGAATAGTGATAAGAGACATTACCCAAGAATACACATTACGTGCGAATTAAACGATCAGATAGTCCTGCAGACGGGTTTTTATTTCAAGTGCACTGCCTGCAGCCCATCTCAACACCGAGCGATCCACAATCAATAAGACGGCAGCGGTCCCGTTATAGCGTCCATAATGCCCACCGTTATTAGACGACTCAATTAAATTGCTGCCTAGTTGTTATGCAGTCTCTCCCCCGTCACGCAAACCTACACGTCCTGGTGAGTTTCGGATGCCGCTTCATCTTTTCATTTGGGCCCAATTGATATGCAGCAACAACATGTCTATGTGTGCACCACCTGTCCTCCGACAGAATATGATGTGTTACAGCCAGACGGCCAGACGCGCGGAACTCCTCTTTAGCGCAATCTAACATCTGCACAACCTACAACCTCTAGGCTGGGAGAGGATCCTGAATTGTAGCGTTATCCCGGTCTCCCGCAACGCAATATCCGGTCTCCTGGTGTCCTATGAGCTGTGTACGCACTGTCAACAGTCCCCGGAGCTAGAAGAATATAAACATGGCAAGATGAAGGACAACGACAAGGAGAATAAAAAATGTGTTTTAACGAAAAAATCAACAATGTAATATCCGTAACGTTTGACGGAAACAAATAGTTGTCTATCAGAAGTCCCTCCCTCTCTTCCTCATCTCTCACCGCTAAACCCCTATGGCTAAACCAGAGTAGATGAGAGAACCCGCCCTCTCTCTCGCCAATAACGCTCATACTGAGCATCCCAGTTCCAGGCGAGATGAGAACGCCTGGGAACGAGGTTAGCGCAACCTACAACCCGTGTCTCCGTGTGCTGGTTTGTGATTGGTCGGAAGCCGCGTCGATCAGGAGATCCTCTCCATGTGTGTCGTCATTGGTCTTTGGTAAATGGAGGCATTTGTCCCGCAGCTGCTCAATGCAGCACTACGTTCAACTACGATGGGTCAATGTAAAAAAAGAATGCATTTTGGTTTGTTTGAATTTTCGTTGGGATACGGGTGATTAATCTATTCGTGGAGGAAAGGCAAAGATAACGCGCGCGCGTGTGTGAGTGTGTGTGTGTGTGTGTGTGTGTGTGTGTGCGTGTGTGTGTGTGTGAGAATATACATATATATATATATATATATATATATATATATATATATATATATATATATATATATATATATATATATACACACATCATAAATAATGTCACCTCAGTATGGATGACTTTCTGTAACAATATACCTTTCAGAACGTATGTTCTAAACAGATAGCTCTACTGCCATGTGTGTGTGTGTGCGCGCGCGTGTGTGTGTGCGTGCGTGCGTGCGTGCGTGCGTGTGTGTGTGTGTGTGTGTGTGTGTGTGTGTGTGTGTGTGTGTGTGAAAGGCACTTGTCCGTATGAGACGTAACAGTCTACAATCACACGTCTGCTGCTACACATTGTAACTGAGCCTCAAGTACAGCCACAGTAAATATGTATTGGTATGCGGTGCAATGCCGCCACCTAGGGGTCAAAGACATATGACATGCGATATAGACATGCACTACCTAAGTGCTCATAAAACAGAATATAACCTGGCACTTTGCATTTAATGACATTATATGCAGCCGCTTTAAAATAAAGAGTCAATTCATATTCAGGTCATTTTAACCCTTAGACTGTATAAAGGTTCAACTGTTATAATATGACAGACAGACAGACAGACAAACAGACAGACAGACAGACAGACAAACAGGTAGGTGGGTGTGATTTGGTGAAATGTGATATCCATATGACGGTCTTTTGGGGGCGCTGTTGCTGTGCGGTCCGTCCCTCCCGGCGCGGTGGGTCGGTCCGCCCTCCCCAGGTACAGCAGGCTATAAGAACCGCGGGTCGCTCTTCCCATTCAGCACTCAAACCAGCCACGGGTTACACGAGACATCTAGTGGTGCGACGCCAAAGCAAGCCCATCAACCACAGAGGACCCCTCACCCGAAAAGAAAGTCTAACCGGCAACTTCTGCAACTCAACTCAATCCTTGTCCTGTGTGTGTGTGGGTGTGTATGTGTGTGTGCGTGCGTGTGTGTGAGTGTGTGTGTGTTGGGCTCCTTCCCTCGATCGTCTCCTTATTAAAATCACAGTTTAGTTTGGTGTTGGGAGTGTTTCCCCTGGATTTTTTTTTCCCACCCCCTTTTCTTCCCTCCTCTGACATCCTCAACTTCTGAAGCGGCGATGAATTCGACCGGATTCAACCAGACTGACCTGGGCGGGTTGTTCAACAAGACGGAGGACTTCTTCTGCTGCAACTTTTCCTCGGTGGTGACCGACCACGGCCTGGTGTCTTCCGCGCCGGACGAGAGGAGCCTCTTCATCATGAGGGTGGTGCAGATCGCCGTCATGTGCGTGCTCTCCCTCACCGTGGTCTTCGGGATCTTCTTCCTGGGATGTAACCTGCTCATCAAGTCCGAGGGGATGATCAACTTCCTGGTGACGGACCGGAGACCCTCCAAAGAGGTGGAAGCGGTCATTGTGGGAGCGTACTGAGGGGGACTCAGGGGGGTCATGAAACTTTAATGGCGCAGTGACTGGTGACTGTTGGCGCCACTTACTGAGAACAGTGGATGTTCAGGCAGACGGACGTCTCTGGATTTATTTAAGAACTTCGGACGTGAAACGGTCACGTTATGAGTGGGATTTGAATCCGCTGGTGACTGAGGTAAAGGTATTAGAAGTGAGGCTAAACTGTGGAACCATAGCCCACCCTAAGGCAGTTTCTTTTGTAATCCAAGTATTCGCAATCGCTGTGATGTATTTGAAGCAGTAGTTGAGGGGGGGATGTTTTTCACGAAATTGCACAGGCGATGGAGAATGAATGTGTTGCATGTGTGTCTATTATTTGCATACCAAATGCAGAATTTTAATCACTGTATGCGCTGTAATCACATTCCTAATGAAAACGAACCGCTCAGTCAATTAAGATAGCCGTGCCTCTCTTTGCTGTACATTCTTACTTTAATTAAAGCATTTTTGTCAAAATTAACCTACTCTGTTTATCCATCTACTAATTACGATTAAGAAATTGTACTCCCGGTTTTTTTCAAAGCACATTTCGAGTATATTGTAATTAGTCACAGTTTTCAATTTCCAAAACATTAATTGCCACTCTAGAGATTCGCACTGTTCTCATCCAATTAGGCCCGTTCCTCTGTTCTCATCTCAATTAGCATGCACTTTGTTGACGAGAATTATCCGGTTTTAAATATCAGCCAGGATTCATCCAGTAGCCTATGTAATACTGTTGTAATCCATCGGGTCATACCAAGGGAGAAACTTCATCTTATTTAATGCTGGTATAGAACTGGGAATCAACTGTTATAAACCCCCCACGACACAAATGTTTTTTGTGTCTCACACTTTTTATACCTTTCATTTCTGGCTTTGGATTTGTCTTCATATAATGAATCCCCTATCTCAGAGGAGAGTTGCGGTTCATATTCTCCTCTCTCTCTAGTGTTTCTGCTGTGGCTCACACTGCCTCCCGGGGTGATGACGGAAGCTTCAAATGACTTCCTAACCCGGGAGGATATAACGATTGCCCGATATATTCCTGTCTAAAACGGGCCCACCTGTGCACGGAAAATAACACCATCGAAACACTCCATTTAAAAATAAAAAACGATCCTGCACATAATACCCCCAAAACAGCCCCCTGACAATTTCACAAATTATTTTCCATCCCTCCTCACTGTGTTTGGTGTTCGAGGGACAGATCAATGTGTTCTGTTTCCCAGAGCATCGTAAACATGGGCTGTTTCAGTCTGCTAATTAAAGTGTGGTGGGCTGTGATTGATGCCAAGCCCATTGCCTCGACTATACTGATTACCTCAGCCTTGTATTCATAGTCATCAATTCAATTGAATGGATAGAACGTTGTCCCCAAAAATAGCCTTCTCGAGTACCTAGGTGTAACCAGATAGTTTAAAACGTAGTCTCTCCCTCTTTTAAACGTCCCCCCTGCGTGTGTTCTGCAGAGTTAAGGGTTAACAACAGCACATTGTGTTTTAAGATGCCACTGATGCATGACTGCAGCAGTATGTGGCGATCATTGAATCAAAGCCATGCCGTGTTCAAAAGATGTAATGAAACAATATGTTTATTGATGCACATTAAATTATGTAATGTACATTTTTCGTTTTTTTCATTTCTTGCCTCTGTGACTGATTAGGAAAAAAAGAGAAGTCTTGCAATTCCCACGACACTGAAAACACAGCCGAGCCCGGGAAAAACGACAAATCTGACTTACAGTGATTTATTTGTTTTTGTTCAAGCGGAGACCCAAGGGTCCATAATTATTATCTCCAATTTTCTCGCTCATGTATTGCCAACCACTTCAGATAGTATAGTCCTTGAGGTAGTAATTCAATTCATTGAAGCAATACTATGACGAGTTTGGCATTAGCATGTGCATTGGGGTTGTATTCATGCTTGATGCAAGAGGAAATATGCACTAAAAACCACCTTCATCAACAGACATAATCACAACATTGTTGCCCTGTAAAGATGGCTAAATGACATCCTAACTCCTGATTATTATCTGTACACAGTATCCACACTTTCTTCATTGACATTAACACATAATACTGGAACAGAACGCAGGGGAAATGTCTTGACACTTTAATATCTAACAGGGAAAAATCTTCCTTTTGCCACCATACCCTTGAACATGTGTTTTATTGTGTCTGATGCACAATTATTCAGTCTGGAAATGTCAGCATTTGAATCATTTAAGGGTCTCTAGTCCCCGGTTGAAAACATTTAGAGGAAAATCCTTTCATTAACTGTGTGTGTGTGTGTGTGTGTGTGTGTGTGTGTGTGTGTGTGTGTGTGTGTGCGCGCGCATGCCTGTGTGTCATGGCTGTCTAGGTTTGTGTGTGTGTGTATTTGTGTGAGTTTGCGCGCCCGCGGGTGCATGCTTGCATGTGTGTGTTTGTGTGTTTGTGTGTGTGTGTGTGTGTGTGTGTGTGTGTGTGTGTGTGTGTGTGTGTGTGTGTGTGTGTGTGTGAATGTGAACTGTATGAACCAGTTCCTTGACAGACAGCTGGCATCACCGTCTCTCTCCTGCCTCACTCGGAGCCAGAGTCTCTGGGGAGATAGTCCTCAGATCAGTCCATGGGACCTCCACTGTCTGCTGCTCTCAGCCAAGGGGCCGGCCCACCATCTCCCCATGTGTGTGTGCCGTGAATGTAATCATGCCGCTCCAAATACAATACCACAAACCCAATAGGATTCTTCCCACCAGGCCTGGGCCAAATCCTCAAAACAATCAAACGTGTGTTTCCATTAATGCTATTTTCCCGATCGTGACGTTGCAGTATCAACACACGGTATCGCTGCACACACAGATTCCGAATCAAACCCAGTTTGAACCGGACAGGTAACAACACAAGGCAAAAGGATAGCCTGCGTGTGACGCATGTGTCTGTATGAAACACACATACACACACACACACATACACAGACACACACACACACACACACACACATACACACAGGTCAAAGGACCAACGAGTGACTGGCTGGCTGCTACGTGAGAGCTGAGCTTCACAGACATCCGCGGGGTGTTGATTATGGACTAAAAGTGGCCCAGGGGTCCCGGCCGTCTCTCGTGTGATTGGCTGCCTGAGAGGGGCCTAGTCGATGGGACTGGATGGAGCCTGAAAGCTTCAAATAGCGGCATGGCTGCCTCACACAATCACGCTTTGATCTGCCGGTTAACTCTTCCCCCGTCGCACCCAGAGGAAATAAAACAATGAAACGTGAAGCGTGAAATAATCACGCTGGAGGGAATTGTGGTAAGGAGACGACGCGTCTGATGCATTGGTGTTCGTGGTTAGTCCATTCCAGGCCAGACCTTGACGTGGATATGTACGCGAGTGCTTGCGCGTGTGGATTCATAAGGGAGGGGGAGCGGGGAGATGGCAGCCCGCGTCGTGGAAAACATAAAGTTTCATGAAAGATTCAAACCTTCCCTGCAATAAACAGTGGCTAGCATCGTTCTATGACAACATCCGTCATCACGGAATTCCAACTGTGACGATCAGTCAACTGGTTTGAGGGGAGTGATTCCATCACGGGCGCCTCAGCTGTTACCCCAGGCCTGCGTGAGTCACGCTGCTCCGACGCTGTCCATGTCACACTTGTTCACCCCAGTGCAATCCATTGTGTGTGTCTCTGTGTGTTTGTGTGTGTGTGTGTGGGTGGGTGGGTGTGTGTGCGTGTGTGTGTGTGCGTGCGTGTGTGCGTGCGTGCGTGTGTGTGTGTGTGTGTGAAGCTCTACTGTCGTCAGGTCACGTGTGGCTGTGAGATGGATGTGAACCATGATCCATAACTCTCTGTGCGTGTGTGTGTGTCTTTGTATGTGGGGTATGACGAAAAGAGAAATTATAAATACATGTATGTACAAATATTACTTAATCAATCATGAATCAATAATCAACTTGTATACATTTAAATCTGGGGCATACTGATCATTGGACAACAGATTACCTATATAACACTGCAGTTATCAATACTGGTCACATCACACAGAGTACTATGTTCTTTCATTTTCGTCACATAAATTGAGAAATGATGGTTTGTTGTTTCAACGTAGTGGGGGGGTCACACTGATAGCGCATTGACTCGAAAATCCATTTGAGTCCTCTAAGAGCCCTGGTGTTTTTATTGACCTCCTCTCTCTCTCTCTCTCTCTCTCTCTCTCTCTCTCTCTATCCACCTCTCTCTCTCTATCCACCTCTCTCTCTCGCAATCTCTCTCTTCTCTCTCGCTCTCTCTCGCTCTCTCCCTCTTTCTCTCTCTCTCGCTCTCTATCTATCTCTCTCTCTCTATCTCTCCACCAGCCACATCCGCCTCATCACAGCCTCATCTCACAAACTAGGCTATTACTTTGCCTTCCTGCATACACCGCTGCTGCCAAAGTAATAGCTTTTTTTCCCGGAAAGCCCTCTTCTCCCCAGACCCCCCCCCCCCCCCCCCCCCTCCCCCCGCGTCTCCCCTGTCTCACCCCACATCAGTAAGGTCTGGGCTTTCAAGTGAGGCTGTTTTCTGCAGATCTGAAGGATCAGATCTGTACATTATGTACGACACATACTTTATACACTATGAATGCATTTTCAAGTGTATAATGGATATTTTATATTTCAATAGAGTTCGTTTTCTGCAGATCTCAGGGTACTTTACATACATTGTATACAATACATACATTTTATACGTGGTATATGTTATATAAATTATTTACGTAAGTTATTCCCCTTAAATACCTTATGTACATTCCAACAGAAAGCTTTACAGTTTTAGGAGTGAGGAACGATGACTTTGCATCTAAAAACGTTAAAATAAACCATTTCCTTGATCGATTTTTTACTTGTCTTGGTGATGTTTATTAGTACACCTACGCGTGTTTCATTGAATTACACCAGGTTAAATAAACCCATTAGCACCGGACATCTCTCTCTCCTTGATTTAAAGAGCTTGCAACCTACACTGATCTGTATTTAATATATAGGCTGAACATGAGCTCTCTAATGCTCCACGCTATAGTGGTCACTTTTTGAGACCCCTCTTCTCTTCTACATTCCCCTTAATTAGCTTGTGTGTCTGTGTATATGTGTGTGTGTTTGCGTGTGTGTGCGTGTGTGCGTGTGTGTGTGTGTGTGTGCGTGCGTGTGTGTGCGTGTGTGTGTGTGTGTGTGTGTGTGGATAAGCATCAATTATAGACAATTAGTGTGTATGGCGGAGGTCCCTAATCAAACAGCAATGGGGGTTTAATAGAGATATGAATTATTTAGTATACTACACTGGCATCAGTAGTGGTGTCGTTGTTTTGTTTGTGTCCTGCGTTATGTATATTTATTCTGTGCCGTTATACTTTGTTGGAGAAATATACACACACAAACACACACACACACACACACACACACACACACACACACACACACACACACACACACACACTGCAGATGTATGGGCCCTACCTGGACGATAAGCCATGAACACACCTTCTCACTGAAAGGACAAGACCGGTAAGACCTACCAGTACAATACTACATTAACACACATTAACACCAAAAGGACAGCCATAAAACAAACTAAAACACGTCATGGGTCAGCTGACGACGAAACGATTTTCCGGCACCTGCCTGGAAGTGACCTTTGATCCTCTTTGTTCCACTGTGTTCTTTTTACTGGCCAAGGGGCTCTCATCCACATTGATAGTTACGTAAAAGCGACCAGCAGAAAAAAGCGACCAGCAGAACTTCTTTCTTATTCAGTGTCACTCCAGGAATCTCACCACTGACCCTATGACTGCAGTGTTTCAAAGGTGACACATTATACCACCAGGTGTTATCTAGGTGGACACACCGACTTGTGATGTCAGAAGAGGCAGTTTTTCAAAACGGCTTGTAACGGCTAATCACACTGCCGTCTGGTGGTATAATATGTCACCTTTGACCCGTCCCCGGCACTCCAGTGCTGACCCATCCCTGTACTGCAGTGTTGACCCATCCGTCTGACTGCAGTGTGTTGACCCATCCCTCTGACTGCAGTGTTGACCCATCCCTCTGACTGCAGTGTGCTGACCCATCCCTGTGACTGCAGTGTGCTCACCCATCCCTGTACTGCAGTGTCGACCCATCCCTCTGACTGCAGTGTGTTGACCCATCCCTGTGACTGCAGTGTTGACCCATCCCTGTGACTCCAGTGTTGACCCATCCCTCTGACTGCAGTGTGCTGACCCATCCCTCTGACTGCAGTGTGCTGACCCATCCCTCTGACTGCAGTGTTGACCAATCCCTCTGACTCCAGTGTTGACCCATCCCTCTGACTGCAGTGTGCTGACCCATCCCTCTGACTGCAGTGTTGACCCATCCTTGTGACTGCAGTGTTGACCCATCCCTGTGACTGCAGTGTTGACCCATCCCTCTGACTGCAGTGTGTTGACCCATCCCCGTGACTGCAGTGTTGACCCATCCCTGTGACTGCAGTGTTGACCCATCCCTGTGACTCCAGTGTTGACCCATCCCTCTGACTGCAGTGTGCTGACCCATCCCTCTGACTGCAGTGTGCTGACCCATCCCTCTGACTCCAGTGTTGACCCATCCCTCTGACTGCAGTGCTGACCCATCCCTCTGACTGCAGTGTGCTGACCCATCCCTCTGACTGCAGTGTGCTGACCCATCCCTCTGACTGCAGTGTGCTGACCCATCCCTCTGACTGCAGTGCTGACCCATCCCTCTGACTCCAGTGTTGACCCATCCTTGTGACTGCAGTGCTGACCCATCCCTCTGACTGCAGTGTGCTGACCCATCCCTCTGACTGCAGTGTTGACCCATCCCTCTGACTGCAGTGTGCTGATCCATCCCTCTGACTGCAGTGTGCTGACCCATCCCTCTGACTCCAGTGTTGACCCATCCCTCTGACTCCAGTGTTGACCCATCCTTGTGACTGCAGTGCTGACCCATCCCTCTGACTCCAGTCTACTGCAGCCGGTATTTTTCATACCGAGCCGCTTCAAAGGTCTCCTTCAGAGCCGCGGCGCCTGAGGCTCTGTGTGTCGCTCGGGGACCGCCGGTCTCACCAGGCAGCCACGCCGAGGCCCTCCAGGGCCCCCGCCCGGAGGAGGCGGGGGGGGATGCGCCAGGCACCGCGCTACCGTGGCAACCGAGGAGGAGGAGGAGGAGGAGGAGGAGGAGTTGGTGTACGCTAGTCCTACGTCACCACCATCGTCGTTATTGTCACCCTGCCTCGCCCGGAGGAAGCAGGGTGAGCCACGGCAGGCACTGTGGTACCGTGGCAACCAAGGAGGAGGAGGAGGGTGATGATGAGGAGGGGGAGGAGATGGAGGAGGAGGAGGAGGAGGAGAAAAAATCACCAACGTCACCTTTTTTTCTAACCCTGCTTCGCTCGACGCCGCTGTCCTCCCCAACCCTGAAGACTACCGACGGGGACGATTTAGTATTCAAGGTTTTCAGACTGAGCAAGTGAACACCACAACAACACCCAGGGTTACACAGCCAGGCAGGTGTTTTTAACTGAGTTAAAAATCCCAAGTGTTGCATGACTGCGTGAGCCTCACAGAACAACTACAGACAGAGCAGCTTTGGGGATCACGACACAATAACTAGAATGAGAGCCACCGACACACAGGATGTATACGTGGGGTGGCAGGTGCTCAGGGGTTGGAGCGGGTGGGCCGGTAACCGGAAGGTTGCTAGTTCGACCCCGGCTCCTGTCGAGGTGTCCCTGAGCAAGACACCTTACCCTTACACAACCCTGCGCCCGACGAGTTGGCTGTCGCCTTGCATTGTTCACACCGCCAAGTGACTGTGTGTATGAACTGGCGACTGTCAGAATTGTACAATCGTAAAGCGCTTTGAGTGGCCACTGGTTAGAAAAGCGCTACGTAAATGCCGTCCATTTACCCGTTACGTGATCTTTGTTCGTCACAGCAAACAGAAATATCTCACGCCATAATAACAAACCGGTTCCCCCCCCCCCCCCCGACTCAGAACAAACAAACAAACAACAACTAATCTGATCCCCTGTTCTTATCGTCTCCCGTGATCGGAGCGAGCAGACGAGCTCCTGGCTGAACATGGATGCGCTGATACACCGTGCTCTCTCCTCAGAGCGGTTCGCGGCGATGCGGGGCGACAGATCAGACCCCCCCTGCCACATAGCAGTGTCCTATCCCCCCCTGCGCCGAGCACACGGGGAGCCCCCGCCTGTCAGCTGCACTCAGTCAAGTGCACCGCCAGCGCGCAACCTTTGGCCGGAGCGCACGTGCGCGCGCACGCGTGTGTCGGATGGAGTCGCTTTTGTGCGAATTTTCTCTCGTTATGAGCGCAGCTCCTCACAACAAGCCGACGCAGAGGCGCCAGCGGCCCTTGGTTCCCGCGGACGCTGGCTGAAAGATGAAATGGGTTAGTGGGATTTTTTTGATTTTGTTTTTTATCGTTCCTACTTCCAATATCCCAAATAGAAGCAGGCAGTGTCATTTAACATTATTAAAAGAAACAGCGGGTGTAGGTGTATATTGTTGGGAAGTGTTCTGATATTGTCGGCTGTTTGAAACGGTCAGGTACTATCAGGATGCTATTGGATAAAATAAGGATATTGTTGGAACCAATGCACACCCTAATTGGGGGGTTGAAGGCGGACTGAGATCTGAACAGCGTTGTGTGGGAGTTCACGTGAAGGACGCGGCCTTTTGGCGGAAGGACGGGCCGAGGGAGGCCACGACGGCTCGAGAGCGGAGTGGTTTTTCCTTTTTGAACAACCTGCTGGTCTACATCAGGGGCGCGGGCCTAATGGCCGCTGCCTGCTGCTGTCACAGAGCATTGAAGTTTGAGTCTAAGTGCTGCGTCTTGGAACTTCTGGACGGTCATGACTTATTGAGCTGCTGCGGGAAGGGATTTTCGTGACACTGGTAGATTGAAATGGTACCAGTGTCGCGATAGTGCTCGAGGTGGAGAATGTAAAGAATGTGGCAGAAATCCGAATTGTGGTATACTCCAAAACGTTAATTAAAACATATGAACTAAGATTGCTACACTGCAATTCATGTGTTGGTGTTTTTAGAGAGCAATTAAGCTTGACTTGAAGATGAAGCATTTCCTTTGTAGAAGGCAGCAGACCTCTGTGACAGACTGAGAGAGGAGATAAGAAGTCACATTGACAGCTTGATCCATCACGAGAGAGAGAGAGACAGAGAGACTGAGAGAGAGTTAGAGAAAGAGGGAAGGAGAGGGGGAGGGAGAGAGGGAGGGAGAGGGAGGGGGGAGAGGGATGGAGAGGGAGAGAGGATATAGAGGGAGGAGGGAAGGAAAGGGTGAGGATACAGAGAGAGAGAAAGAGGGGGAGGGATGGAGAGGGACAAGAAGGGGAGGGGGAAAGAGGATAAAGAGAGTGAGGGAGAGAGGGAGAGAGGAAACAATGGAAATAGATTGAGAGAGTGTAAGATACACAGTGAGCAAACGAGACAGAGAGAGTGAGAGAGAGAGAGATTTAGAGAGAGAGAGAGAGAGAGAGAGAGAGAGAGAGTTAGAGAGAGAGATAGAGAGAGAGAGAGAGAGAGAGAGAGAGAGAGAGAGAGAGAGAGAGAGAGAGAGAGAAAGTGCTTGAGAGACGGAGAAGATAAAATAATGATAAAGTGGAGATGCAATCGTTTAAAAACATTGGTTTCAGAAAATACATTTTCTACTCAAATGGCACAGTATAAACGTAATAGCCCTTCACATTCAAACCTTATTACAAACAATATTCGACGACTTCACACGTTTTCTGAAAAGAGTTCTAACAGGTGATATACCGACAATCCCTGTCATGTCATCATCACCTTCCTTTCCGAACCTTCTACATTACAAAATAACAAGGCACAAATTGGGGTGGCTTAACCAATCAGCTGGACTCAGTGACAGTCCGCAACTTGAGTTCCCGTTATGTGTTGGGCGACACCTCTCCTCGCCTGTTCCCGGTTCTCTATAATGGAGGCATTACCAGTGCAGCTGTGTCCACATAGTGAGGCTATATGCAGTGCATGCGTGTGTCCGTATGTGCGCGTCAGTGTGTGTGTGGGCGCGCGCGTGCGTACGTCTGTGCGTGAGTGCGTGTCAGCATGCGTGTCAGTATGCGTGTCTCTCTGTGTGAGCCTGCGTGAGTGCACGTATGTCTGTGTGTGTGTGCGTATGTGCGTGTCATTCTGCATGTGTGTGTGTGTGAGCCTGCGTGAGTGCACGTGTGTGTGCGTGTGTGTGTGTGTGTGTGTGTGTGTGTGTGTGTGTGTGTGTGTGTGTGTGTGTGTGTGTGTGTGTGTGTGTCAGTCGCGGTCCCACCTAGCCGCGCTGCAGCTGTCTGGGTGGATCAGCATCGGGCGTCTCACTGCAGGAGTTTCTCTCTAAAGACCTCTGCTGTTCTGTCGTCCTCGCTGCTTATTCTTGCAAATGAAAGGTCATCTGCGTCACACGACCAATAAGCTACCGCCGGCGCCCTCAGTGTGTGGCTCCGGCTTTCCTAAGGAAGCTCAGAGCCAATACCCCAAGTTGTAAAAAAAGGTTGAAAGAAAGAATGTGTGTTTGTTTTCTGAAGTGCTGCGCTGCATTAGAATAGGCTTGAGTAAGAGGGTTAACATTTATGTTTTAAAAAGCTCTCTCTTTTTCGGTTCACTCTCTTCCTCGTTCATCACCCTGTAATCTATTTATCCCAAGTAGAGGAACTGTGGAGCTCCCGGAATCTAATTTAGCCTCACGTTCAGCTACCATAAATAAGATATGAATATTTATGGTAGGTGTCAACAGGCTTCAGGCATTGGAAAAAAAATCATGAATTTAATTGTGGCTTAGAATATTTAAAATAAAATTATCCCAGCTGTCATTTTGTAAATCCTATTCAGAGCTACTCTGAGCAACAAATATGTACGGTCTCCTCTGAGAGAACCAGGGTAGTTAAACACGGCTCACTCCTGTCTCCTCTCGGTAACCATCTCACAGTGGAACAGAGGAATGAGGTGTGTTTCTGTCCAGAGCTGGCATGTGTGAACATCAGATTACTTTACCTCAATTGAGCCGACACTTTTGTCCAATGAGACTTAGACTAAGTGCATTCGACATTGAAGATAGAACCCAAAAAGTACAAGAATCGAGCGGGTACATAAAATTCAACAAATGAGCGAACTGCTTTAGGTGCTACATCACAGAAAAAATAGATATAAAAAGTAATTTCTCCATGTCTTATTAATGATGTTATTCTTATTGATTCATCCAATCCTCGTTAAAAAAAGCAACCACAGTGGACTCCCATGTAAACACAAAAACAGTTTAGCCAGCAGCACGGTGGGCTAAACGGATCTTAGTGGTAACAGCACATAGTTGCCAAGAGGCAGTGTGTGAACAGACGGTCTTCAGACTGTAGCTTGACTGTAGCGAGCTCAAGCTGCCCCGGAGAGGACTAAGACCCTTCCCCATAGCCGAGTGGGCTAAATCGCCCGCGCTAACTCTGGTGGAAGGAAAAAGAACCCGTGTTTAAAGGTGAGATATTATACCACCAGGTGTGAGCGTGGTTAATCTGCCCCTAATGACGTCACAAGTGGGCGGGTCCACCTAGATGTGTGCTGGATAGAAAAGTCTACCAGCCTACCTGGTGGACGGTAGCAAACGTTGATCATCTATCCGTCCCTCATCTGGTGGCGTCCTCGGTTGTAAGCTCACAGAGTACTTTCGCCGGCCTCACAGCTACACTGCCCGCTATCGGTTACACACGGTTGGGCGTGGCGTGGGCAGAAGGGACACTACGCAACAAACCGCCGGACGGTTCATGTGTTTGAGACAGCCGGAGCCAGCACCGACAGGCCGCCGCCACCGCAGCTGTGAAGGGACTCCGCGGCGGCGGTCATTAATCTCGGACCTGCGGTCGAAGCCCGTCTCCTCTACAGCTGGCGTGCGCCGTCTTCATCGCTCCTGCCGACCCCGGCGGTGACCCGGTCTCCGCGACTCTACAGGAATGACCTGGCGCCCCCAGCGACATCTCCTGACCGATGACAGCTCTCACTTCAGCCAAAGGAGCTCGTAACGATTCATGACACCCAGCACCTGTCCGTAACGCGTCCGTCTCAAGCCCTGGGAAGTCACGAGAGAATGGCTTCCTTACCAGGGCTAAAGCTGCATGCCTTACATGGCCATGGCGTCATCTACTACTACTACTAAAGTACTACAACTACTACAGCAGCTCCCCGATGAATAGACGCAATCATGGGAATATCTTTAAATGGCTAGTTGGAAACATAATTACAGCACTGTACACACACACTGTCCCCCAGTTTATGAAAGAGCAAATGTTCAGATCTCAGGAAAACCCTTGTGAAGCTTTACAAAGGCTAACTGTGGCTGTACCCCTGGAGGCACTTGTGAGCCATCGTGCATCCTATTCCATCACAGAGCGCTAAGAACCCCGATCAATGGGCGGGCTGTATTCTGACTGAAGCTCACACTTTGCCAAACATTCGGTCTGGTTGAGCTCGCTGCCGATATCTGTCCTCTCACATGTAATGCAGCGGTTTCGGTTCCAGAGACGCGGTGGAATCGATGGCGGTGAATCCATGCCATTTTCCACTGCAGTGAACCGCTCTACACGAAGCTGTTCACACATTTAGTTCCGACACGCAGGGAAACACAGCTATTATAGCCCACAGACCAACGGGGAGCAACTGACAGCAGCCAAGGGTTACTAGGCAACCCTAACCAACTGACTAGCTCAAATCAGACAACTAACTAGCCAACACAAACCAACTGACCAGCCTACACAAACCAACTAATCTGCCATAACCAACCGAACGACTAGCCAACACAAACTAACTAACCAGCCAACACCAATCAACTAACTAGCCAATGCCGACCAACTAACTAACCAAAACCAAACGAATGACTAGCCAACGCCAACCAACTAACTATAGCCAATGCCAACCAACTAACCAGCCTACACAAACCAACTAAGCAGCCAAAACCAACCGAATAACCAGCCAACACACAAACCACTTCCTAACCAACCTCGACTAACTGCTGACATACATACTGCAGGCGGCCGTCAGGAAACATGTTCATGTTGGAGCGTCGTTTTGAGACAGCGTCTGAGACTCTGATTTCCCTTCACAGACGCTGCTTGTTGTCAGGTCACTTCAGCGAGAAAGCCAGCCGGCTGGCAGCCAATAAGGAGCCGAGAGGGTCCCAGTTGGAGGACCCTCCTGGGGGGCTGTAGTCGGAGAAAGAAGCGTTCCACGCCTCGCCGACTTTTGTCATGCAAGAACACAACGCACATCTGAGACACCCCCCCTGTTGTGAGGGTGTGAAGCAGAAGGGTGTGGGGGCGGGGGGGTGTATGGCAGGCGTGGGCATTATTTGCGTCTGGGCATTTGAAAAGATTATTGGAAAGGCAGATTGGTTTCCGAAAAGGTTCCTCTAAAAATAGCTCAGCCCCAGTCAGGGGGAGCGTCACGTTGAGTTATTTCCACTCCACAGATGTGACGTGAGATAGCCGGGCGAGACTCAACCCAATCCTAACCCACAGGAAAAAAAAAGCCCAGATTAGTCTCTGCTCCTATCCCTCCACCACGTATGTTGGGTCCGATAACAGGAGGGCCGAGGCGTAACCAATCCTCTGCGGGAGGATTACAGAAGAATTAGGGTTTTTTCTCCTTTCTTTTCCTTGTCAGGCGTGATATTGAACATGTGGTGGAGCGGAGGACTAATGTGCTCTGATGGCGAAGTGGCAGCAGTCACTTTCAACGCCCGCAGCGACGGCTGTGTAGGTGGTGTGGGTGGGTGGGTCTCCGTGGTTCACATGGAGGCTGA
>NC_136936.1:48140522-48145522 GCF_949987615.1 Pollachius pollachius
TCTATCACACTTACACAGAGTTAATGCAGCCCTACTATGAGAGGCTGAGCCGATATGTTCCAACTGTTTTTTGGGTGTTTCGGCTGGCTGAAAGCTAAGAAAATGATTGAGCTTTTAGGATAATATCAATCAAAGAAGTACCATGTGGATGCGTACGTACTTTGAGAAATACTGCAGTTGAGGTTTTTGGTTGAGGTTTAAGGTTTTTGCTTATTTTTCTGATAAGGAAACTCAAGGTGTATTTTACTTTTATCCTTCATCCATTACATTTAAAGGTCACTCTCCCATGAGTATTTGAATGTCAGCCATCAAAGAACTGTTCTGTGTCCTATCTCTGAAAGTTCTGATTCATATTTCATATTTTCGTGTGCACCTGTTGAGTGGATTTCAAAAGGATATTTTCATTCTAGGTAAACCTTTGTGAGTGAATGTCTTTGTTTATATTGTGCACCTCTTTCAGGGAAGCCTTAAAGGGAAGATAGATTGAGATAATGATGTACAAATTGATTTTTCGCAAGCTTGTTTGAGAATTAATTATTGCACATTCATGGTTGAGCGCATCTTCTGCATGCACGTTTCAACCAAATGTTTGCTTACAAGCTAATAATATCTTTAGGACACCAAAAAGGCCATCTTGATGAAAGTTAACTGAACAGAAGATAACGACCAGACAGTCACTGAAGTAGATTCAGTCTTCCCCTTTCATCAGTGCCAGTCACAGAACACTGAGTTCTAAGGATGGATGGCAAGGCCTAATTAATCCCACAGAAATGTCACAATAACTCTTTGGTATCTTCCCAGTTTGATTCACTCCATTGATCCGGAACAAGAGCATTTATCCTCTTTGGAAGAATAAAACAATGTTAGAATGATCATGTAACCAGCACTTGTCATGCTCATCAGCAGAAGCATTGTCGGACCAACTGTAATGGAGGAGCGGCATTCTAAATGTGGTTCATGCTCATGAAAGGCATCCCATAATGCAACATGGCAGCCTCAGTGGCCCTAAAAGCTTGAGGAGACATCACATTCAAACCAATCAATGATGCTAATATATTACGACTTACACGTACCATCGATGTCCTATCTAACTACGTAGGTATACACGTTGCTTTAAGTTCTTAAATTAAACTCAGCCTCTTTCCTCGTCCTGTCTCGTCAATTAAAGTGCGTTTGTGTGCTGACAGGAGAGAGTCGGTACAGGAGGGCTGTGGAGAGACAGGTGAATCGCCACAATAGAGTGCTCCCTGTCTAACAGCAGACGGCAGACGACTGGGCCCTAAATGAGAGGCTGCGGAGAGATGGCTGGGACCCAAGTGTTTCCTGGAGATAAGAGGGGGACTCTGAGTTTGGGCACAGGGAAAATTAAACTAGACAGGGGATGGACAGAATGACAGTTTAACATGCTATCTAATTAACAATCGAGCCTCTGCCAGACACAGTTATATTTTAAAGCCACCGGCTTGGCACAAATATGGCATTTGGGGAACTGTGAAATTCCCCACATTGTCAGAATCTTTCTTTCATTAGAAACGTGGCCTATTTTTCTGTGGTTTTAACGCCTGAACAAGGAAAGCTGTGCTAGATGTCATCGTCACGAACGACTAACATGGAAAACTTACATGAAGTAGGCTAGTGAACACCGTTTTACTTTTAAATACTGGCCACTTAAACAGATAAAACTGATTATTTCAAATATATTAAATATCTGACTTTGATTTGTTATTTTAATCTTAATCTTAATCTTTCTTTCATAGCTTCATAGCTCTCCTGCGTTTAATACCACTACCCTGTATGCCAATTATTTAACAGCCAGCTGGCACATCTGGAATACCTTTATGAAAATATTGGGAATGGTAGGGGAATATCTCCGTAAGAAAAGATTACATATGCATGGTTATAACCAACATAATCACGCCCTGCCACTCCCTCTAAAGTATCGCTTGACACGGTGACGTGCGTTTCAAACAGAGCGCTGCCCGGCGAGATGGAAAAGTCCCTCAGGCACTTGAACCCACCTCACTTTTGATGAAAAGGCCAACGTGTCGATGTGTTGGAGAGGATCGACAATTCAAATGGAGGCTCCCCCTGAGCCTCAGACAGGAGGTTATTATTTTTTTTACCTCGACGCCCAGTTCTCGTTTTGAGTTTTTTTTTTCTACGGTTTGGTGCTGCAGGGAGCGGCGACTCGGTCTTCTCATTACAGGCCGGGAGCAGGTGGCTTCAGGCGGGCTGGATCTCTTCGGGTTCCGTCACTCACCACGTCTTCGTGGACAATGACGCCTGCACTCTTTAAAGGTGTAATGGCGTTCCTCCAGAGGTGTGGTACGGATGGACCATTCAAATCACATTTTAAGCACCGACGATATATATATATTTCTAAGGACGTTTATTGAAGGAAGAAGATTAAATGGATTGTTAATTTCCTTTTTCCTGCGATTTCAATAACTTAGGCTATAAAATAAAATTAGTAGAATTGGAAGTAACGAATTTGTCAGTTTTCATCACCATATGTCTGAATTAAAAAGTTTTACATTTAAATTATATTCATTTCATTAAATTATACATCGTTTTTGATTCAAAATTGAAAACCTCATTTGTGTCTTCCAAATTTGTCTTCATAAATATGCCTGTGTAGGCCTACAATTGTCCCTTTTATTTCGCTGTCATATACAGGGCCGGATTAACCATATGGGCAACGGGGCAATAACCCAGGGGCCCCAGATCGCTACAGGGCCCAGGGCACAAGCAAAATGTGTTGATGGATCTCATTTCATATTAACTTGCTGTTCGCCACTGCACCTGCTCACAGTGCGACAGACTGCGAGCAGAGGAACCCAAAATGACGCCAGAAGTTGGCGATGACACGTGACAACCGTCACGTAGCACTAAAAATAACGACGCAAAAATGGAGAAGCCATGAGGAAAGTTTTGAGAGGAAGCGCCAAAGTAAATACTGTCACTGTCGTGTGCATCTATGAATCATATGTTGTCTTTATTTAAAAGCGTTTGATGACTGTTGAAGCATTGAATCCATAGCGAGGACTATAGTATGCCTCTGTATTGAGCTCTATAACAAAGGCTAAGTTGTTGAACATTTCATCATCATTTATCATTAAAGTGCACTTGATGATGATGTCTACAATGCGATAATTGTTTGGGGGGATGGGGGGTCCCTTGGGTGTCGGCGCCTAGGGGCACAGTAAATGGTTAATACGGCCCTAATCTTTTGCTACAAAGCTAAGAAGAAATAAGAAGCCTTTTAACCTTTACCCCTGAAAGAGAGAACCACGTTAAGGCTCATTTGAATGGAACCGGTTGGAATTAGTTTTTAACTCAAACCTTTGTCACACAAACCCTTTCATACAGAGGTCTGTTCTTATTCAGCTGTGGTGAATCTTGCGTGTCAAATTAGTAAAGGCAGATGTTAAGGAGCTTTCCAAAATAAATGTGCTGAACGCGTAGGGCTTGAATGCCAGATGTCCTATGCTAACGACTACATTGTTGAACTTTTTCCAAATGTTTTCATTTTTTCCCTAGCTTTTTGAGACTTGAACCGAGGGGTCTGAACCTGCGCCCCCCTCGTCCCAATTCACAGAACGATTCCCAAATCAACTCCCCCTAGAATTAATGTTCCTCTCTGCACCTGATGTGCAACACACACACACACACACACACACACACACACACACACACACACACACACACATACACACACACACACACACACACACATACAGACACACACACACATACACAGATACACAGGCACAGACAAACACACGCAGACACATACACATGCAGACACACACACATACACTCACACGCAGACACACTCACATACACTCACACGCAGACACACTCACACGCACACTTACACCTGATCCCAGCGGTCTTGCACAACAACTACGTTGATTGTCACACAGATGTCACGCCAGTTCTAAAAATAGCATCTCCAACTATGAATCTCTCTCTCTCTTTCACTCTCTCTCTCTCTCTCTCTCTCTCTCTCTCCTTCAATAGATCGAGAACTAGTATTCATTTCTAGAGAACCATTACTTTGGCCACAGCCGACTACATTGCTTAACGTACTGTGTGCTATGGAGGTAGGACTATCATGTGTCATCTTTACCATGAAATGGTGTTGTCTGATGACCAACTTTCATGTGTGATATTGGTACACCCCAACAGGTCAATATTGTTAAGGATTCCTCTGCAGGAAGTTCCTCTACTGTTTCCTGTAGATACACAATCTACATCTGATGGTTTCGAATGGCCGCATTCGTCTTTAAAGCTGATTATATTTTCAATGTTATCTGGCCAGCGCTGTTTGTGTGTGGTTGAAAGCCACAACTGAACCGCAGCTTCCACTGAAGACCACAAACGCTGTTGGGTGATAGGACTGAAGAAATCCATGTTTCGTTAATATTCATATGATACCCAGCAGCAGGCGCAGTTTGGAGATAGAAAATGCATACATTTCTGCAGATTGCCTTTCTTAACAAAACAATAACCAACACAGGGGACTTCATTCGAAACGCTGCAGTTATGAGAACAAGGATACCAGTGTTTGTTCTGATATTTAAAACATGAAGGGCACATTTGCCTCATTAAAGCACTTGGCAGTGGAAGTGTTGCAAAGTGTTTTTTTCTCAAATGCAACCCCTTGAGCGGCGAGAATACATTAAAACATAATTTATCTCAGAATTCCGTCAATGTTGTCAAAATCCTGTTGAGTTATTCTCAAGAGAAAATCTGTTCCTTAATGTTTTATTATTTTGAATACGCATTTCAATGTGCAGCATGAGGCATAACACATTTTGGAAGAAAGTTCATATGGATAGCATATCAATCATATCAACTGTGAATAATATAAATATGTAAATGTGATAAACATGTATGCAAATTGTATTCAAATCAAGTCAGATGACCAGATGTAAGTATTGATGTATTAATGGTATCATTCATATCTCACCATAAATATGGGCAAAATAACTGTA
>NC_136936.1:48148022-48185522 GCF_949987615.1 Pollachius pollachius
AGACAGATAGACCAACAGACAGACTGTCAGACAGATTAAGAGCCAGACAGAGCAGGAGAGCTAGCCAAACAGATGAATTTGCAGCCAGACTGGGAGACAGACAGACAGACTGACACATCGACAGTCAGAGAGACGAAGAGCCTGACAGAAAGCCAGAGAACCAACCAGACAGATAGCCAGAGAACTACCCAGACAGAAAGCCAGGTCAGACAAACGAATGGAGAAAGACTACTCAAGGAAACCTGCTTGTTTGTTTGGGCAGTGTGTCGTACGTGGTTGAATCTTCAGTCGGCCGCTCTATTTATCAGCCTTCCATTTTGTTAAGAGAATGGATCGGGACCGCTCCAGTGCTTGTGACTAAATGGATCCTGAGCGCCGGCCAGCAGCAGCAGCAGTTTGTTTCACATCTCTCCTCTGTTGCATTCCAGACACTCTGATGGACAAGGGCTGAAGTGCATCAAAAGCGGCACAATGTGTTCCTCTGTTCACTCCATCTTCTATCTTACTTTCGGCAATTGTGGTCTTATTGTTGTTGAATCTCAGATACCTGTTGCATCATTAAAAGTAGCAACAGCACAGTTTAGGAATGCTTCTTTGTACCAGAATTGACGTGTTTATCAGGTCAGTAAACTCACGCTTTCGCTCTCTCTCTCTGAGCAAAGATGATAAGGGTTGAGCTGTTATTCCTTGTTGTGCTGTACTGGAGAAAAACAAGAATTTCCATCAGATATGTCAAGACCTCAATGTAAATACATGGACCCCTCAGGTGTAGCGGTTCAACATAGTAGACCTACTTAACTTTGTATTGCCATTATTTTTGATTCCACAACACGCACGCACAGATGCTTCATTACAGTTAGACCTATTTTTATTATAAATATAAAAACATGAAAAATATATTGTTTATACAACAGCTAATTATTTACATTATCAAACACAGTGCAAGTAAAACCGTTTGCTTTTTCTGTGTTAAAAATTCCAGATGCTTTCTCATCCTTCTTTTTCATCTATTAATCTATATAAGGGTTTAGGTATCCTGTGTTTTAATTAATTAATTTCCCACAAAAAAATTAAATGATTGGAAAATATGATTATAATCACTTTTTGGTTTTGTTGTCCTTTTCAAGAAGACTGATAGTTATGAATTAGTAACGAAAGTAAATGCTGCGTCTAAATGCGCAAAACCTACGCTGAATGACGCTCTCAAAGTCTTTACCTTTGACCCCTCTGCCGACGAACCAATGAGCTTCCACGTTACTGCGGAGTAGCCAGGATACTTGGAGGCGCTCCTTTAGTCAACATGGTAAGTAAAGATTTGTCAAAAAAAATGTATATTTTACAATTAACGATAGGTGGTGCTTGCTTTGGAAGTACTGCCCTGATCGAAGACGTTAACTTTGATGCATGTATACTCCTCTAAATAGGACTATAACGTTGTTATAGGTCAGATAAGTGCTTCATGAGAGCGGCTAGCACGGAGCTAACATAGCACACATACACACACACACTTTCTGCCGGGCTCGGGCTAACACCTGGACTCATGATCCTGGAGTCGGTTCTCTTTGAAACGTTATACGTTAACGACATTGGATTAATAGTCGGTTGCGGGTTATCTTGAACATCATATACTAGAACCATAGCAAAACTCTCAATACAGTACACGTACTCGTTATTGTGTGAACTTGCCACTAAAGCTACCGAGCTGCAGCAGCATTCATACCGCATGTGTAAATAAACACAATTGAACTTCATAACAGCGTTATATTTCCACCTTCAAAGTCAAATAGGATGGCTAATGACGAGGAGAGCAAAGTCCGCAGCCTTTACGAGTTTGAATGAACTATGACTTGCTGCCCACCACGCCGTCACTCACCCGGCTTCTGACATCTGTACCTGGCTTACTATGTACACATGCGAGCCGGTTAACCCACGAGGTTCATCTCACCTGACCCGAGTCAACGTACCTAACCGCCTGTGTTGGGTCTCCTGTTTATGACAGTCCTCGTCAGAGGGTAATAATGGCCCGAGCCAGGCACCACCGTACCCGGGTGTTCCCCCTTCTGGGATGCCTCCGCCCTTTGTAAGTGTGTAATTAGCATGTCCAATACTACTATCCAGCCCACCACTTACCCTCTTTAGTTCCTCCAGTTGTTGATCAAATTGAACCTAGTCGATCAGATCATGTTTTGGAACGGATTACACTATTGGAGCTAATAAGTCTGTTGATTTCCTTAGATGGGACCACCTGGAATCCCGCCTCATTTCCCTCCAATGGGAATGCCCCCCATGGGACAACGACCACCTAACATGACCCCCATGCCACCTGGGATGATGCCCCCTGGCATGATGCCACCGATGGGTGGACCTCCAATGGGACAGGTGAGGTTTCACCTAGGTTAACGTTTGTATCTAAAACATGCAGAGGGATTAGAATAAAGCAGATTTAAACAATTTGAACAAATGTGAATTCGGTATTTATGTGTTGCCGTTGGAAGAAGTCGACATTTGTGATGGATCGATGTTGCGTCGTTAACATTTTTCCATATCGTCTCAAGTGAGCACTTCACAAAACCTATACCTATTTACATCCATATAAAGACCTGGTCCTACATTTAGAACAGTAGATAGTTGCCTGAATAATGATTTTTTTTCCATAAATATATATATTTCAACAACAGCAGCAGCAACGCGTTTCAAATTAGAGCTGTGCTAATTGTAACACACACACACACACACACACACACACACACATCTGCAGCAGCAAGTCACCTCTGACAGGGTGCGGAGGGGGTTCAGGAGGGAAGCTGCTTATTTTGGCACAAGCTGTGGTTTCAAACCGTTCTTACTTCAAGCCGTTTCACTGGAGTCAGCCACAGCTCAACTGCTGGTGCAGCTCCTTTCACATTAAACACACACTCATACACACAACTCACACGCACAGACTCATACACACACAACTCACACACTCACTCACGCACAGACCCACGCACACACAGACACACACCTTGCCTGTAGCCTGGCGTTAGCCCCTTCCACACACCTACCCCCCATGTCTGTCCCAGCGTGTTACTACCCCACCCCAGCGCCACTGAGTGTGGGAGAGGAGCGCGTGCGTTGAATTTCTCCTGTTGCGTGTGTTTATTAGATGCCGGGCATGATGCCACCCATGATGCCCGGGATGATGATGCCCCATCGCATGCCAGCTGCAGCGATGCAGCCATCAGGACCGGTAACTCCCCCCCCGCCCCAGTTCCTATCCCCCTCTTCCTCCCCCCCCCCTTCTTCATCTCTTCCCACGGCAGCACTGTTTGATTTTACACCTGTAAAAATAGTTTTTTTCGAGCTGTCAAGTGGCAAGTCGGAAGCATTTCACACGTTGGCACACGTGGTCTAGCAGACACTGGTAGCGGCGCTAATGTTAGCTCTGGGAAAGGGGGAAAAACCTCACACACACATTCTGAGGACCTGATGAGATGGTATTTTTAGAACGCTAAGACAAAGTGAGAAAGCTGAATAAACAAATGTCACGATGGGCGCAATTAAGGTGTGTAATGAGTTATACATGTTCGGTGTTGGGGTGAACTGCCTCATAATGACTTATCATCTTACGCTTACGTTACATATTGTGAAAACACGTTCTTAATATACTCAGAGAATCCTGTTTTTCTATAAGTGCTAGTAACTCTGTGTTATTAAAGAGTTAGTAAATGTAGATTTTAAATTGAGTATATTATGAAGAAGTGCAGTCCGAATCCAAGAGGGAATTAAAGGAAGCATAGCTTGTATGTCTGCAAGGTTTGATTCTGTTTACTTGTGAAGTCGTATTTTAATGTTTATTATTGTTTCCACAGCCTGGAGTGGAGTCTTCAGGTAAGGCTTTTAAGATTTTTCCACAAATAACAACCGTCCTAATGTTTTGTACTTCAATGTATTTATGTTGATTTGCTTATCTCTCCTCCCAGCAGCAGCCCCAGGCACATCTGTGAGTCAAACCAAGACTACTTGCTTCTTTTCCGGACATTTCTTCAATGTCTCACCATAGGACTTTGCATTATTCATGACATTAGATTCTGCACTTTGAATGCTCTTATCGTTGTCCAACGAACTTGAGTTTGATTTTGTTGTTGCTCCGCAGATCGCAACAAACGGCTCGCCACCAGAGGACCAGCCAAAGAAGGTGTGTGTGTGTGTGTGTGTGTGTGTGTGTGTGTGTGTGTGTGTGTGTGTGTGTGTGTGTGTGTGTGTGTGTGTGTGTGTGTGTGTGTGTGTGTGTGTGTGTGTGTGTGTGTGTGTGTGCGCGCGCGCGCAAACACTAAAGACCGGTGTTGTAAACAGAAAAGTACGAGAGAAGATGACAGTAACACAACTATTTAAGGGCTTCCTCATTCCCTGAAGGGAACTTGGAGACTTCAAATTAAACATGCTAGAGAATCGTCAACCTTTTTGGGATAAAAGCATGAGTTCGTCCCACCGGGAGTATTGGACCTGGTTAGTATGCTTCCGCAGCCTAGATGATTCATCTGGCCATTGTGTCTTCTCTTCCTAGAAATCGGTGTGGACAGAGCACAAATCTCTCGACGCAAAGACGTACTACTACAATACCGAGACCAAGCAGTCCACCTGGGAGAAACCAGACGATCTCAAGTCTCCTGCCGAGGTAAATGCATCCATCCATAACCAAGGACGACTCTCGACTCTGATAATGCTTGGTTCCCCTCTAACATCTACACAGAGCCAAACCCGTCTCTGGTCACCATTTCAAACGTTGCTCGGTTCATCAATTTCCTTTCACTTCCCCCGAACAGCAAATGCTGTCCAAGTGTCCGTGGAAAGAGTACAAGTCGGACACGGGGAAGCCTTACTACTACAACTCCCTGACAAAGGAGTCCAGATGGACTAAACCCAAGGAACTGGAGGACCTGGAAGGTAGGCACCCCCCCCCCCCCCCCAGCGTGCTGTGTGCAGTTCAGATTGCGTCTTACATTTAGGGCATTTAGCTGACGCTTTTATCATAAGAGACTTACAATAATTACTTTTGTCATAAGAAAGTGTAAAAATATGTCGGTAAAGTAAGGATGTCCATAGAGCCAAGTGAAAAGCACCAACAATCGCTAGGCTAACCCATTCCCCGTAAACAACATGCGTCTTCCGATGGTTCGTTAGTCGGTGTTGTTGCTCGGACGCCCACCACTGTGTTTTTAACATTAGGACACACGGCTCACCATTGATGTTCTACACAATAACGCTGGCCGGATTTAAATGGAAAATTGGAGCTAGGCCCTCGTTAGACAAACCCAGTAACGCTCGCCTGATCCGCCACTACGTTGTGTGGTTCCAATCTACGTAACGTGCCTTTGAAATGAACTGTCCCCTAATCACCATTTCCTTTGTCTCTTCCAGCCATGATCAAAGCGGAGGAGAACGGGTAAGAGCTTCCTGTTTACCTTTTGGCTCGCTGCGCATATTCGGACGCTAGCTCATTAGCAGCAAAAACATGAACCTTTTTGAAGAAGATGAAAGACGGCCATTTCTTTTTGCGTCCGTCCGGGTGGGATCAAAGGGACACCCGCGCTTCGTTTCCGATGTTTATAATTACGGTGACGTGAGGACCCTTTCGTGGTTGGGGGTGTCGCACCGCCCGCTGTTAGGCACGTCACCCATAATTGATCTGCTTGCAGGACGGCGGAGGCCGTGGCTCCCGGCACCACCCCCGCCCCCGCCATGCAGGCCGACCCGGCCGCCGCCGCCGTCGCCATGGCGACCATGATGGAGGCGGAGCCCGCGCCGGCGCGCGCCGAAGAGCCCATGTCCCAGGTGGCCGAGCTCACCGCTACGGACGCACCTGTGGCCTCCGCCGAGGCCCCCGTCGCCGTGGAAACCGCAGCCAGGTAACGCTGACGTGGGTGGGAAAGGGGGGGTGGGGCGGGCGCTGTGTGGTGGGTGTTTGACTCTCATCTGGTTCTCAGTTTGAGGCCCAGTGTCAGAAAGAAATGCCTTGAACCTCTTTTAGAAAGGGCTTTATTTAAGGCGTGAAATCATTTAGTGCAGGCATTGCATGATGGTGAAGTTCACAGGCTTCCGTTGAAAGCAGTTAGCGCCTACACTGTAGGGGGCCAGTCCTGTTAGTTAGACGCACCCTTGATGATGAGCTGGGTTCTCTGTTTAACCATTGTCCCTGTACACACTAGCCTGCCTGAAGGACAGCTACAAGTGTAAGTGCCGTACAATCTTTCTACTCATTCCATATGTCAGAGGCATAATTTATAAACGCGTTTTTAAGAAGCCACTTGTACTGCACCACACTGGACTTTTAACTTCCCTTCTTTAGTTGAAATGGCTCCTTGTTATTATTTTTGGACATAGACCCATTCATATTTGGTATTTCTGTATCAGTGAATATAAAGGTTCTCAGTTACTGATATGGGTTAATGCTTCTACATTATCTACGCATAATTTATCTTTTGACTCTGGGACAAAAAAAAAAATTGAATCATCAAACTAAAAGGAAGCATGCTTTCTAGCTTGTTCCTTTTATTTCTGAAAGTGTTTCTACCTTTGCTGTCCACCGTGTGGCGCTATGTGTAGCAGGGCCTTGCATGTTCCTGGCCATTTCTTGGAGGACATTTGAATGCTCTTTACATGGCCAACCTTAGACAAACTCTCACTGTACACCAACCGTGACCACTCTCCATCAAGGGGACGACTCCGGATGTTTCAGTCATTTTATGCCCGTCTCCACAGAGCATCTTCATCGTCGTCGTCGTCGACTCAAAGCAATGTGCACGCCTTTTAATATCCACCTTTTTGGTTTGAATCCCTAGTGCTGAAGCGCCCAAGGAGGATCGGCCAGAGCTCCAGAAGAAGACATACAAGTGGAGCACCAAAGAGGAGGCCAAGCAGGCCTTCAAGGAGCTTCTGAAGGAGAAGGTAGGAGAAGGGCGGGCAGAAAGGGAGGGGAGGCGCACAGAAGCGGGGCTGGGGGTCAGAGAGGCCGGCTGCAGGCCTGGTGAAGTGGGCGCGTGCTTACTGCTTTGCAGCTTCTAGAATATGTAGCAACAAGTTGTCTGGAAACGTTTTTCAACATGGAAGTAAATTAAGTATATGTATGGGCAATGATTTGATTATTGAATTGGAACTTGCATGCATTACGATGTATCGGCGATTTGGAGGTTAAACTTGGCTGGCTCGATTAGTGTGATCAGCATCATGGTATCATCGATGATTATGTATTTGAGATATAATTGATTATTTAATGTGAAGATTATTAATAACGGTACATATTATAACATTATGCATTATAAAGTCAAGACTGATCATGACAATTTCTTCCCAGGAGTGTAGCATTGGTATTTTGACGGCTATCTAGGGTTCTCGGTTCTCATGACTGTTCACCTATCGGCAGAAGTCCTTGACCCCTCAGATCCCACATGGGACTAACATAGGATCAAAACCCCGGATGTCCCGGGGTCATTTATGATTTCCGACTTTGGATGTTTATTTTCGGCGGGTAAAACCCCCAATTTGTTCCACGAATCCTACAGAATTGATTTGCCCAGCTCTCGTCTATCCGTTCCCATCCCAGCCTGTTGAGACGTGCGTGCAGGTGAAGCAACATCCGGGTCGTTTCTGACGACGTGTGTTTACCGGCGAGAGCCTTTTCGCGTCGGGGATCTGTGATATAATCCCTGACCCCCTGGGAGGTCTTGGCACGGCGGTTAATTCAGTTGCCACGGTTGCGCTGGCGTGCCCGCTAAGGTAGCGCCGCGCACGCTCTCACCGGCGTTTGTTGCTATATTTAGCCTCCCTTTTAATTCACTCCGGCGAGCTCTCCTGAGATCGCTCGCCTCTTCCCTCTGCGTGATCTTAATGGCTCTGTCGCCGTGATTAGTGTTACTGGATCAAAAGCATGGGATTAAAACATCCAGAGAAAGGGAGCGAGAGAGAGAGAGAGTGAATGGGAGGGGGGTTGAGAGAGCGAAGGGAGGCACGGCGCCCTGAGCTGGACCGACTGTGACAGCTGACACGGCGAGCGAACACGCCGAAGGTGGTTCGTAATGGGGGCGCAGGTACCCCCCCCCCCCCTCCCGGGACGGGCGGCAGAAAGGCCACGCGATCAGTCCTCCGACGGCGTTTCTCGCCTCAGTCATTACTTCTCCACGGCCTCTTAATTCGACATCCAGTCGCAGTCACGATAAATGCATTCACTCGCGCGTACGATGTAACCAAAGGCCGTAAGTTCCCCGCGGAGCCCCCGCCTCCACCTGGCGTTTTGTTCTACAGGTGCACCAGACTAATCCCTATCTATGTGATGGTGGCCCCCTGCTGCGTGCCTCGGGTATCGTGTTGACTGACGGCGTCTGGCTCGTCCTCCTTTTTAAAGTCCTGTGCTTCTCTGGGTTCCAGGGTGTGTCCTCGAACTCCTCCTGGGAGCAGGCCATGAAGATGATCATCAACGACCCGCGCTACAGGTCTGTGCCTCGGCCTACTGTACCACACACGTTTATTATAACCGTAACCACAGGTTTGGTTTAATCATAGCCACAGGTTTGTTATAACCATAACCACAGGTTTGGTTTAATCACAGCCACAGGTTTGCTATAACCATAACCACAGGTTTGGTTTAATCACAGCCACAGGTTTGTTATAACCATCTCCACATGTTTGGTTTAATCATAGCCACATGTTCATTGTAATCATTACCACACGTTTATTATAACCATAACCACATGTTTGGTTTGATCATAGCCACACGTTTATTATAACCATAACCACATATTTACTACAACCATAGCCACACGTTTATTATAACCATAACCAGACGTTAATTATAATCCTAACCCCACGTTTTTATCGTAATTATAACCACACGTCACTCCACGTCAATCTAAACATGGTCTCCTCTTTGGATCCGCAGTGCCCTTCCCAAGCTGAGCGAGAAGAAGCAGGCGTTCAACGCCTACAAGGTGCAGACGGAGAAGGAGGAGAAGGAGGAGGCCAGGATCAAGTACAAGGAGTCTAAGGAGACCTACCAGAGGTTCCTGGAGAACCACGACAAGATGACGTCCACCACGAGATACAAGTACGCGCTGCCGCCGCTCGCCTGTCCAACGCCATTGCTCTTGTTAAGTCCCCCTCCCCGCCATTGATTAGTAGTTCTCCGTACTGTCCAAAGGATTCTGCGGACCTTCATGATCCATAACGAGAGCCTCGGAGCTGCCATACATCTGTAGCGCCTGCTGAGTTCTGTAGCTTCTGGTGCGCGGCTAGCTCTGTAGCGCCTGGTTCGCGGCTAGCTCTGTAGGGCCTGTTGCGTGGCTAGCCATGTAGCGGCTTGTCTTTGGCTAGCTCTGTAGCGGCTGGTACACAGTCAAACCCTGTAGCTCTTGGTGCGCGGCTAGCCCGGTAGCGACTGGTCCGCGGCTAACCCTGTAGCACCTCGCGTGCGGCTAACCCTGTAGCGCCTGGTGCACGGCTAGCTGTGTGGCCTCTGGTGCGCGGCTAGCCCTGTAGCGCCTGGTGCGCGGCCAGCTCTTTAGCACCTGGTGCACGGCTAGCTCTGTAGCTCCTTGTGCACGGTCAGACACTGGAGCGAATGCTGTGGGGCCAGAACCAGTGACGTCTCCCATTATAAGCAACCTTTTCATCCCAACGGGGGACCCGGCCACACTGAAGGATCCTTTGTTGCGCTGTTTGTCCTCAAGGCTTCAGACCCCACCTCACGTGCTTCTGACACGGGATCGCCCACACAATGGGCTTTATTCAAGGGTTGCGTTTTATTCAGCCGCTTTCACAAAACCCCCCCCCCACTACCCTCCATAGGGGCTGAGATCTCAGGAGGTCTTTTCATATTTATTTATATATATATATACTCAATGGACAGTCTGGTGTGCTGTATGGCCGGCAGACTAGCTCCCTGACTGGGGTGGAACGCCGCTGGCGCGTCCAGAGGACAGCCAGCGGAATCGACCGGTGACCTTGACAACCGGCCCGCTCTTTAGAACGCGGCTGGCACCGCGGTTGTCGAGGCGACCGAGGTTATATTCTTGGACTGAGTGCACAACATGCGGTGACTGCCATGACAGCCTGTCTGGCTCTGACTGTGAGAGCGTGCGCACATTGGCCCGCGCCTACCTGTGTGCACACAAGAGTTGAATCCTGCTTGTCGTCGAAGCGAACGGAAAAATACTGCTGCAGTCTCGCCGGACACACGCTGTGCACTTTTATACATCTAAATGTTTCTCTAAACCGACACAATCGTGCAGCAGGTGCAAGGTGTTTCTAAATTGAAATCCTTTTTAAGCCTTCATCGGACAAGTCCTTATGAAACACTGCCATCTTGTGGTTAAATATGCCTCCACTAAGTGTGTGTTTGTGTCGGTGTGTGCGCGTGTGTGTGTGTGTGTGTGTGTGTGTGTGTGTGTGTCCTCAGGAAAGCGGAGCAGATGTTCAGCGACCAGGAGGTGTGGAGCTGCGTCCCTGAGCGGGATCGTCTGGAGATCTACGAGGACGTGCTCTTCTACCTGGCCAAGAAGGAGAAGGTCGGCCATCTTCCTGTGTTCTCTAACGATCCCTTTATAAAGAGCTCTTCTTTCAGTCCACAGAACCTATTTCCCCCCCTCCTTGTTAAGAAAACTTGAATTACCAGTGTTTAAGGCCTATCACTGTGGTTCCCTGAATGTAGTCCGAGGATCCACGTGTCATTAAGTCACAACCCAAAAACAAAACAATGTATTTACCAATATTGGAGTAATCAGTTCATGTACTTATGGAAACATGGAGCGAACTCAAAGCAGCAACAATCAGGGCTGCGCTCAATTAAACAGTGGGCGATCCAAACATGAATCAACATTTAAACATTAGTTAATCCATGCGGTTCACCCTGAAGATTATGGTTTGGGCTCTCGTGAGCCAAACAGGAAATCCAACCATATTGTTCTAACGGGGCCAAGCACTCAAAGCTTTGAGTGCAGCTCTGTAGAGAGGCTAACACCCCCCCCCCCTACAGGAACAAGCCAAGCAGCTGAGGAAGAGGAACTGGGAGGCGCTGAAGAACATCCTGGACAACATGGCCAACGTGACGTACCGCACCACCTGGTCCGAGGCGCAGCAGTACCTGCTGGACAACCCTACCTTCGCTGAAGACGAGGAGCTGCAGAGTAGGAGCGCACACGCGTCTATACACCCTGTACACACAAACACACACACACACACGGCCTATACACCCTGTACACACACAAACACACACACACACACGGCCTATATACCCTGTACACACACCAACACACACACACACGGCCTATACACCCTGTACCCACACCAACACACACACACGCGTCTATACACCCTGTACACACACAAACAAACACACACACACACGGCCTATACACCCTGTACACACACAAACACACACACACACACGGCCTATACGCCCTGTACACACACACACACACACACGGCCTATACACCCTGTACACACACAAACACACGCTCGTCTATACACCCTGTACCCACACCAACACACACACAGGCGTCTATACACCCTGTACACAAACACACACACACACACATCTATACACCCTGTACACACACACACATCTATACACCCTGTACCCACACCAACACACACACACACATCTATACACCCTGTACCCACACCAACACACACACAGGCGTCTATACAAACACACACACACACATCTATACACCCTGTACACACACAAACAAACACACACACACGGCCTATACACCCTTTAACACAACACACACCTGTAAACACACACACAAGCCTCTATACACACTGTTAAACAACGCACACCTGTACACACACACAAACACACAAGCCTCTATGCACACTGTTAAACAACGCACACCTGTACACACACACAAACACACAAGCCTCTATACACACTGTTTAACAACGCACACCTGTACACACACAACAAACACACAGCACGTTTATACACCCTTTAACACAACACACATAACACACACAAACACACAAGCCTCTATACACACTGGTTAATAACGCACACTTGTACACACACACACACATGCACCTTTTATACACCTTTTAACACAACACACACCTGTAAACAAACACACAAACCTCTATACACACTGTTACACAACGCACAACTTTACACACACACCCGTTTATACACCTTTTAACACAACACACACCTGTACACACATACACCTACATGTTAATACAAGCTTACGCACCTATACACACCTGTACACATGCATGAACACACACATGTTAATACACATTTTTAACCAACACAAACCCACATGTTATTACATGCTTATTCACCTATATACGCACACTCACTCACTCTTGTTTATTCAGGCTGGTACACAACTAAAAACACACCCTTATACACACGTATACACACTGGGCGAGGTCAAAACCTCATTGAATCCATCAGTAGTTTTTTAATGTGTTGAAATTAGTGTACATTCATATCTTGAAATAACGGTGTGCAGCCTCATTTTATGCACTTGTAAGGATCATAAAATGTAATCTACCCTGAGGTTTGTTTTGGAGTCGAGTCTAATCCAATCTCGTATGAAATCCTGAAATGCACATAACATTACAATTCAATACAAACTCAGTAAATGCCTCCAAAGTGGGTTTTCGTGTTCGGTAGCCCAACATGAAAGTACACTGTCAGCATCTACGTCTGCTGTGAACCTAAAGATCGGCACAGAGAGTTCCAGACGGCATCTGATTTTAAAGAGTCTGTGTGGCAAGAAACTTTGCACTCTCACTCCTGTTCTTTTGTTAGTCTTTAAGTTATATAAGCACAGGGACATATGAAACCTAATACACAGTGCAAAATGATGAACTACTCTCACTCTAATGGAATATTCATAGCATTACATCATGTGTGATTAACGTGTGCACTTACAGACTAAATTACTAATGTGCTCGCCCCGATTGAGGGATGAAGCCAAGTCGATTGTACAGCAGGTGGTGTAAATGCTACCCCCATGCTATCCTCTGAACACTCAACTGGCCCAGTGAAGTGGACATTACCCAGCATCAGCGCTAACTATCATGTGAGGGGAACGGACCCTTCTCATAGACGCGTCATCGTAGGAGGAACACAGCTATCGCTCATAACACAAATTATCAGCTCTTCTCCTTGTGCTTACCAGGGCACAGGGTCCTTAGTCCATAGTCAATGTGTGATGTCTTCACAAGTTTAGTCTAGTACCCATGACCGGGTGCATCGAAGGAGGTTCCCTTAATGAATGTTATGACTGACATCTTTGTTTGGCCGATGATGATTCCTCTGTGAAAGTCTCAATGTCCAGTGAAGAGTACAGTGCTTAGCATTATCGCTAACGCTCATATGAGGGGAAGAGTACAGTACTTAGCATTAATGCTATTTCATGAGGAGAAAAGGCCCGTTGATGAGTAAAGTGCTTAGCATTAACGCTAACTCTTATATGAGGGGAAGAGTACAGTACTTAGCATTAATGCTAACTCATGAGGAGAAAAGGCCCATTGATGAGTAAAGTGCTTAGCATTAACGCTAACTCTCATATGAGGGGAAAAGGCCCAGTGATGAGTAAAGTGCTTAGCATTAACGCTAACTCTTATATGAGGGGAAGAGTACAGTACTTAGCATTAATGCTAACTCATGAGGAGAAAAGGCCCATTGATGAGTAAAGTGCTTAACATTAACGCTAACTCTCATATGAGGGGAAAAGGCCCAGTGATGAGTAAAGTGCTTAGCATTATCGCTAACTCTTATATGAGGGGAAGAGTACAGTACTTAGCATTAATGCTAACTCATGAGGAGAAAAGGCCCATTGATGAGTAAAGTGCTTAGCATTAATGCTAACTCATATGAGGAGAAAAGGCCCATTGATGAGTAAAGTGCTTAGCATTAACGCTAACTCTCATATGAGGGGAAAAGGCCCAGTGATGAGTAAAGTGCTTAGCATTATCGCTAACTCTTATATGAGGGGAAGAGTACAGTACTTAGCATTAATGCTAACTCATGAGTGGAAAAGGCCCATTGATGTGTAAAGTGCTTAGCATTAATGCTAACTCATATGAGGGGAAAAGGCCCAGTGAAGAGTACAGTGCTTGGCATTAACGCTAACTCTCATATGAGGGGAAGAGTACAGTACTTAGCATTAATGCTATTTCATGAGGAGAAAAGGCCCATTGATGAGTAAAGTGCTTAGCATTAACGCTAACTCTTATATGAGGGGAAGAGTACAGTACTTAGCATTAATGCTATCTCATGAGGAGAAAAGGCCCATTGATGAGTAATGGCTTAGCATTAACGCTAACTCTCATATGAGGGGAAAAGGCCCAGTGATGAGTAAAGTGCTTAGCATTATCGCTAACTCTTATATGAGGGGAAGAGTACAGTACTTAGCATTAATGCTAACTCATGAGGAGAAAAGGCCCATTGATGAGTAAAGTGCTTAGCATTAACGCTAACTCTCATATGAGGGGAAAAGGCCCAGTGATGAGTAAAGTGCTTAGCATTATCGCTAACTCTTATATGAGGGGAAGAGTACAGTACTTAGCATTAATGCTAACTCATGAGTGGAAAAGGCCCATTGATGTGTAAAGTGCTTAGCATTAACGCTAACTCATATGAGGGGAAAAGGCCCAGTGAAGAGTACAGTACTTAGCATTAATTTCTCCTCCCCCCCTGGCAGACATGGACAAGGAGGACGCGTTGATCTGCTTCGAGGAGCACATCCGGGCCCTGGAGAAAGAGGAGGAGGACGAGAAGCAGAAGACGCTGCTCCGAGAGAGGAGACGGCAGCGCAAGAACCGCGAGTCCTTCCAGGTGAGTCCGTCCGTCCGTCCGTCCGTCCGTCGGAATCAACATCCGCTGGACCGGGATCGTCACACGCCTTGACGCTAGGTTTATTTTTCCGGGTCTGTTGAGTAATCACAGTCAAAGCTTTGCCGAGAACTTTGCCGACGAGTTTCCAAAAGTGTGATCTGAGGCATTGTGACACTCGTAAAGGTTTTAGAAAAAATTGGACACACTGAGTTCCACAGGAGCAGGCAGCGATGAGCCCGATCAAACGCTGTCCCGACCAACGTCACGCTCACTCGAGTCAGCTCCCTTAGGCAGAAGTAGCTGACTTCTTGTATTATACGCTGAAATTCCCCCCTGTTTAACAGCTTTATATATTGTCGTTAAAAATAACACAAAAGTTCCATTCAATTTTATTTGTATAGCCCTTAATCACCATTACAGCCTCAAAGGGCTTACCAGGCAAATAGTCAGCAACACTTTGTGAGACGCAATTGGAACCGTCTTCTACTTTGGTGATTACTTCCCCTGTTAACACGTATAGCCACCATGGGTACATTTATCCTAATGAATTATTTTGCGGTCGGTGTTAGGCATTTGCGACACATAAAACCCCCCAGTGAAATGGTCGTTAGTCACGCAAGTCGAAGTGTTCATTCCTCATTAAACACTTAAGGACAAGACACCACATCCCTCACTGTAAGCCCCAGTCCCCACAACATGTCCGCTTTCAGACGTATTGATGAGATTGTGTTGAAGTTGTGTTGATGTTGTGTTGATGTTTAGAAATTCCTGGACGAGCTGCACGACCACGGCCAGCTGCACTCCATGTCGGCCTGGATGGAGATGTACCCCACCGTCAGCTCCGACATCCGCTTCGCCAACATGCTGGGCCAGCCCGGTAGGAGCCCCACGCACACAGGCACACAGGCGCAAACACACACACACACGGGCACACACACACACAGGCACACAGACGCAGACACGGGCACACACACACACACACACACACACACACACACACACACACACACACACACACACACACACACACACACACACACACACACACACACACACACACACACACACACACACACACACAGGCGGGCATGCACAAACAAGGATGGGCACGCACACAGACATGCACGCACACAGACGCAAACACACACACACACACACACACGAGCACACACACACAGGCACACAGGCGGGCATGCACAAACAAGGACGGGCACGCACACAGACATGCACGCACACAGATGCAAACACACACACACACACACACGGACGCAAACACACGCACACACGGGCACACACACACAGGCGGGCACACACTTACACTCAGAGGGGCGCAAATACACGGAAACGCAAACACAGGCATACACACACGGGCAAACACGCACACATGGAAACATAAACACAGGGACTCACTCACTCTCTGACGGACAGACACTTAGAGAGTAATTGGCCTGCAGCACATGGACCATAACACGCGTGTCTCTCTTTCTCCAACCTCAGGCTCCACCCCCCTGGACCTGTTTAAGTTCTACGTGGAGGACCTGAAAGCCCGTTACCATGACGAGAAGAGAATCATCAAAGACATACTGAAGGTGCGTCTCCAACTTTATACAGGGACCGATTCCCACACCCGATTACCCAATAATAACCACAGTCAGCGTCATTGATCCAACAGGTTCAAACACAAGCCACCCTAGGTTTCTAATCTTCGGTTTGAGCTGTCGATTCATCGAGGCCAGGATATCCTGTTCTCATGTCCGATGCCTCACCACCTTAATTCACCCCCACCCCTTCCCAGGATAAGAGCTTCCTGGTGGAGGTGAACACCACCTTCGAGGACTTTGGCACGGTCATCAGCTCGGACAAGAGGGCCACCACCTTGGACGCGGGCAACATCAAGTTGGCGTTCAACAGCGTAAGAACCGCGCTTCCCTTTGTCATCACTATTATCTTGACTCTAGATTATAAAACGTATTGCTGAGCTTTGAGCCATGATAACATGATACTTGTCATAGACAGTAATTTCCGTTTCGAAATGAAATGCTATTTGGGGAAGCCGGCACCGTGCGGGGAGGGTAACAGTCTTCTTCGAGCACTAGAAGTTAATAACATTTTGGGTATAAACAGGGTAGAAAATGAACACTTCAGGGTTGCATATTAAAAATAGCAAAGTTTTCCACTCTGGCAAGATAAACAGACAATAGCGGTTATTATAGGACAAGGGCATAAATAGCCCTCATATCACGGCGCATCAATGGGTATCACTGTAGCAACACGGCTTCCCACAGCACTTTACAACTTCCTTGTTTTTGTTTTTTTTATACTAAAGTATAAAATATTCTAAACTTAATTCATTCTCTGTGTATAGATCAGGGTGACAGCCTGCGTGTAAATAAGCATAAGTGGGCCACCTGTAAAAGAGTGCACAGCCCCGGTCAGACAGCAACCCCCCTCCCCCCCGTCTGACTGCCAACACCACCACTAACACATTTTCTGCCGGGAAACCCTGAGCAATGTGTATCACGGTGCATCAATTTGCATCACTGTATTGTGTTGCATCAATGTGTAACACACAGCATCAATGTGTAACACACAGCATCAATGTGTAACACAGAGCTTCGATGTGTCACACAGTGCATCAATGTGTCACACAGTGCATCAATGTGTCACACAGTGCATCAATGTGTCACACAGTGCATCAATGTGTAACACAGTGCATCAATGTGTCACACAGAGCATCAATGTGTAACACAGAGCATCAATGTGTAACACAGAGCATCAATGTGTCACACTGTGCATCAATGTGTCACACAGAGCATCAATGTGTCACACAGAGCATCAATGTGTCACACTGTGCATCAATGTGTCACACTGTGTATCAATGTGTCACACTGTGTATCATGGTGCATCACGGTGTGCCGGCACTGACTCCTCTCCTCCTGTAGCTGCTGGAGAAGGCGGAGGCCCGGGAGAGGGAACGGGAGAAGGAGGAGGCCAGGAAGATGAAGAGGAAGGAGGCCGCCTTCAAAAGCATGCTGAAGCAGGCCACGCCCCCGCTGGAACCCGAGGCCAGCTGGGAGACGGTACGTCGACGTCTTGGATAGTGTTGCCTCTCGGCCATCTTGGATGGGTTATCTGGTTGTGGTGTCAGAAGGAGCAGGCTTGTTGGTGTGATCACTTTGAGCCTTTGAACTTTCATCCAAAAAATCTAAATCTATAGCAAAAGTATACATATATATATCTTTGAGGTGAATATATTAGTATAATTTTCTTTGTTGTTGCCCTTATTGATACTTGAGGTAACAAAGTAATAAAATAAAGCATTTCTTGTAGCTTTCAAACAGGGTCACAGAACATAACCTCTACCACCCAGAGTTCAGTCTGTCATTGGGTTAACTCACCCTAACCCTTTACGCTCAGGTCCGAGAGCGGTTCCTCAAAGAGTCCGTGTTCGAGGACGTGACGCTGGAGTCGGAGAGGAAGCGGATCTTCAAAGACTTCATGCACGTGTTGGAGGTGAGCCCCCCAGCCCCACGCTCATCTGCTCCTCCTGACTGAGCGACTCTCAACCCTCTCTCTTCTTCTGTCTCCCCTCAGCATGAATGTCAGCACCATCACTCAAAGACGAAGAAGCACTCCAAGAAGTCGAAGAAGCACCACAGGAAGCGTTCCCGCTCCCGATCGGTACGTCACATCCCGCCCGGCTCGCCCAGCGCCCCCCGGGCGTCGTGTCCATGTCGATAGGGCTGAGCGATCAATCGAATTAAAGCCGACATTGCCATGTAATAGAACGTGTTTTGCAAATCGCAAAGGCTGCGATTAATATAGAAATAATCAAACGAAAAAGATGGTGGGGATTTTTTTATTATTTTTTTTGCGGGCGATATTTTACTTTTACCGCCTGGAGATCAGTATGATCCGTATTTCTTTTTAGTTTACAATCCAATAGTTCATTAAAGATGTTATAATATAAATTCATAGGCCTGGCCTAAAGGAAAGAGGGGGTTATATGTTACTGCCTGTTGAGTGAAGAATGCAGAACATAAGGAACTTTAGAAAGAGAGAAATTGCGTACTAAATCGCGATCGCAATTTTGGCAATATCCATTCCCCCCATTGTTGATGTAGTATTCAGACGGCGGCCGTGCGCGCCTGACCTAGTAAAGTTGTCCCCCCCCTCACACCTTGTTCTTCTGCGGGCGCCGCCGCCGCCACAGGGCTCCGAGTCCGAGGAAGACGAGTACCACAAGAAGAAGAAGAGGTCCCAGTCCAAGTCTCCGTCCGAGCGCTCCTCCAGTGGAGAGTCCGGTGAGGAGGGAGGGGGGGGGCTGGGATACCTCAGACAGACCGGGTAGGACGACCGCACCCTCTCACACGGGACCCCGCCGTGTGTACTGACCCGTTCTCCTCCTTCTGTGCCCACAGAGCGAAGCTACAAGAAGTCCAAGAAGCACAAGAAAAAGGGAAAGAAGCGACGCCACAAGTCTGTGAGTAGCAGAGCTCCGCGGGGGAACTTTTAAGCGTCAGAGAGTCCGGCTTAAAGCAGTCCGGTGTTAACGCACCAACCAGCACGGTTGATCCAGCTGCATAAGCGGCCAAGCGGTAGCTCGTGTGGCGAGGTCGTGCTCCGGTGTGAGCCCATCAGAGGCGACCGCAGCGATCCGATGTTTGAGCGTTCCTCCTGGGGGGTGTTCTCCGCATTAACCCCCGACCGCTCCGTGGGCCCCCCACAGGCGTCCGAGTCCGACGGAGACAAGAAGGGACGAGAGAGGGACGGGAAGCGCGAGAAGGACCAAGAGAAAGACAAGGAGAACGACAAGTCCCGAGGGAAGAGCCACCAGGAGCCCAAACAGAAGTCCCCCAAGAGAAAGGCTGCCAAGGAGGAGGTCGGTCCCTGAACTCTAACCGTAACCCATTAGTTTAAAACCTTAAGTGGCGGACGCATGGAACGCCTTGTAAACTGTTCTGTGGAGTGCAGTAGAGTTGTCGTAACAAGCGATAGTATTTGATTTGAATATGGCTAGGGGTGTTCCCTGTTGAGATCCGTCTGAGGTATTATCAGGAACGCTAACCTCAGGGGCCCCACTATGGGACTCAGGGGCCCACCATTGGACTCAGGGGCCCCACTATGGGACTCAGGGGCCCCACTATGGGACTCAGGGGCCCCACTATGGGACTCAGGGGCCCACCATTGGACTCAGGGGCCCACCATGGGATTTCCTAAATTCGTGTTAAAATTAGAAAATGGGTTACCTTGACAACCCTACTGTTTTGTATTGAGGCGTACCACATTACTTTGTCTCCTAGTATTTTGAATATAAATAACCTTCAGATTATGAGGGAAAACATTGCATATTTAAAAAATATATTGTAAGAACATGTTTTATTTTACCTTTAGTTTACTACATTTGAATACTTATACAATAAGACAGTTTTACAACCCCTTACAGCCATCTGTGATTGGACGGTTTAAAGGTCTTGTTTGTGGATTTTAAATGAATAGAAGTCATGAATAGATATCTTTCCCCTCGCCAGCTGTGTGGTAACCCAGCCCTGTGCTCTCTCTCCTCTGCTCAGGGAGGGTGGGACACCTCTGGCAGCGAGCTGAGCGAAGGCGAGCTGGAGAAGAGGAGGCGGACCTTACTGGAGCAGCTGGACGCCCCGTGATCTCTCCCCCCCCCCATCGCCACTGCTGGCCACTTCCTGGAAAAAAACATAACAAAAAAAACTCCCCATGCATTCCTGCTCCTCCTCCTCCTCCTCCTCCTCCTCCATGTCGATCAAAGGCCGCCACCGCGCCGAACGCAGCGGTCGTAGCCGTCAGATGACTGTACAACTTCACGATTGTACGATAATTCGTACGACTTTGCTAACTTGTTTCTTTTTATAAAAAAAAAAAAAAGGATTGGTCTTTGGTGGCGTAAAATAGCCTTGTCGTTGCCTTGGTTATGCTTTAGATTATATTTGTAGGTTGTAGATGTACGTTTTTACTTTCCGTTATTTAGCTAATGGATCGGAAGCGGTTTCGTCGCCCGATGCCGACAACCGTGTGAAGGTCGGTGAAACTTTTTTTTTTAAGCTTTCGACTAGGTTCTACTTAACCAGTCCACAAGTCCAGGGAACCGGGGGAAATCTGCTTTGAAGGTTTTTAACTTAACTGTCGCTGTACGTCTTCGGACTCGTCAAACAGGATTTTGAGAATTGGAGAATTTGGATTATCTGTACATGTAATAAAATACTATTTCCATGGAGGATGGCTCCTCAATATCATGCTTTTCAAAAGGCACATAGTTGCACTTAGTAGTCATCCATTCAAATCATTGTCAGCCCTATGATGACAAGAATGGATGACAAGTTTCCAGAAAATCTTGGAGTGAGATTTGAGCGGCACATTTGTTTGAGGGTCGTCACAGAAGATGTGATTTCTTGCACCCATTTCCAAAGTTTCATAACTTGTAATCCTTACCAAAACCATGCAAAAATGAAAGGCGTTCAATGATCACTATTGACCACCAGGTATGGGACTATTTAACCCACACCGGATCCAAGCCCGAGGTCCCACAGATTATCTTCCATTGCGGCAGAATTTGCTTTTAAGTTGGCAATACTTGATCAACTTACTTTTTAATTACATCACAACCTCGAAAAATAGAACCACACTTTAGGTTCTCTTGTTTTAGACATTTCTGTTTGAAAGGTGACTTTCTTGATTGAAGTTATCCTCATTCCCAGATCTCTGCTTGCCAACGCAGGACTTCAACCGAGGACTCGGGATCATACTCAATAGTTCTCTCCACTCAAACACCAAGTCATCGGGAATGAAGTGGTTGGAGGATAGATTTTACATTAAATTCACACGGTCAATGTTATGTTTTAAAAAGCACTAATCTGTAGTGACCCACCTCGGCAGTATTTGAACATAGGACCTTACCATTCAAACAACTACTTCATGTTTGAAGAACAATAAGGACTTGAAACCTTGTCTTAAACGTTAATGAGCAGGTCATGAACACTAAGACATGTCAGGTTATATTTTAAATTCGAAGACCGTTTCATGCTCAACGGCGACACGTCTGGTGGTAAGGGGTATTTCTTCCCATTGATACAAATGGTTTTGGCACCAAGTTCGTAAGTCATTACACTTCAAATGCAAGGGCTTTCCTGACATATTTGACATGCAAGTCACGTGTCTTGGCACATTATCAAAAAGTAAAGATCTTACTCTTTAAAATGCAACTATTAATAAGAAATAAATGTCCAGGGCCATTGTTGGAAAATGAACAAGAAAACCATGGTTTGTCGATTCTTTTTCATTAATTTTGTGCATCTGCCAATTTAGTAGGCTTATACATGCATATTGGTGATGAGTTTAGCATCTAATGATTAAGACAACTAGAATATCACCACAGAGATACCTTGGAACATGATATACAAGAAAATGGGAGTTTGTAGAAACTTGATTATATAATGTATTTTCTATATCTGCCTGCATATTGGATAAGACGTGAGTATTACCCAAAATACACATTTTTCCCGTTTAAATAACTTGTTGGCCATTCTGAGTAAGAGTTGCACTGTCTTGTTTGCGCCATGAAGTTCCTGTCGGCGCAAAAGTGTTTTACCGTACAAACATGTAGATGCGCAGTTAAAGTAACCGCGCTTCTCTGAAGTGTAGATGGCGTGCCGCGTGATCGTAGTTACTACGGTATGACTGTTGGCCAGGCTCAAACTCTTATATAAGAGTAATTGGTGTGAGAAATAGGAGGTGCAGGGGTGAGAGCGTGTGATCACGGTAATTTGAGTGAGTCTGACGCTCAATGTGTTGGCAGCTGTCATAACACGTCCATGTCTTTCAGAGGTTTACTCTCCACGAGAGATATCCATTGACATGTGATGTGCTTTACGGGGATTCGGAACCGAAATTGGCAGTTTATCAAAATTAGGTGCAAAGGACATTTCTGTGCCAGGACCAAAACAGCAGTGAATTAAACAAACATCCATTCAATGTAAATAGTTTAATTGATCGTATTCATTAAGAATCCCACCTAACGTAAAAAAAAAAGGTTATTTAAAGTATTTTATAGTCAGCACACAATGCCTAAAATACAATTCTGATTTAAAAAGAGACATGCCAGTATTATCCAGTCCAGGAGAAGAGATGAGCAGGACGTTCTTCAGAGAACATGGTAATTCACAACATGCTTTAGTGGGTTATTTTTGGTCCAGAGAACAGAATGGATCACAACGTTACACAAGCCAGCGACTGGAAAACCTTATTAGAACCTGGTACATCAAATAAGAAAGGCTAAATCGATGTGATGTCAATGTTCCATTGCTATCAAACCATTATGTTCTAAATTGGCAGTACCTTGTTTAAAAAAAATATGAAACAAATGTCAACTTTGAGGTCCAAATTAGATTTATTCATTTTCAATGCTATTCACACACACAAACACACATTGTGCATGGAATCCTTGCATCCCTAGTGCTGTGTGCGTCGCTGGCTTAGTGTAGTTTTATGATCCACTCGGTATTTAATGAAGTGATCCAGTATGAAAAGCCTTCATAGCGCTCTACAATAATGATTTGTTAGGCTATTGTTTTGGTTTAATTAAATATAAGAAATGAAAACAACTATAAGTTAATAACATTCAAATTGTAGAGCACAGAGCATTGTAAACTTTTGTTTAAACAATATTTACAATATGAACCTCACGGGTCATATGAATTAGGAATTAAAAAAAGGGAACAAAATTTACGTTTGTAGCAAAATATCTGTACATTTACAAAACTTTTTTTTTTTTTTTGCCATGTCGTCGACGTAGAGGAGCCGTCAATTAACTGACATTCTGGCCAAATGGAAAGGTCACGTGAACCAAAAACAAACATTGAAAGCTAGAATGAAACCTTTTTAGTGGTTAAATACTATACAATAAAAAATACAATAAGGATATGAAGATGGCTGCACTGATTCCAAACCCCTTTGAATAATTTCAAAACAAACAAAGTATTTCGATCCACCTTTCCATTGTGTATTCATCACATGGGCTTCAGTGTCCTGGGTACACTCTGGGTACACTCTGCTCATAGTGAACACTCTTATTGTGGTATTCATGTATTGACCCAAAACACAACTGTATTCAAACAAAATGGAGGACACACTAACTCCCATCGCATCACTGCGATGGGACAGCCTCGTTCTCTCCTCACCAAAGAATAAGCTTTGAATGAGTCGTCCGTACAGTCAAGCATACAAATGATGTGCAATATAAAGTTCACATTAACCTGGCCCCATCCTCCAACAACTCGTATTCCTCTTGAAATAATTCAAAGTCACCGTGGCACGGTCCTACCAGACCTTTTCTACGATTTTTCGAATCATCGCTTAAATCTCAACAGCTAATACTTTAATAAGGAACCCTTTTGGAGAAAAAAAGATTGAAAAGCCATTTTGTTTTGAAATAATGCTTTTCAAGCACGTTGGGTCATAGTAGGAATCCCTGGCTTCTTGGAATGTGCTTAAGTAATACGGCCTTGGATCCTCGTGCTGGATAGTTCCGGAACTGTCATACGGAATGCTTTCCATACATTCTGTGCAAGTTCCAATTCTTCTTCCCAGTATCCACTGCTCTGCTACATATCACCGTATAATCCAGTTGTTTCATTGCGTCCCAGATGTCTTAAGAATTTAAAGCCTGGTGGTGTTTCATGGATTGTAATGACTATCGACAATTGGACGAAAAACAAACCGAAAACTAACAACTTTATGACATCACATGAAAAGTTCAGGCACTTTGCAAATTACTTTTCTTTTCTTTTTAACATTGCAGACCACTCTCTCATGCCGTCTCCATCGGTCTAACCCTACCCCCCCAGCCCAGTCCTTCGTATTTCAGAGGCTGCTCCTACGCCAGAGATTCATTGTCTTTTCGTTTTCTTTCTTTCTTTTATGTATATATTTACAGATTTATCTCTGTTGGTTGCTAGGGAACTCAGCAGCATCCGCCTCCCGGCATCTTCCGTCTCACATCCATCCTCTCTCTCTCTCTCTCTCTCTCTTTCTAAAACCATCGCACGTCCCTTCACATATCCACATCACATCTTCCTGCGTTCCCTCGTCACATGACCACCTCCCCACTGTTGATTGGCCGCAGGCTCTGGTCATCGAAACGCCGGCGGCCACTGCGACGCACGCCATCGGCTCGCCTGTATGGCTGGTTCCTCAGATCTGGTGTGCGTGTGTGTGTGTGGTGGGGACACAAAGCAGGGGTCAGACATATCGTGAGGTCTAGCCATCGCTGACGTCCAGTCTAACAAAGCAGCTTGAGTTTAAAACGCAGGGAAACTAAAACACGATTCTCTCTCAAGTCTCTCGCTGACATATCATTTAAAATAACTACACTAGGGGGGAGGGGGGCTTTTGATTTTGCCTCTTTGCCAAGATGGAGAGAATAATCCAGTTAGGTGTTTGGAATGATTTTTGGCCAATGCTTGGCTGAAATTGTTGGAACCAAATGCGAAAAAAAGCTATTCAAAGTGATGAATAATGGGGGGATGAATAGTAAATAGAAATATGATCAGAGATAAAAACAGGTGGTGAGGTGACTGCACATCATGGTGGGGAGGGAAGGAGGGAGGAGAGAGGGAGGGAGGGAAGGCGGGAGGAGAGAGGGAGGGAGGAGAGGGAGGGGAGGAGAGGGAGGGAGGGAGGAGAGCAGATGAGAGGAGAGGGAGGGGAGGAGAGGGAGGGAGGGAGGAGAGCAGAGGAGAGGAGAGGGAGGGGAAGAGAGGGAGGGAGGGAGGGAGGGGAAGAGAGGGAGGGGGGGGGAGGGAGGGAGGGGAGGAGAGTGGGTGGGGGGGGAGGTGGAGTAAAAAGAGGAAATGCTTGCCAGGTTTGGGTCACATCCAGCACTACAGAGGATTTCCTTACCCTCGAGTAGACAGTGGGGAATATAGTAATATTATTCTTCTTTAGGGCTGGATGAGAAGAAGACAAAATGGAGGTTAAAATGAATAAAACAAAGAAGGTAAAGCTATGGCGATGGGGGGACAGGGTCCTGCTGGGGAGCATCCCGCACTGGGGCGGGCAGAAGCGTTGCGGTCTGGCAGGGAAGCGAGGGAGGGCAGAGGGCGTGGGGGGGGGGGGGGGAGATTGAGTAGGCCGCTGGCCAATGAACTTACACCAAATCACAAAGGGGCGGGGCTTAATAGACATGGCGAGCTTGAGCCTGTTAACTGGCACAGAGGACGGCGAACCGAAGAGGCAGAAGCTTTTACTGTTTGTTTTAGTTTCCTGTGTTTTTAAAGACTCAAGACTGCTTTGCAGAGAGGCGGATCAGCATGACAGAACAAACCAAAAGCCCATTTTAAGACACACAGTGAACACAGAGTGGTTATGAGTGTTTAGATAACAAGGCGACGACACCTCCACCAAGGCATGCACGCAACCACCCAATAAGCACCTAATAGAAAGCAAGAATGGCAACTAGGTAGGTACTTTTCCAATGGCGGCAGATGGCTTTTGTTAGTCGGCACGCAGTGAACACAAAACAATCAGGCACTCTCAAAACACCCCCTTCATCGTCTGCTGCGGCACAACACTTCATGCGTCATGTTAGAGATTAGGACCTTGTCACGCCTGCCACGGCAATGAAAGTCATGTGACAGGAAGGTGACCTATCAGCAGATGGCCGAGCAAAGCACAAGGTAAGAGGTACGAAGGGCAGCAGGGATGCATTGTGGGTAACAACAGCGGAAGGGGGATTTGCATGCGAGACGTTAGCAGAACAGCAACAGCGATGTCATCGTAAACAAACAGTGTTCATAAAAACAGGAGTTGAAAAGCATCATATTATATTTATAATATATAATATCAGAGGCGATAGCTCTGTAGAAATCACATTAGTCTTAAAGGCATGCTATTGGTTAAAAGGTGACAGTGGTTAGAATTCATTATCTTCTCTCAGAATGGAGAGATGCTATATAGTCACTAAATAATGTTATAATATTTATATATCTAGGGACGTGTTGTTCCGTTTACGGTCAGCAGGGGGCGCCAAACATCGTATATTTTTCGACGACCTAAAAAGATCATCTCATGTCAGTCCAGATTAGGACGACCTCGAGGCCCCGCCTCCCTGTGTGACATTAGGGTCTGCTGCGGTTCGCTACGATGATAAATATATCTCATGATTTTCACACGTCATGCATTAGGAGCCCCAGACTGTTATCCCACCACCTTGTCATGCTGAAAGGGGAGAAAGACCCACACACATGCGAACACACACAAACACACTCAAAACCCACACAAACACTTTCAAAAGCGCACAGTACAACACCGCCTAGCCCCGGTAGTATTCCCGAGACGGGTCGGCTCCGGACACATGCACAGGTCACCGGTGACGGACAGTGAAAGAAAGAGTGTGTTAAGGCGCAAAAGCCAAAAACTAACACCAAACAAACACACACGCACGGGGAGAGAGAGAGAGAGAGAGAGAGAGAGCGAGCAGTGTGTTCCAGCAACCTTGGGGCGGGAGCAGAGGGAGCGAGCGTTCTACAAGCTTAGTAATGGTACTCGTCACTGAGGGCGGGGTCGCAGAAGAAGCGCGAGCCGCGCTTGGCGGTGCGGGCGGTGAAGGGCACCGTCTTCAGCACTGTGGTGACCGGGAGGGAGGAGGGACAGGAGGACAGGGAGAGGGACAGACAGCCAGAGACACAGGACAGCGTGAGGAGAAGCAGTGGGTTGAGATGGTTAATGTTCCCCCAAAACAACAGCAACCACAACGACGCCGCCGCCTGCTTCACATTGTGGAGCACATCCTAAACTGAAACGGCATCCTAGAAGTGTGTGTGTGTGTGTGTGTGTGTGTGTGTGTGTGTACACCAAACTATTGTGTTACTTGTCTATAGTCTTCCTACAGGGTACACAGTACTGTTTTGAGGTTACTCTTTCTTTAATTGGTTTGAAAACAGCAAAGTGTTAACGGATAAGCCAAATGTTTCCACTTTATTGTGGGCATTTTCCATTTAATTCTGTAATTAGAACGTGTAGATGTTGAACATTATGTATTATCGTATATATATTTGTTGGTCAATCACAATATTGTACTATATATATATATATATATATATATATATATATATATATATATATATATATATATATATATATATATATATTCAACATCTACAGGTTCAACTTCTACAGGAACATCAACATGTTCATGTAGATTTTGACTTTTTTTTGCCTTTAAGACAGAACTCTGCAGTTAGGATAGTCAGTGTAGCTCAAGTCTAAACTACACATACAATTTGGTAGTTTTAAGATGTTGTTCATGTTCAAACCTGTGAAAGTACAGCGTGGTGTATCGCACGTACCAAACTAATCCACCAGCAGGTATTAATAGCAACAATTACACAATTTTAGTGGGCTCAAAACGTGATTGGATTAGCTGCGTCGTAAATGCATGTTTACACATGACAATACGTGTTAAATACAGGCTTATATTTTGAAATAATAGCAGAATCGTTAAAAAAAAGCGCTTGCGTATCGTTAGTTGGCTGAGAATCCCCAAGTTAATGCCCGAATATTGAGCACAAGAGAGGACCTGCATGCATTTATCCCTGAGAGAGAGAGAGAGAGAGAGAGAGAGAGAGAGAGAGAGAGAGAGAGAGAGAGAGAGAGAGAGAGAGAGAGAGAGAGAGAGAGAGAGAGAGAGAGAGAGAGAGGCAGAGAGAGAGAGAGGGAGAGAGAGAGGCAGAGAGAGAGAGAGAGATACAGAGACAGAGAGAGAGAGAGCGTAAGAGAGAGAGACAGATAGAGAGAGGGAGAGAAAAGGGGAGGAGCCCCAGCCAGGAGGCGGGGCCAGGTGAGCGTACCTGTGATAATGTCTTCGATGGTTCCGTCCTTCCCTTCGTAGACATGTCGGCTGTCCTTCACCTGCTTCTTCCGCAGCTCCTGGATCAGCTCCCGCTGTGGATGCTTGCTCTTGGAGGGGGACTGGACACACACACACACACACACACACACGCACACACGCACACGGCTTTAGAACATCAGTTATGTCCAATAATCCTCTGCAGTGTCAACGCTCATCAGTGAACCTCATCTCTGTCTGTCTGTGTAGGTCTGTGTGTAGTCGTGTATTTGTGTGTGCGTGTTTGTGTGTCTCTTTCTGTCTGTGTGTACCTTCTTGTCCTCCTCCATCATGGCCTCCTGCTCCAACAGCTTCTCCATCAGCATCTGTTCCTGCCTCTTCCTGAACTCGTTGTCCTCGTCCGCTTGCTGTGCACACAACGCGCAAACACAAAATAAACAAACAGTGCAATGTGTGCGTGCGTGTGCGTGTGTGTGTGTGCGCGTGTGCGTGTGCGCGTGTGCGTGTGCGTGTGTGTGTGTGTGTGTGTGTGTGTGTGTGGGATGATGATGATGATGGTGGGGTTGGCTCACCCTGTAGGCCTTGACGAAGCGTACGAACACGGGGAAGAAGACCGAGGGGGGGGTGGTTTTGCTGTTCTCGCCGAAGAACTTTACCGCCTCGTCAAAAGCGTCCTGTCGGAGAAAACAATAAAACAAAACAAAAAAGTGTCAATCACTGCACTCCGACCGTGGCCCTACAACCAAAGCCTAAAACCGTCCCTAAAACCCTAAAATCCAAACCCTAACCCTAAAACCAAACCCTAACCCTGAAACCTAACATCAATCCATAACCCTAAACCATTACCCTAAACCCCAAACATTTACCTTAACCCTAAACCAAACCCTAACCCAAAACCTAACCCTAACCCTAACCCAAACCCAAAATCGAACCCTAACCCTAACCCAAAACCTAACCCTAACCCAAAACCGAACCCTAACCCTAACCCAGTTGAACCCCCACAGCTACCAAAAACGCCAACGTCCCAAACCCCAACACTAACCCTTACTCTAACCCAAACCCTAACTCTAACCCTTACCCTAACCCTCACCCTCACCCTCACCCTCGCCCAGGTGAACCCCCGCGGCGGCCCCAGCTCACCTGGGCGATCTTGGCGTCCTCCTGCAGCTTGCGGAGCTTGGCCTCGTTGAGGGCGATGAAGTCCTTGAGCATGGTGTTGTGGCCGTGCATGCTGTACTCCCTCTTGGTCAGCTCCATGCCCCGCTGCAGCTCCCGCACGTCCAGCAGCACGTTGTCCAGCGACACTGTACACGCACGCACACAGACACGCACAGACACAGACGCACACACAGACACAGACGCACACACACAGACACGCACACACACACGCACGCACGCACGCACGCACGCACGCACGCACGCACGCACGCACGCACGCACGCACGCACGCACAGACAGACAGACAGACAGACAGACAGACAGTAAGGCCATGGCAGCAACACACACACACACACACACACACACAGAAACACACACACACAATAAAGCCATGGCAACAACACACACACACACACAATAAGGCCATGGCAACAGCATACACACACACACACACACACACACAGAAATGCAAGCACACAAAAACATGCAAGCACACACACAGATAGACATGCACCCACACACACAAACAGACACAGGAATACACAGACACGCACGCAAGGACACACACGCGCACCCACACACACACACACACAACACACACAATAAGGCCATGGCAACAACATATATGCATCATTTATTTATTTTAATACGGATTCAATATATTCCTTGAGGTAAAGAACATTTCTGGGTTATTTTAAGCGTAACATATTTGTCAGGTTTGGGGGCCAAAAGCACCTCCACAAGGGGGTCACAGCAATGGCGACGTTTTTCTCCTAGAATCTTCTAGAATCTCACCTGCCGCTGCCTTCTCCACGTAGTGGATCTCGTTGTAGAACAGAGACACCTGCTGGTACTTCTCCCGCACCACGTTGGCGATGTAGTGCAGCAGCGTCTGCTTGCGGTCCGTCGACTTGGTGTCCAGCAGCTGAACATAAAACAAACGACGAGAAATCCGGTTCACGAACGTTCACAGTCACCTAGCGGCCATCTTTGTTCTGATCGCCAGCTGGGTGGGGATAGGAAGTCCCGGAGGAAGGCCCATATAAGGCTTGAATATGCCGTGGATCACTGGCGGATTTAAAGGGAATGAGGGAGGGACGTACCAAGTCTAAACTCTGTAGTTTGAATCCGTACACGGCTCCTCGCTTGCCACTGTTCATGTAGTTTCCCAGCGCCAAGATGATCTGCAAATAAACATTAATCAATGATCAAACAATCAAACAATCATTGATCTGTTTATCAATCCCAGATGGGACATTTGGGATATGCATGTCCAGATATCAACATTGTGTTATCGTCCGGTCTGTTCTGAATCATCCCTAAAGCGCCTTCAACGTCACAACGCTGGGAGTGTGTTCTCACCTCCAGGATCTTCTTCAGCTTCTGGGACGACTTGATGGACACGGATGCCGCGATGACGGCATGGAGTTGCTGTGGGCCGTCAGAGAGAAGACATCGTTAAGACTAGATGCAGCGCTCAACTCTCTTTCCCACTCTGATGACCCAAACTAATCACAAACAAATACAAACAAAGACAATACTTTTATAATGCCAGGAGAAAATCTGTTTTGCAGCAATAAGAGCGAGAAAACTTACTGACGGAAAACTCATACGTTTTTCATGAATTTGTTTGCGGCACAATAACAGCCTCACTCGTTTCCTGCTAGTTCAAACCCTGTGCTGCTTCCTCCTGTGCAAACCCCGATACTACAAAACAAAAGCGTCTCCTCCGCATCTCACCGGCGTGAGCATCTGCACGCTCTCCGTGAAGTTCCCGATGAAGGCCATGATGGTCATCTTCTGCATGAGCCGCTCGATCTTGCTGAAGTGCATCATGAAGCGGTCCTCGTTGGTCAGGCTCTCCAGCGGCTTGCGCTCCTTCTCGAACTGCCGCATGATCTTCACCTCCGTCTCCGTGGGCTGGAAGCGCATCAGGCACTCCACGTAGTCCACGGGCAGCGCGCGCAGGTCGAAGCTGAGGGCGGAACGGGGACGCAGTGATTAAAGAGCACCAGTTATGCTTTTTTTCGACTTTTATGCTAAACGTTGTTATGATGATTTATAGTCATGTTTAACCATACTAAAGTGTCAAATAACGACATACATGCATTTAGATGTTTTCCCTGCTGTGGGGTGGCTGTGCAGAGCGCTAAACACTAGGGACGCCGGTCGCGATTCACTTGTTCAAATTTCCGGGATTTATCTACGTAGAACGATCCGGATTTTCCATGTATGCTGCAACATGCTCTTCCGGAAGGTAACCAATCACAACGGAGTGGGGTTGGCAGGAGGGGGGCGAGGGGGCGGAGAAGGACGAAGCCGAGTGTTGACAGAGAACGCTGAAAGCGCCCAGATGAGAGGAAGAGTGTCCCGAAAATCGACACAGTTTTTTGCGCTGTGATTCGTGTCAGGTTGCTCTATTGGAGTCATTAATAAGAAATTAAGACCAGAAAAGTAGTATAATAGGAGATCTTTAAGGATAGTCAACTGGGTTACCTCTTTAGACCATGTGGCTCACAGCGAATACAGATCTAGTGTCGTTAAGGAGGATGTCGTTAGGGGGAAGGGGCATCTTGTTCTAGGGGGCCTACAGGTAAGGACGGACATGGGAGGAGAGAGGGGATTCGAACCCACAACCAGAATTCCACCCCGAACAACTACACCGTACTGGTCCCAAAAAAAATCTTTCATTTTCAAGAATTGATTTTCCAGATAAATGTTAAAAAATATATAAAGAAAAGAATGAAAAGAATTATGTAACCAAATACATGTAGCTTTAGTGCTCCTGATCATTTACGTAGACATATTCTTAATCAAAGACAGTTTGATTAAAACGCACCAACGATAGTCCACACCCAAACAACAATTCCCAAACCATGCATATCACGGGCGTGTAAAAAAAAGCAGAACTCTTATTTTGAAAGGGCTTACATTTGAATGGACTTGCTGATCTCCTCGGGGGTCTTGCCCACCTTCCGCAGCGTGATGGCCAGGTTCTTGGCCCGGTTGGAGTCCAGCAGGGACACCTTAGTGGGGCCCTTCTGGGACACCTTCTGCTTGCTGGAGATCACGTCGAAGGCCTGCCCCTGGGCCTTGGTCTTGAACATCTCCTCAAACTCGTCCACGTTCAGGTCCTGGAAGAGCACAACAGCCAACCGTTAGTTCTGCTCGTCCCCATCAGCTCCAAGGGACAGCGTCCGTAGTGAGCCTCTAAATATTGTGTATTAAACAGGTTTGTTTGCTTAACATCTCTAGCTATTATTCCTGCGAGTAAGGTAGTCTACTTTAAGATTTACAGTTTAAATAACGTTTGTTTGCTTCATATATTTCTAGCTATTAATCCTGCGCAGACGGTAATCTACTTTTAGATTGAACGTCGTCAAATAAATGTAGAGCAGACTGCTAAGCCCAGTAGGAGTCGCTACCTCCAGTATTCTCTCGTCGTCGATCTCGTTGAAGACGGTGCCGTTGATCTGGTTGGGCTTCAGCGCCACCCAGTTGAACACGGGCATCCTGAACTTTGTCTTGATGGGCTTCTTGATCTTCACAGCTGGGCGGCACAAAGAGAGGTTAGAATTTAGCATTTCGCTCTCTTCACCAGGGGAGACGTCAGCTGCATGCAGACACACACACACACACACACACACACACTCACACACACGCACACACAAACACACACAAACATGCAGAAGGGTTCTGGTGCTGGAGCTGGTGGTGGTGGAAGATAGAGTGGAGGCACGACATGCATACTGCAATGACCTTCTCTGAGACATTAAATATATATTTGGTATTAATGTAGTTTCAAAATCATCCCAAAGTTCCCCTTAGCTTGACACTTTCCATGTCCCTGCTCTTGGTTCTGAATAAAATCTAGAAACATATCCTCATTAGAGGAGATTCAACTTTTGAAACTTTCGGATCATACTCACTTCAACCTCAACATCAGCCAGGCCCAGCTAGCTACCAGACCCAGCTAGCTACCAGGCCCAGCTAGCTACCAGACCCAGCAAGCTACCAGACCCAGCTAGATACCTAGAACAGCTAGCTACTAGGCCCAGCTAGCTACCTAGCCAAGCTAGTTACCAGGCACTGCTAGCTACCTAACCCAGCTAGACGCCAAACCAGGCTTGATACCTAGCCCAGCCAGGTGCCTGACCCAGCTAGCTACTTAGCCTAGTTAGATACATAAGCTAGCTAGATACCTAACCTAGACATATACCTAGCCAGATACCTAGACCAGCTAGATGCCTAACCAAGCTAGATGCCTTATCAAGCTAGATACCTAACCAAGCTAGATACGTAACCCAGCTAGATACGTAACCTAGCTCGATACCTAGTTTCTCCAGACATTTGAGAAATGTCCTGACTGACTGGCACAGCCTCAATGAGGGGTTTATATCAGAGCCAGCAGGGGCTGGAGATAAGGGATGGGAGTGAATGTGGCAGGAATGTGGCAGTCAGGTTTTGACACAGCCCATCCACAAACGGCCCCAAACACACACACACACACACACACACGCAAACACACGCTTATCTATTGCCATCATCGGCCTGCTACAGCAAGTCCTGCGTCTCAGCCTACTAGCACTATCATTTTTAGGTCAACAGTATCACTTAAGTCTGTGGCTCACAAATACACACAAAGATATACACACAGACTGAGCCGGACAAGGACTCCTAGCTACAGGGTCGACCCAGAGAAGAAAATCATGCAGTTTGAAACATGGTATTTTTAGAGATGTATATAAAGATTAGAAAAAGATGGTTTTGGTCATTTAGTTTTGAAGGCGCATGATTCATCCACCTATACGTGGTATATTCAATGTGTTTTAGAGTGAAAATACCATTTTCCAAACATGGACAGACAGAGAAGGTGGTCTCGACAGACAGCAGAGAGGGGAGAGTAAACAGGGGAGGGGTTGAAGACCAAGGCAGACCTACAGAACAGTTTGATGGGTCCCTCTGGAAGCCGGACAAAAAAAATGTTGAAAGAGAAATTTAAATAGAAATTATTTGCGGAATGAAAGCAAGCATCTAGAAAAGCCTCTACATGCAAATCCCTCTTAAAGACATGTTCCACTGTGTCTCTGCTAACGGGAAACACTGGTTTCCAAAGTTATTCACAGTTGAAGTTTGGAGTGCATTCCCACGTCCCCGCGGCAGTGGTGATAAAAGCCCACATACACATTAACACTCAGGCATGCAGGGCAAAGCCAGAGGGCTCCACAGTGCGTGAATCCTGGCTGACTGTTCTCTTTCTATCGACCGCAACAATCTCAGCACAAACATATTAGCGCCCGAGTCACAGATAGCTGCTCCCCGGTGAGTGAGTGAGACAATGCAGCCTATCACGCGGTCGGACCACTCCGCACAGAGCTCTATCACATCCGGCGCTGTCCTCCACAACCCCCGAAACTGGGCCGGTTGGAAGGGCCGAGATAGGGCCGAGATAGAGCCGAGATAGGAGCCCTTCTTTGAGATTGTACTGATGCAAACCAACCGAATAAAACCCCCTGAACAATCAGTTCCCGTTTGCCGACTTTGCCGACTGCCAACACTGTAAAAACTAATCTTGCACCGCCGAGATGTGATCAAACAACCCACACTTCACGCGCAGATGCCTTCATTGTGTGCATTATGACGTCGTTCCATCAGGAGTGTTTTCACAGCTCCAGGTGCGCTCACCTGCGAGGCCGGAGTTCATGATGACGGTGGGCGTTCCGCCGCTTCCCGGGAGGGGAGGGGGAGGCGGGGGAGGCATGGACCCCCCCGACGAGGGGAGGGGAGGAGGAGGAGGTGGGGGAGGAGGGGGAGGTGGCGTTGCTATGAGGGAGTCGACCGGCGAGCTCCCGTTTGGCACTGAGAGAGAGAGAGAGAGGGAGCGAGAGAGAGAGAGAGAGAGAGAGAGAGAGAGGGAGAGAGGGAAGGATATTAGGAAATGTAAAAACAGAAAAGGGCAAATCAGAGAGAAGGGCTAACTTTTCTTTTAACCTTTCCGTAATTGAATCACTAAATGTAGCTTTAAACACTCTGCGATACATTAAAAAATCTCGGATTTCATACTCCAGTGGGCATCATTTTACGGAACCACCAGACAGTGACTAATGTCCATTCACAAGATTGCTTTAGAAGCGCTCCCTCCTGCCCTCTAGTGGTCAAAATGAAATGAATGCCGCTTTAACAACATAAACCTACACAAGCCGTTCATCGGAGGAGGTGGCGGAGGAGGAGGAGGAGGGGGAGGTGGAGGAGGGGCCAACATCATGTCCCCCGTGTAGTTCAGGACCCCGCCTCCTGGGACCCCGCCCCCCTCCACGCCGGGCGGTAGCGTGAGCGTGCCGGCGGCGCCCGGGGCCAGGACGGAGGCGTCCCCGTGGCCCTTCTTGTGGCCCTTGAGCGTGCCCTGCTTCTCCAGCTCCTGGATCTTCTTCTCCAGGTTGCCCTGGCGCTGCAGCGTGGCGTCCCGGTCCTTCACTATCTGCCGCAGTGCGTGCACCTGGGAGCTGGCGTCCTTGTACACTTCCTGTTTCCGGGTTCATGGGGAGGGAGGCGGGACAAAGGATGAGGATGGTGATGGTGATGTAGGTGGAGAGGACTTTAGGATTAAAACAATTAATAAAGTTGATTAATGAGGTGAAAGACTTCTTGTTCATTGAAAGTTAACATTTGGGCAGGTGAGAGTTTTTGGTGAGTTCAGCTCAGAGTTGAGGTCGAGTTTGTGATTGTATACATTACTAAGACTGGGAGAAGACTAGGAGGAGACTGGGGGGAGACTGGGGGGACACTGACCCGGATTACGTCCAGGTCCTTGTTCCGCTGCATCAGCTGCTTCTCCAGCTCCACGATCTTGGACATGGCTTCGTTCTCCGTGTCCTGTAGCTTCTCTGACAACTGTCAGACAGCAACAAGGGAGTCAATGAGTTATATATCTATGAAATTATCGTCATCGTCATCGTAATCATTGTTATATATATAATAATAATAATAGTAAAAATAATAATAATAATAATAACAATATATAAAATAAAATACAATTAGAAATAAATACAATTGAGCAAAGAGTAGAAAGACAAAAATGTGTGAAGGCAATAAAATATCAAATGTGTGAACTATGAATGCCTCCATTAAAACACATGAAATGCACATTCGATTTTTACTATGGAGGTCTTAGGAGAACCATAGATGCGGACGAGGGTTCTCACGTGGGACATGTTCTCCTCCAGCTCCTCCACCCGCTCCAGGGCGGCGTTCTTGGTCTCGGCGTCCTCCAGCAGCGCGCCCACGTCAAACACGTTGTCCAGGTACGCCTGGATCTGCACCTGCAGCTTGTCGCTCTCTGTGTGCTTCAGCTTCTGCAGGGAGGAAGCACCACAGACAGACAGACAGACAGACAGACAGACAGACAGACAGACAGACAGACAGACAGACAGACAGACAGGCAGGCAGGCAGGCAGGCAGGCAGGCAGGCAGGCAGACAGACAGACAGACAGACAGACAGACAGACAGACAGACAGACAGGCAGGCAGGCAGGCAGGCAGGCAGGCAGGCAGACAGACAGACAGGCAGGCAGGCAGGCAGGCAGGCAGGCAGGCAGGCAGGCAGGCAGACAGACAGACAGACAGAGAGACAGGCAGGCAGACAGACAGG
>NC_136936.1:48188022-48190522 GCF_949987615.1 Pollachius pollachius
AACCGTAACCCTAACCCTAACCATCACCAATTGGAGGAGAGCCCTTCTAAGCAATCAGAGGCGAGAATCCCAGACTTATCCTACGAAAAAATACCAATACCACATATTTGGTGCATTTTGGGTAGTACGCTTAGGGGCATCGGCCTCACTGTACTTTTTAATTTATACTTAAAGATTATACAGATAAAGGGGCATACACGCTCGTGCCCTGGGGTCCGAGCAGCGTAGATAACAAAGTATGCGGCGATGGGAAGATTGAGTAATTCCACGGTAAACGTCCGTTCTCTCTCAACACCAAGGTCTCCTGACTCTCTCCTTCTTTCTCTCCCTCCCTCCCTCCCTCCCTCGACACCACTTGCTTTGAAAGAATCGTGACCCATTTTCTTCCTTCTGTCTGTAATTACCATAACTAGTAGGGAGAGAGAGAGAGAGAGAGAGAGAGAGAGAGAGAGAGAGAGAGAGAGAGAGAGAGATACCTAAATAAATGAGAAGGGGAGGAGGGAGAGGGCAGGGAGTGTGGCTGGGTGGTGATGCCGAAAAAGTTAACAAAAGTGAAAAAGAGACAAAGGGAGGAGAAAAGGGGGGGAGAGAGAAAGAGAGGGAGAACATGAGCGAGAGACAAGAGACTATGTGTGTCAGAGAGCGCTGGGAGGCAGTGGTGAGGAGCAAGGGGAGACGAAAGAAACCCGGGGACAGGAAAGGGGGAGAGGGACAAAGGATATGTATCAAGCGACCTGTGCAGCACACAGGTCAGGACACACACACACACACACACACACATCTGGTTCACACACTCCAGTGTCAAAAGTCACACAACATGCAGAGAGAGACGACCACAAAGACGCAGGGGGAGATGAGTGGGAAAACAAAATGGATCCAAAGGAAACAAATGTTCTGCTCCAACGCCAACGCGACTCAGGAGGAGCTAAAGAATCATTCAGCGGTCGGACATCAATTCATTAATAGCCTATTGACCAGGATGTAGCTCTGTGCTACAAAAACAGGCTGGTGTCAACGGAGTGGCTGTCAAAAGAGAAGGTCGTCCAAGCTGTCTCTTACAGCACAAAGAAACGCACACATTTTTTAAGCAGTTATTCCAACAGGTATTTTGTCAGAGCCGAGGGGGTCTCTCCAACACTGTGCGTGTGTGTGTGTGCGTGTGCGTGTTGAATGAGAGCGCGGCAGATCAGAGAGTGCTAGGCTGCATTCCTCGGCCATGAGTCACCTTTTGAAAGTTAAGATGATTGAAATACCCCCCCCCCCCCCCCCCCCCCCCCATGACCCTCTCTCACACACACTCTCTCTCTATGTCTCTCTCCCCCCCCCCCCCGCAAACACACACACACACACACACGCACACACACACACACACACACACACACACACACACACACACACACACACACACACACCCACACACACTCCTTCCCCGGCCTGTGTGGCCCGTACCTCTTGAAAGTTGTCGAAGGCGGAGAGGATGATTTCGTGGCCCCCCCGAACGAGACACACGGCCGCCAGCAGCTCCAGCACCAGAGCTTTGGTCCTGGGGGGGGAGAGAGGATAACATGACCACAACACAGTGAGAAGACAAAATGGAGGACACAGTGGATAACATGACCACAACACAGTGAGAAGACAAAATGGAGGACACAGTGGCAGATGAAACCATTCACTCTCACTATGGTTGTAAGGTGCACAGAAACTAAACGCAGAAATACTTGAAATAAAAGCAGTCATCTGCCAGGCCCAAACAATGAGGTCGCCACTGCCGGAGATTTTTTTAAACGGGAGGTTGATGCAAATCAGCTGTTATTTGTTTTGTAATCCAAGGGGTTAAACACGCCTGTAAACATTATTGTTGATTGTAATCCTCTGGCAAACAGAGTGGGCTAGTGCGAAAAATGTCAATGGCCGTTTGTGAGTATATGCGTGTGCTTGTGTGTGTTCAGCTATGCTTGTGTGTGCAGTAGTGCACGTGTAGGCCGCGTGTGTGTGTGTATGTGTGCAGTAGTGCACGTGTTCAGTAGCGCATGTGTGTGTGTGTGTGTGCTGTCAGACATGAAAGGTGACATGTGTAGTGAGCCTTAACAAGTGCTTGGGGGAAAAAAAAAACACACAAAAACCTACACACACACAAAAAAACGAACCCACTCACACAAACACACACAAAAACACACACACACAAAAAAAACCACCCACCCACACACACACTCACACAAACACACTCCCGCCAACTTAAAGCCAAAGGGCGCTTCAGAGGGAGGGTGGCGCGTTGCGTTCGGTCTGCTGGCCGCCGTCTCCGCGCGGCAGCTGGCGTCAGCGGCGCGCCGCGTGCCAGAGCTCTGACCTTCCCGGTCGCCCTGGGCCCCCGTTGCATTCTGGGCCAGAAACTGAAAAAAACCTTAACCCTACTCTACCCTCTACTCTGGACCAGGGAGTCGCAGAGAGCAGGTGCACCCAGGCTTCACTTCAAAAGGCTGCTGCTGCTACTCTGTGTGTG
>NC_136936.1:48195522-48238022 GCF_949987615.1 Pollachius pollachius
GTTTTACGAAGTACATTTTGTGTTGGCCATGTCACTGTAGGCATACATCGGTTACTAAGAGGGCCGTAACACGCAGTTAACAGTGAAACAGTGAAACCTACAACGTCCCTAAAGGTGCATCCATGATTGATTCACTCAACAGCAGTGATGGATGCTTTGTTTAGGGGGGAGGATAAGGTACATCTTAAAATGCGAGGGAAACAAACAGCAGTTTTCTTTCGGCTGATAGCGACGGATCAGGAGGATGAAGGCGGATGGGTAAACGGGGGTGGACCAGACACTGGGAATTCAAACCATGCATTCATTAAAAAAATAAAAAGAAGTTGCAGCAAACATTCGTTGTGTAAGAATGTCGACTTAACAGATATCTAACCAGGTCTGAGTTTACAATAAATGGGTCGGTTCCAGCGGGGCTTAGTCCCTATTGGCCGAGTCTCTATATTAAGAACAGGTTGTTTCGATGGCATTTAAAAATTACTTCATAAAATGTGAGCACACCTTATCATAATCAGCCCCTCCACAAACAGGCCTTGTACGGATGTGATGGAAGCCGCCAAGGGACTCGTACGTCTGCTGAGGCAACCCTATACCACTCTAGCCCTCGTCTGCAGGGGCCAGACCATAATAACATACTGTCCAGCGGAACAGGGCATGAATTAAACTTATATTTCTTTACTGGCGTGGCTGTTTGGCCTTGAATGGAGGAGGTTGTATTGTGATGATCGCACCCTGGCTGGTATGAATAGCGGTCTGTAGCGGGGTGGCACATGGGGCCCGGTGCCGGGCCAGGGGCCCCCGGTGACTCAGGGCTCGCTGACATGCGGGCTGTCTCGCTGCTCTCTCTCTCTGTGTGTGTGTGTGTGTGTGTGTGTGTGTGTGTGTGTGTGTGTGTGTGTGTGTGTGTGTGTGTGTGTGTGTGTGTGTGTGTGTGTGTGTGTGTGTGTGTGTGTGTGTGTGTGTCAGCAGCAGCAGCAGCGCCAGTGCAGGAAAAGGGAAGCATTGTTGCACGTCGTGAGCGAGTGTCTGGATGTCCGAGGTGGTGTGGAGGGCGGACTGGCCCTGGGGAGGGGTGGGGAGGCGCGGGTGGTGTGTGTAGGGTGGGGGGGGACTGGGACTTACGTGACGGCGTACTGGGCGAAGGACAGATACTCCACCAGCACATCCAGGCCTTTGTTCTCCTCGTTCAGGAACTCTCGGACCCACCTGTGGAGAGAACCCACAGTGCGGTTTGAACCGGTTGGAGCTGACGGGTTCAGACTGGTTCTTATGATTGAGATACATTTACATGTTGATGACTTGTGTTGAAGCGTAGGAAGGGACTGTATTGTGAACAATAATTTACTTTATTGTATATTAAAGAATTTCTGAACATGAGAAAACAGTTTTCTTTGAAAACAACAGATGGTAACCAAAATAAATGTTGATTTCCTTTTTCTTAACCGTTATTGCATTTAGAGAGGTCAATTGTGTGACGCACACAAACACACAAACAAAGGATCAGTTATGAACGAAAGCGTTCAATGAAGACGTAATCTGCACATCTCAACACACGACAACGTAATGGAAGGCCTGCTCTAGTATGACTGCATGTGCTCTTCCTATTATTTCCGTTGTCATTCCTGCTGCCGACAGGGACCGGAGGTAACAACCAGTTGCCGAGCCTTCAAACACATCACACACGCATACTGCAGGACGACTCAAAGAAAAACACAAGCTGGCAAATGCGCCCAGGAGTGCCAGGCGGAGGAATGCACGTCAGCCAAGACAATGACATTTCACTTCTTTCCTTTTGTTCACAAAAGAAGAAACTCAAATGTACAAGACGCACGACTAATGGTTTCGGCCATTCCGTGGTGGCCTTTCGTCGTGCATCTTGTCGGTTTCATTCTGACTGTGTGTGTCTGTTTGTGTGTGTCCCCCGCTGACTCTACACAGACAGGCTGCTCGGCCGATCCCTGCTTTCATAATTGGCCTGGACTTAAGACGGGGGGGGGGGGGGGGGCAGAGTCACTCAGATGGCAGCCCACCCCCTGCTGTGGTCGGCCTGTATTCATGAGCAGTGAGGGGGGGGGTAATTAGCAGAACGTCTTTAATCCATTACACTAGCCAATGGCGTCTTTAACAGGCTGATCGCTATGTCGTTAAGAGACGATTGCAGAGTGTTAAGACACAACGATGCACAGTTGGGGGGGTTGGGGTCTCAAAGTGGCGCTGCGTGGCAAAGGGTCATGAAGGGGACATATGCTGGGGGGCTCTTTATGGGGGCAGGCCCTGCGGAGAGACTGCCGGGAAGCAGGGGTTAGGACCCGAGTGCCTACAAGCTGGGGTGTAGAGGGGCGGGGTGGGTCGTGTGGTACAGCGGTCAGGACGGGGGTCAAAGGGCGTGACCTTGAGGAGCTAAAAAGTAATCATTACACACGGATGAACTAGAGTGAACTAGACTGGGAGCCCTGGGGGGGGGGGGGGGAGACCAGCAGCAACAGTAACAGACAGAACAGGCCGTCTATTATGGCTGAGTAATGGGCTTTGCTCTTCTTCACCTTCAAGGGAGAAAGAAAAGAGATGTGGTTATCCATTGTCTGGTTGACCCCCTCCCATGTCGCCAGCCCCTCCACCAGACTAATAATGATCATTATCTCATGGAGATGGGCTGCTTTAATGAGGTCATCTAGTTTGTTATCACTAAAATGGAGTCACTCGAAACACAGGGCCGGGCCCAGGTTTGTGTTTGTAGACCGGCCTCATCCTGACTAACACACACCCTTTGAGTTTGACTTTAGTTAGATCCTGCAGACAATGTGTGCTTGGATCAGGCTTGTGTGCGAGAATATAAAAAAAAAAACAGGGTGTGTGTGAGCACGAGAGACACAAAGAGCCGGAGAGATGAAGAGATAGTTGGAAGGGGGGGGGGGAGTGATCGAAGCGGAGATAGTGTGTGTGCCTCTCAGAGTCTGTTGGTGTAGCTGCCTGCGGCGGTGGGCTGTTTTGGTGGATGTGTATCTTGTCCCTGATAGGGTTAGCAGTCTGTGTCCTCCCACCGACAGACGATATCCAGATCCCCCCCCCCCCCACACCACACACCACCACTGATCCATCAAACCTCCGGCCCAATTCCTCACTATAGACTACAGACCGGCTACATATCCCAGACTGCACCGGGCCTAATGACTAATGCTAATGCACATCCATGAATCACCATCTACTACCATCAGGGTCCTAATCACTTAAAAATAAACCACGAGGGAGACCTCCAGTGAGGCTAACGATGGCGGACACCCATTGATGTATAGATCCGTGCCTGAAGACGACAGTGAGGCACTAAATCAATCCCCTTAAGGCGTGGGAGAAGGCCTGTCGGGAGGACCGGGGCAAAAGGCCTCTCCGGTGATGTTTTCCACAACAAGAATGTAAAACACCAAGAATGTAAGAACAAGAGGAATGTGGAACAGCTGCGTCTGCATGCAGATGTTGTGACACTGAAGGAGTGAGACTGGGATATCAGAACGAGGACAAGATGGTTCTGCTTGTTCCTCTTCCCGTCTCGGTGCGGCTCCAACACAATCAATACGTTCATCTGTGCGAGAACCACATGTCTCCCGGTACAACATTCAGACGGGGGAGGAGGGGGAGTTGAGTCTGGGTGGGGGGGGATTGGGGGGGAGGGGTTAGTGTAAACATCTGTGTCTCTCCCTGTCTGGAATGTCCGACTTTTTCCCCCAAGAATCCACTGCTGCTGTAAAACGTCACGATTGCATTTTACAACGCAACTTTGACTCACACGTAAATGTGTGTCTAAATATACATCAACCACAAACACACACACACACACACACACACACACACACACACACACACACACAACCACAACCACAATGACTCACCCTATGTGATTGGTCCGTAATGAAATTTCCAGTTCTCTGAGGACTTGGGTGGACTCCTGGACCCTTCGTCTGAATTTCTAGGGAGAAAACACGAGTAAATATTTCATCAGGAGAAGGAGGGTGCTGAATCTCAGCGGTAGTATAACAGAGGCCAAAGCAATAAGAACAGGCCACTCTGTGCCTGTGGTGAGGTCAGAGAGAGACTAAGCATGACCCCTGACCCTTTTATAATGTTATTGGGACTCCCCCTCTACTAGCTCAAAAGCAGTCCAGATGTATCTATATCGTCTGTCTATTTTAAATGCTTGAAGGTATTGTATGTAGATAATAATCATTTTATGGATAAATATAGGTTGACGTGAAAAGGGACACTTTGACTGACGTGTTTGACGTTTTATCGTCAGCACTTGTTCATACACGTCTGGTATTAAAGCACAGTAATCGCATGCGCACAGTAAACCCACACACACACACACACAGTAAACACACAAAAACAACGTGTTAGGCAGATGTGAGCAACAAGTGTCTGAGGTCGTTGCAAACAAAACAACAAAAAGTCACAACTCATTTTCAAACTTTTCTCAAGGCTTTCATCATCCGGGGAAAAAATATATAAAAGGCAGACAAATAAGGCGAGCCAAAATGAAAACACAAAGCTGCTGCAACTCGAGCAACGAAACTAGCCATGAGAAAACGAGCCAATGACATGTGTGTGTTTAGGGCCGTGTTAAACACACAGCCCACTAGAGACCGCAGCCTCCCTGACGAATCAGGGCTGGAACCATTCTCACAGACTGGGAGGAGAGGAGAGGGGGAGGAAGAGAGGAGGAAGAGAGGAGAGGAGGCTGGAGAGGGGGGAGGAGGAAGAGAGTAGAGGAGGAGGGGAGAGAGGAGGAAGAGAGGAGAGGAGGCTGGAGAGGGGCAGAAGGAAGAGAGTAGAGGAGGAGGGGAGAGAGGAGGAAGAGAGGAGAGGAGGCTGGAGAGGGGGAGTGGAGGAAGTGAGGAGAGGAGGAGAGGAGAGTGGAGAGGGAGGAGGAAGAGTGGAGAGGAGAGGGGGAGGAAGAGAGGAGAGGGGGAGGGGGGAGAGGAGGGGGAGAAGAGGAGAGGCAGAGAGGATGAGGAGGAATAGAAGAGAGGAGGAGTGAAGAAGGAGGAGGGAGAGAGAGGGAGAAGGAAGAGAGGAGGCGGAAGAGAAGAGAGCAGGAGGAAGAAAAGAGGAGAGGCAGAGAGGATGAGGAGAAGAGGCAGAGAGGAGGGATATAGGAGAGGAGTTGTGGAGAGAGGACGATGAAGAAAGTAGAGGAGGAGGGAGAATGGAGCTAAAGTTGGGGGGCGCGGACACTTTCCATGGTGTCTGACGGGAGGGAGCGGAGTTAACCTGTTATTAACATCCAACCAGAGAAGATCCCACCCTCTCCCTACTAAATATATTTCTCATTTTCCGCTCCCTCCATCCCTTATGGGCTCGGTGTGTGTGTGTGTGTGTGTGTGTGTGTGTGTGTGTGTGTGTGTGTGTGTGTGTGTGTGTGTGTGTGTGTGTGTGTGTGTGTGTGTGTGTGTGTGTGTGTGTGTGTCTATAAAGGCACACGTAGAGATGTTTTTTTTGTTTTTATTAGGGGAGGAGTCCTTTTTGTGTCGGCGTGAAATTGAGAGTGAGAGAACTTGAGGGGTACTGCGCAGCCTCCCAGAGTTGGCCTCTCTCCTCCCTCCCTCCCTCCCTCCCTCCCTCCCCTTTACTCAACACTCCACACTAAGTGCTACCAGCTGCAGGACGGAGGGACAGAGGGCAGGAAGGAGGGAGGAGGGAGGGAGAGCGGGAGGGACGGCGAGAGGGAGGAAGAGAGACAGATGGAGAAGAGGAAGAAGAGGAAGAAGAGGGAGAAAAACAACTAGTAAATAAGTGGTGTATGAAAAGACGGTAAGTAAAAAAAGGGACGAAACAAAAACTATTCAAAGTGAATAACAGAGAGCCAGGGTTAGGGGTGAGGAGAAGGAGAAGGAGAAGGAGAAGGAGGTGGGCGGAGAGACAGTCTGCAGAGGAGGGGTCATCCTGAAAACAAATCAATGGCTGATACATTCTTGGGGACTTGGCTGTATCGGGGCTCCTCCTCCCAGGCTGCTGATTGGTTGGGAGGCGCCCAGAGGAATGCACCGCGGCCTATAGGGAGACGAGGCAGCGGCCAGAACCCTCACGGAGGCACAAAGTGGCAATTGTTTGAGTCTGAAGAAAAGGGGGTTGGATCAGGAATGCGGGGAGAAAAACGGGGAGAGAGAGAAAAGCCAAACATAACTCTCGTTCTCCCCCCCCCCCCATCTACATGATGTTTATTGTTGGCTCTCCGTGCATCTCCATCTCTCTTTTTCCATGTCCCGTCTTCTCTTCTTTGTATCTCGTCTCCCCCACCTCCCTCCCTCCCTCCCCCCCCCCCCTCGCTGGCTCTTTCCCTCTTCACCTCTGAATGTTGCGCTCCCGCCGCCCGTCTCACGCTATCGAACGCTCGCTGGAACACATGACTCCCGCTGGAGCGTGACATGGAGGCTGCAGAGGTTAACCCATGTGGCAGAGGACACACAGGGCCCTCTCAGACCGTCGGGGAGATGTTGTCCTGAACCACAACTCCCACACGCCTCAGGCGGAGAATGACCGAGCGCCGAAAGACTAATAAAGGCTAGCGTTTAGGTTTTTTTGAACCAGACTTTCTCTGTGCAGAGAAGGGTCGTCTACTAGTGGATACAGGGCCGGCAGAGACCTAGACCTTGATCTTGAATATAATTCTCTTTCTTAAGACACGTGTGGAAATGAACACCATTTGGGTGACGGGTCATAATTTCCATGAAACTCATGATTGCTTTTCCCCTTTGAAATCGTCACCAAACAATTCATTCAAGTCAAAATATTCAACCACATCAACCTGACTTCATACGGCCTTCAGAGACAATGACATGACAGTTTTCGGCTTCAGGATATTCGGTTGGAATGTCCTGAAGCCAAAACTGTCATCCACCTCTTTGTGTCAACTTCCAACTGCTCTGTCATTAATATAACTCCCCTTGTGTAAACATAAGCATGCCTGTGTCATATATCCTTCATCTGCTGTCGTCGGTTGCCAGGAGTTTCTCCCCCTGAAGTGACTTTTGAAACCTCAATCTCAGTCAGCAGAATGACGTCACCAAGAGATTCTGGCGGAGGAGACCGTTGCTGGACGTGCTCATCATATCAGAGACGGTTCTATCTCCGGGCTGCTGGGTTCCTTTCCGACGCAGCCAGCAGACTCTTCATAGTTTTGGCAAAAGGCTGTGAGTCTCCCCCCCTCTCTCCACAGTCCCTCTTTACTCCCCCCTCCAGGGAGTCAGGGGGGGGGAGGGGCAGGAGCAGCCTGCTCCTTCTAACCTCAGCTGGTAGTGGATGATGTCATGCATAGTCCATCATCCATGGCAAGCCGCGACTCGGGGCCCCGGCTGGCAGCCTCGTTACGACCAGCGGCAGTGAGCCTTCAGCTCGACTGTGGAGCAACACTTCACTCCGTCACACAGAGTTATGATCATATGATCTGTAGCCTGGTTTTCAAAAGCTGTACTTTACTGAGCCATCTTTTCAGTTAGCCCCCTCAAAGGAGAGAGCGCACGGGAGGGGGGGGGGGTTGACAGAGACGCCTTGCTCAAGGACACTTTGATAGGACAGATGCTTGGTGTCAGGAAACTGTGATGCGAGTGGGGACACAGATCTGTGGTGTCTTCCCTGCATGCTCCGGTATTATTTCAACTAAGGCTGGCCTTGTTATCTCTGGGACAACCCGGGACCAGCTATCACCTCTCGGCTGTGGGGATGTCCTGGCCTGGGGGAGTAGGGGGGTCAGAGTTCAGTGGGAAAGGAAGAGGACGGGGTCCGGGGAGAAGACTTACCTTCCGGGTCACAGCCGGGTCCAGATAACTCCGGAGCTTCTGGATGTATGTGTGAGGAGGGTTTTTGACTTGGAACCGTTCCTAGAAACGAAAGCAAAAGTACGATTAGTACGAGAGGAGAACAACAGTTGAACGGAAAACTTTCCCTGCATATATATCAATACTCATTTAGGAGACGCTTGGCTCCGAAGCGACTTTAATGAATGCTAAATGAGGGCTGATGAATGACCGATCATTAGGCATCAGGTAGCGGTTAGGACAATTTGCTCAATGGTCTGGGTAGCAGGACAATAGCGACTGAACCCACAATCTCTTGGCTGGCAGACCAACAACCTGACGAAATAGACAATTCCCCCTCATTCATCACAATAAATAGAAAGAAATGTATGGCCCATGTGCCCATGCCATCAACCAGTTCTGTTATGAGTCATTTAGTTGGCGGAGAGCCGTGCTTAGACACTGGTCGAATCCCACAAATGTTTTCAGTCACAATCGCGTGTGTTGTCGGGCGACACCCGCACTCCAGTGCCCCATACGGGGACGGCTGTGGTGGTTGTACTGGCCCTTCTCAAGTGCCCTTTCTCACACAAGCTGGCGTCTCAAAAGGCTGCACCAGGCTAAAAACGTTGAGCCTTGAGCAAATAATAGTCATTCTGGATCATCCAATCAATGCAACCGCCTGATGATATGTTAGCGCAAGCGGCAGCATCATCCTGCCACACTGGGCCTGTTGTGTGGACGTGGCCGGCCTTTTGTTTACGGTGGCCGGCCTTTTGTCCACGGTAACCATGGCGCGCTACGTATAATGAACTCTGAGCCAAGGCGAAGGACGCTAGCACAATGCTAAATTATATCGTCACATGGTGTTAGCCTTTAGCCACAAAGCGAAGAAGCAACGTGCACTGATGACATTGTGAAAAACTGAAAAGATTATGAGGGTTCAGTTACATCTCCATTGACTGGTTAGATCAACGGCCCTTGGGGAAGTGTGTGTGTGTGTGTGTGTGTGTGTGTGTGTGTGTGTGTGTGTGTGTGTGTGTGTGTGTGTGTGTGTGTGTGTGTGTGTGTGTGTGTGTGTGTGTGTGTGTGTGTGTGTGTGTGTGTGTGTGTCAAAAGCTTAGCCAACAGGCGGGGCATGTCTTCCCTGAACAAACGGGTCACCTTTAGTCTACCTCAAATCCTCCATCTTTGTGTCCCGGATAGGCTACATGTACAAGAGATTAGCGACGGCTCGGAATCCTCACAGAGAACAAAACCCAGCGAGTGAGTAAACGACGGGTTCTGGTCAGTGACGTCACACCGTAACAAGATTTGCTGCATCACCAGCGATGGGAAATACCAGCTTTATACAGAAGCCTGTTGTGTTTGCATGTTGAATGGATAGAGTTGTCCTGTGCTGCTAGCCGGGAGGCTGTGTTCACGTTTAGGGACAGAGACGAGTGAGTCGTCCTAATAGTCTGAACAGCAAACAGATTCACGTTTCACTGCTCGACTCAAACTGTCGCTACAGTCATGGTCATGTTTATTTTGGGATACCCTGTTTGTAGGATTTTCCGATGCCTGTCCATACAGCCAGAGTTTGTCACAATAACAGGAAATAGGACATCTTATCAGGAAACAGATACTCCTCCCATCACCCTACCCGTCACCCACACATTTGGTTGTATGTTTGGTCGGCGAGGACTTCATGAATTTCACCAGTTTTTCTTAAACATGTGCATATGTCTCTCGTGTGACAAACCATATGCAAGGATGAGGGAACATATTGGCCCACATGAGCTCTGAGAGAATGTATAGTACATTTGATTTATGAGAAAATATGAATAAATCTGTTCCTATAAACTATACTTTGGACCGAACACTAAGAAACTAGCCCGGGGGTTCCAACACGGATTCAATGTACGCAAATATTTTCCCATACTGGGCAGAGGCCTAGGAATAAGGAATGTATGGAATATCTTCTGGATCAATTGGAATCATGCTTGGATAAGCAGACTTTCGCAACTTCCTGGGGGAGTGTAGAGAAGGGAGGTCAGAGTGAGATGACTTAAGACCTAATTCACTCCCAACTTTGCTCTTTTCCCATAGAACGTACAGCAACGTGAGACGTGCATGAACAACCGAAAGGAGTGCAGAAACAGAAAAGATGAAAAACAGAAGTAGTAAGAATGTTGTTTGTATTCAGAGCCTTCCAGTGATGGATGCTGGAGCCAAAACACAGACCGACACCAGAGCCAGAAAGTTTGAGTTATTGCAATTTGTAAACTATATAAATCTATCAATTACTACTCACTAGGCTAATTGAGCAACAACCGGAATATTTCTCCTGGTTTAGGATCAAATAAACACGGGGCTGTCGTTGATATGAACAAATATAAGACTACACACAAACATCCTCACAGAACCACCAAGCAGTCAGACAAGGTCCTTCAGAGAGACAGATCCGTATTTTGATTGGCTCCCGAGGGACCTGAGCTGAGTGTGAAGAGTTCACTCGTCCTCATGACTTGTGTGTTAGGGCCAACAACTCACATCCCCTCCTTTGTGCAGCAGGTCTGCGGAAAATCTCATTGTTTGTTCATTGTTTTTTGGAGATATTTTTGTTCACCCAGCATGTTTTCAGTTCAAAAGGGGTCAAAAGGGATTCACTAAAGATATGGCATGGAAAATATGTTGCTCGTTCAACGGGATTTGTGTACTTCTTGTAGGAAAAACAAGAAAGAATAAATAAGAGATGAAGCTATGGAAATAGCACATCTCAGCAACAACGCAGTTCAAAGTGCTTTACATGAAACATTAAAATCATTTAATGCACAATTCAAAAGACGCCCATTATAAGAAAATTTTAATGCAATTAAAAAGTTTAAAAAAAACTCAAATTGAATAGAATGAAAAAGGCAGTGTCAAAACGGAAAAGTCCTCAGCCTTGATTTAAATGAGCCGAGAATGGCAGTTTGGCCCGCGCCCTCTTCCTCTCGCTCTCCTCATCCCTCTCTCTTTATCTCCCTTCATTTCTTCACCTCCCCCTTTCCCCCTCTTGTTCCACCTCTTCCTCCTCTGCCTCTACGTACCCCCATTCTCACCCAACCTCCCTCCCTCCACCCCTCTCATCTTCGCTCAGGGGCAGCAGAAAACCCACAGGCCCGGGTGGGTGTTGTTGGGCTGGGTGTGGGTGTGGGTGGGGAGGGTGGATGTGGGCTGGGGAGGGTGGATGTGGGCTGGGGAGAGGCTGAGCTGAGCACTCTGGCGTATTCCCCCCCTCTCGTTCCCGCAGAGAGACCTTCACTTCCCATCCTACCGTGCAGTCAACTCAGCATTTCCTCCGTAATAAGCGATCTGACGCCTCCCTCCCTCCCTCCCCGAACCACCACTACCCCTCCCCCGCCTCCCGCAGCGCCACTTAACCCACTTGACCAGCGAGCCGGCGGGCCCAGTGTAGCCCCCCGCTGGATGAAAGAGGGGGTAATGGAGCAGGGACCAGAGGATCAGAGGGCCCAGCAGGACCGGTCCCGGTGGGGCGGAGACGCTCCTCTCTGTGGGCTTCAGTCCGTCGAGACACAAGCCAGGCTGGAGAAGTGCGCTCCCAGACCGGGCGGCTTAATCGCTCCACTGCCGTCGCAACGCTGGTTTCTAACGCGGGGATGTGGAGTGTGCTGTTGACACGAGGAAACGGCTCAAACATCCGTCCGACGGCCCGCTCGGAAACAGTGCATAACGGGTTATGGCTTTTTGTGAAGGGGATCCGGAGATTTGCGGAACCGAAACTCGGGTTTGTTTGTGTATTGTTTTCAAGGGTTAGTTTGAATTGTTTTCAAATTCTTATCGGCTCCGGGATAGCGGAGAGAGGGGCTTCCTCATCTTGAACGAGCGCATAAAACAGCAGAGATGGTGCTAAGTGTGTTACGGTTCTGCAGATGGAACCCACCTGGTCGCAGATCAGTTCCCACTTCTTCTCGTTGTCGTATTGCCGTAGTAACCGAGCCTTGTCTGGAGGAAGGTTCATGGAGTTCTGCAAGAGGAGGAGGAGGAAGAAGAAGAAAAACATCAGTTACCATGACCCTGTGAAGTGCCAGCCGCCCAGTGAATCATGTCTAGACTATCAAGGCACGGTATCGTCCAAATTATGACCGTTGTTGACAGAATCAAATGAATGAAGAAAGGACGGATTAATTCTTGATTTACGTACTTAGCAAATTAGACGTGACTCAAACGGGTGAGGAAACATTCTCACATAAGGACAGAGCATAATCTCCTAATGCACACTAGTCATTCATAGTCATCATTGCCACATTGATAGGTTCAATCACACTGTTTCCTGCCATTACACACCCATGACTAAAAGCGATCCTACACGGTAGCTGAACTACACATTTCATCAATGAGCACCAGTCAGAAGAAGCATGATGACCTTTGTGAAAGAAAAGCATATTAGAGGTGCATTCAAAGTGTTAAGTCAATTCCTAACATCCCCAGAAGTTCTGAATCCACTGTTCATTGGAACAGTTCACCAAATCTACCAAGCAACTCATGATTAAAACAAACTAAGTGCAAAACGAGAAGGCAGTCAGGGGTAAGTGTGGAGTGATGGGATGTGTATCAACATAGCAGGTGACCGAAAGAGACAATAGCTCTGCCATGTCCTCGTCTGAGAGCTTCCAGACAGATCTTTACAACGTCACTGATTTTAACATCGGTCGTTCAATGTGAACCATTGGCCAAGTTGTCTGAAGCAACTGAAACAGAGAACAGTGAGTGAGTGAGTTTTCCCTATTGGATGCTTTTATATGTATTTCTTCTAACAGATTTGTGGGAAACAGTCACGGTCAAGCCGATCATATCCATCTGTTGACCTCCATCCCTCGTATTCCCCAAAAATATGAAATGAAATAAACATGGTTGAATGGTTCTTTCTTCAACTTTATGCGATATCCCTGTAGATCCTCAACCGCTTGGCTGTGACCAAGCCCGTTCTATCCCCCTTGTGTGCATTCACCAAGTCTAGAAACCAGAAATGTACAAAAAGAAAGATAAATAGGACAAGATAAACTCCTAGGACGTGTGACCCGAGTAGGTTGGCTGTTTACCAGACCAGAACTAGCGACCGATCTGACAAAACAACAAACTGACAAAACCAAGACTAGCAGTTAATCGTGGTCTGGACCTCAAAAAATGTTCCATTCCAACACGCCCCCGAAGCTAACCCATATAAACACCCAGAGTCCGCCCCGGTAAAATCTCCCAATAGGTCAACTCCTTTTTGGTGAAATCCAACGCCGCGGAGCGTCTAGACGGCGTTCAGCCTACACGCGGCCCATAAATAGGGCTGAAGGGGGGGGGGATATTTTCCGCTGCTTAGAGACAGAGGCAAAAGCAATTTGGCCCTAAAACACAGCTCAGCGCGAGGTTCTCATTTCCCCCCCCCAAAGCCGAGAGACAGGGTGATCCATCAGAGAGCTACGGGGCCTTCCAGCTCCGTACTCCCCGGCAGACCACGCGATGGGGGCGGGACGAAGAGTGATGAGGAAGATATGAGGTGCGTGAGGGGGGCGGGGCCGCGGCATCATGAACACGGAGATGATGAACCACCTGGCCCATTCCACATGCGTGGGGTTTAATGAGTGTGTGCGGATGTGCGTGTGCATAAGAGAGTGTGTGTGTTTGCATTATTAATGCCAACATTGTTTTCCTCTAGATCTGCAGAATCATGTATTATGCCGGCTTTCTAAACCCACAAGTACAGCAAAACAATTCAGAAAGAGATGGATGAAGTAACTGAATTTCGGCTTGAGGATGAATTTATCCAGACAGCAAGCAGACACGGACACACACCAAAACACACACAAACACACACACAAAACCGCAAACTCATTAGATAGAGTAGTTAAAGGGTCATGTATTATTTCAGAACAAGCCAGTGGTAGAAGCCTGCATGCTCCTCTCCCAGTCTGATTAGTATTCAGCAGACAGAAACAGAACTGGCCTGAACCTGTGTTGCTGATGGCGGGAAATGGGAATGGGAAAGGAGGGGGGGGGTTCTATTGACTGAAGAGTCTGGTCTCTAACCAGACCGCCAGCCTCTAGTACCTCTTTGCCTTCCCTGAAAAACACTTTATTATCCAGCTTGAGAACCGCTATGAGAGACAGGAGAGACGCGCTTACTAGTGGTTGACAAGTTCAGCCGCTGTGCAGAGCCAGGAAGGGGGGGGGGGGGGGGGGGGGTGGGGGGGGGGGGGAGAGAGAGAGAGATAGCGTCTTATTGGATGCGGAGGCAGAACCGGGGACGGCAGGGGTAGTACGAACACATTAAGAACCTATCCGGGCTTTTACACTTATCTTGGAAGACTTGTTTTGTGCAGGGGACTAATGGATGTGTGGTGATGTAACCGTGTCGAACGCTGTATTCCTGCAGAGCGGCTTCTTAATGGCTCGCTAGGCCGCATAGACGGAGCTCCGGGCTTCCGGTCTGATGAGAGCTCCACTTACGAGGGAAGAAATAAAACAGAAAACACCCTCGTCTCTCTGGTCCTCATGCCAGCCGTGGCTAACGAGCTGCGGCGGGCACTAAGCTCGCCACTAGGGCCCGGTGGCTCATGTTACACCGTGTCTACAAGCGCTTGCTCTCATGTCCCGTGTGTGTGTGTGTGTGTGTGTGTGTGTGTGTGTGTGTGTGTGTGTGTGTGTGTGTGTGTGTGTGTGTGTGTGTGTGTGTGTGTGTGTGTGTGTGTGTGTGTCCAAAGCCAATTCAAAACAAGGCAAATCATCTTCAAAAAAACTCACACTTCATAATAACGACAGTGTTACTATTGTAGACAAATTGACTAAGAATATGGTCGTTAAATCCTTGAATGTTATTGAATTTGAATGACCAATATCCTAGCTGTTGGGCTTAATTTAGTGTATAACAACTAGCCAATCAAAAGTCTTGAAACTGAACAATATAGCTTATTCTTCCTTGCTTTATTCCTTATTCCCCACTAGCATCTTTTCTTTTCCGAGGTTTACTCTTTGAAAATATGACATATCGTGTGCCCAAATGGTCCTCGATTGCCTTCCAGTTGTTGCATATTACACCTTTATAAATGGCAAAGGTATGAAAGGTGTTAAAAAACACGTTTGGCAGAAGTGGGAACAGTTCCAATGAAAGACCCGTGGGTGTGAGGTATTGTCTCTGAGGAACTTCCTCATAAGTCACAGTCCATCGCACTCAATAGATCTCCAACCACTTCCTATGTAGTCTCATTCCCAGTTAATCATTGTTTGTACAGCAAAAAGATAGCAACGCGATTCATAATTTAACTTGAGATAACATGGGGAAATCACTGGAAGTCAGAAAAAAAAAAAGGGAAAATCTATTTGAAGCTACAACGCAAAGATACAAAGAGAGATAAAATATAATGTAAGATAGGTCAGACATAAAGGGACGGGTAATTCCAGAGGTCATCGTAAAAGTAAAAGTGCTACCCTTTTTTGTCCAACTGAAAAGGTTTGGCCGATGCATTTAGGTTTGTAAATAAACACCTGGCAAAAAAATACCACCACCACAATTGCTATTTAATAATGGGTTTTAATAAACCACAAACAAATGACCGTTAAACTCAAATTCCCTGCTTTGGAAAATAACTGAGGCAGAATGAACTGTAAAATAAAGAAGTGGAAAAAAGGGGTACAGATTCAGATGGGCACAGCGCCCCTCATTCACCGACCAACACCAACTCCACCACCAACTCCTTCTCCACCACCACCTCCAACTCCAACTCCTACCGACACAACCTCCTCCCACCACCTCCCAACCTCTAGGAGGTCTGGAGAACTACCCTCCATGGCACAGCTGGGTAAACGCATGAGAAGACCAGCGCCCCTGCAGGGAACTGTTAAACATGTGGCCTTAACGGCTCTATAAATATCACGGATCCAGCAAAACGCATTATAGTTTCATTTAACATATGGTGCTGGGGGTTGGAAGTTCGAAATTAGACTTGGGCCTCACGGTCAGAGGGCAGAATATGCCCGCTAAGAGTCTCTGTAATCATCTCCAGCTAGACCTCAAACCAGGACTCCAGCAGCTGTAGTTCCCAGAGCTTCTCAGCCTCCACACCTCGCCAGAAATAACCTCCTACCGAGTTCACTTCACCAACAACAGATGAAGAGGAGGATGCACATGATTCTTGTGTTTTTTACGCTCTTTAACAAGAGACAAAAGAAAGAAGAAAAAACTAACAGCCTCCTCCTCTTGCAAATCTGGGATTAATGAAACCCCCGGGGAGGTTCACTACCATGATTCCCACACACACACACACACACACACACACACACACACACACACACACACACACACACACACACACACACGATCTGTGCACTGTGTTTCTTGAACAGTTCTGGAGGTGAATAACGATCGTTTGTCGGGCGCATCTCAGCTGCTTTGCATCGCTGCGTATGCTGATCAGCTCCTGACCTCACCGCCCCCCGACCCTCCAGGTTGATGCAAATCAGGACAGACACAACAGCAGGGAGGGTGGGGTATCAGGGTACAAGTCAAGTCTGGGAAGGACAGACAGAAACTAAATCCTCTTCTACTCTACTGAGAACGTTACGTGCGAGTGCCAAGGACAGACTTTATGACTTGGTGTCAAACGTGTCATCCGTTTAAACAGATTCTTCAAAACTGATGGTTTGTTGCACCACTCTGCATGCCACAACATGACAGCACACACACCTACCTGCCTCAGGTACGGGCCACTTCTCATATTCACATTGCTCAATTCTCAGGAAGTGACTCAAGTGTTTAGTTGTTCTTTGCCTGCGTTGTACGGTGGGCATTAGACGCTATTCACGGGTGTGTCACATGAGCAGAACATGACCGGAGGGCATGTTATGTTCAGAAAAGGATTCCGGCCCGTCAACTAAAATTGTAGCATTGGTGCTCTTAAAATGGACACGTACAGAAGAGCGCTAATTACCTATCAAAGAGTACCAGTTGTTTCCCTAGCTGGGTTCCGTTCCAGCCAGGCTTTCCTCTGATATAATGACCCAACACCGGACACCCAAGAGACGCGGGTTCTGTTCCCGACGTGTGAACGCCGCAGCGACGGACAGGATGCAACAGGTGCACACGTCAGTGGGAAGAGGGTTGGGTGCCACCCCCTCCACACACACACACACACACACACACACACACACACACACACACACACACACACACACACACACTTGGATGGCCGGCGCGTGCTAGCTAAACACCCGCCGCCGTCGTCTCGTTAGCGCAGCATACCGCCATAATCCTCGGCGGTCTGTTGGGGGAGGGGGGGCACAGGTGTCCCCCGTCTGTCCTCAGATTAGCTTTGTAATCCCCCCCGGGACCCCACCCCCGGCCTGCCCTCTAGCTGACTCCACACACACACACACACACACACACACACACACACACACACACACACACACACACACACACACACACACACACACACACACCAAGTCATGTGGACAGTGTTTATGTTTTTGAAGCTGTTCTGTGGAATCGCAACAAAGACCAAATGTTGGAATACTACTACCACCTCCTCCTCCTCCTCCTCCTCCTCCTCCTCCTTCCTCCTCTTCTCCTCATCATTACATTCCAGCCAAATGTGTTTGGGTGACTCAGGAGTGGAGAGGGGTGTGTGCAGGATATGAGGGGAATTCAAGCAGGCTCAACACATGCTGAATCAGAAGAGACCGAATCATCAAGAGTGTTCCTCTGCGAGTCTTACATCAGACGCTTCCTGCAGCGGAGTGAATGTCAAACGCCAAACAACGCTATTGTTTCAGGACATGATTGAAGTCGGATTGGGAATGAAATGGTATTACTGCTGAATCCCCCAAAGTCGAGTCCAAGCTAATCTGTTCATCATGTCTGCAGTCTGTCCATGAATGTAAAGAAATTAACCCTTTCGACCCTGAACATTGACATGTCCGACTACAACTTCTATCAACAATTATCGTGAGACCTGGGATCGGATAACGCGCATCCGGATGACATCCACGCTCTACGCTGGGATGCGTCAGAGGGTGTTTGGAGCAAATGTGCCGGGTTGTCCAAACAAAACATGCAATACACAGAGAGAGAGAGAGAGGTGGGTCCGGCACAGCCAGATGTTGGGTTGCGAAAGCCCTCAGCGGCCTCAGAGGTGGAGTCCCTGTTCCGCGTCCGGGGAGGAGGGGGAGGAACACGAATCGGGAACGATGTTTATGTAACCGATAAACAGAGGCTCAGGGGAAGCCTCGCCGTCGCGGGATTAGGGCAATGATTTGATTTTCTGGAGACGTATTTAACGCTTAAGTAGAACAATAACCGAGGAGTAGGTGGGGTCGAAACGAGCAGGCTTCCAAAAGGAGACGTCTCCAATGGCGGTTAGCTCAGGTTGCACTTCAAGGACGGCTTATCAGCCATCAGCATGTCTCCCTCTGTAAATTCACACTGACACTAAAGACTGGCTCAGAGTCCTAATCCTTTTCCGACATCAGATCCCACCCCGTGAACAAAAGCAGACAAGTAATCTGACTTGTCCTATTTACCACGTCAAGAACAATCACATAGCATCAACAAATATAGAGATGCGTTGCGATAATATTGTTAACCCCCTGAGGGGAGTAAACACACTGAATGGGTAAGTAAAGCGTTGAAACTTATTGCAGACATTGCGGAACATTCCTGAAGTGTCTCAGTGTAAGCAGCGCTTACTGTCATTATGTTAACACAGTACTTAGCTCCGACATAGGTGCCAAACCTGCCCGCATTGGTTTCACTTGTGTTTGGTGTGGATGAAACTTGAGGTGAGTTAACTATTGTTCGGAGAAAACCAGAGAAGCCACTCACTTACATCACCTACGTTAGTACCAGCAGCTTACTGTAACTACCACCATCCTACTGTAACTACCACCTAACTGCTGTAACTACAATTATCCTACTGTAACTACCCCCTAACTACCACCATCACCACCTACCTACCTTAATTAATGCAAACAGATAAAGCATGTGCTTTATAATAACAAAGAGAGAATGGATCTTCACTGATGAAAAGGCCCAGGACCCATAATTACCACTTAACTCACGCTACACAAGGAAACCAGTTTTCATCGCTCTGCCTAATCCACTCCACTTAAATGAAACCACTAATATGTTCTCATGCACATCAAAGATCAGTCTCTCCCCCTATTAATTCTTTCACCTGCAACCTTTCGAATATAGATAGTTTGAGTCAGACGTTTGATCTCCTTCAAGGTGTCTCAATTATAAAGGAACACATTGAACAACCAGTGTCTCTGCGGGAGAGTATGAGCAGTTTATTGTAGAAGTAAAGGCTGTCAGAGCAGATTCGGGAGATGAATGCCTAACAGCATCGCACCAGAGTTTAATAACATCTATAATCCCAATCCCGTCACAGAATGTCACCCGTCATGTTTTAATTAAACTCCCCGGTTGAATGATTGAGTGTGTTGCCCCTTGTGCGTGCTTCCTAGCGTGCGTGATAGAAACCAGCCATCTTCCGCCCGTAAACACAGTTTGCTGTAGTGTTTTCAGCTTTGGGGAGAAGGCATGCAACATGTCACCTAGGACCGCATCGAGCCAGGATGTTCAAATGTGTAACAAGACTTATAACTAAACCCTCCTGCACTCCAGATGTGGAATCAGTCACCCAACCTAACCTTTTCTTTTTTTGGACTATATCCCAAGAGATTGAATAAATCCATCTGTTTATATCTGTATCTGAGACTTAATAGGAGCCTAAGCTTCATATTATTGATGAACAGCTTCCTGTTATGAGGGTAAGCTACACATCAGCTATGGATACAGCTGTAAAAAGTTGTAAAAAGGAAAGTCTCATGTTATATCGAGCTGGGTAACATCTTTCAAGATGGTGGCCACAAACAAACAATGAACCAGCGTCACGGTTCAGTCTCAAGCAGACGAACAGTAAAAATACCTCAGATGGATCTGTTATATTATAAACAGTCATTAAACGGTCGCCTAATATCAGACCTTGACAAAGCCACTTCACCTAAAATGTAAAAAGTAAAATGTGATGATGCCATAAAGACAGATAAGGAACACCTGGCATGGAAAAACATAATAAATGATTAATCAGACGCAGGCTAATGCTGAAGGCCATGTGTGTTTAACACTCGTATTGTGGCCACTCCTGATAAAGCATCACACCGCGAACACACAACACTTCAGCCAAATGGGCACCGTGCACCACAACACACCTACTCGCAGCAATCAGGGTCCGACAATCTGTCTTTAATAGTAGATTACCCGCCACTGTCCAGCCCTTTCTCACCCCAGCATCCCATCATGCATTTCACCCCAGGGGCGCCATGCCAACGGCGACTCTCCTGTTCCCATTGTGTGGTTCTAGGGCCGCTCCTGCTCTGGGCCACTCATCATGTGACCGAGCAGCAGAGAGACACCGGCCCGAGTCTGGGCCTTGCCCAAGACACGTCAGCCAGCACCACCTGTTCCCAACGCTGGAAAAGCCCCTACCACCTGCGGTTATGCGCTAGCCATGCCATAAAGTCTGCATGCATGCAACAGTGAAGGCTATTGTGCCGAGGTATGGCAACCACGTGAAACATTGGCAAATTATTTAATCCTCCGTAAATGATTTGAGGGCCGTCACGGGCCTCTGACTTCCACCCCCCCCCCCCCCCCGACACTGCTGGAGGAGGGGCGGTTTGTCGCGCTGTCCTAATTATAGAACTAGTTTCAAGTAAGCCGGACGTTTAACTGTCATTTTTATGCAAACGTCCCATTTGGCTGCGAAACTACGAGGAGCTCGACAGATTACAACGACGTCTACAAATTGAAGCTTGAGATCCGCATTGTCCGCGCGACGGTAGCGGAGGGAGAGAGGAGGACCCGGGGCACCAGCCGTGCCACCCACACAGTAAATGATTGTGGAAATGCCAAAGAAAGGTTGAGGAACAATGAGTGAATTGGCCCAACGGCCCGGGACGGAGGCCCGAAAGACTCCGCTCACACAATCATCTGACCACCGCCACCCCAGTGGAGGCATTCAAACTCTGCTGCCAGTCTGGTGAGCGTGCATGCAGACGCGCACGCACCCCAACACTGGCCCATGTACTGCCGGATGCGATTGGTCCCCAGGGCGGCTCATGTTGGACTCAGTTACAGCTAATTGGTGGGGAAGCATCCTGGGGCTTCAACTCCGGTCCAACGCTGAGTCCGAACTCCAGCAGACACACTCAATCCTCACACATGTACTGTAAAGCAAGCATTGTGCTCGTCGCACACACGGTTTAACACGCTTGGCCTTTAGCATGCGTGTACGCAGACACACACACATGAATACACAAACCGATGAGGGCACGTGACACGGCGCCGAAGCGACACAGCGCCGGCGACGGTGCTGGCCGCTCGTAGCCCGCCAGTTCTGGGTGCAGTGCCAGGCTCGGTCCCGGGCTCTCCGGCACATAAAGAGACGCTCTGTTCCCCGGGCCGGCTACACAGAACCCGGCTACTGCCCACCCTCTGCTGCACAGACAACCACCATTGTTCTGGTGTTTTAATGAAGAGTCAACATGAATATTCAAGGAGATGACAGGGCAGACATTGGCTGACTGGACGGTCAAAAGGGACACAGGGAACACCTCCTCCAGGTGCTATCACGTCGAGTTGGGTCGTGTGCCGAGGCCACGTCCTAGAGCCGACAGCACAAGGTTGTTTTAGTGTCTTCCAGCCTAAAAAACGTGCAGATCGTGCCCCCTCTTCAACAAAGCAGCTTAAAGCTAATCTGGAGCCCATTGAGAGGACTAGCTATCAAAACAGCTAATTCTCTGTTACCCATATGGCCCGCTCAGACGAATAACATGAACCAACCTCTCCACTGCACTGATACCCAGTCCCTGTGTTGAGAACCTTCTGGCCTCCTGGATACAGACCAGGGACTTTCTAGATGTGGTCGCGAGTCTCGGTTCCGTGAGGGGTTGACGGCTAGCCGAAAGCCCATTCTTGAGTAATTCCGCCCGCAGTCCACTAGGACCGACTAATTACATGACGCTACAACATAAATCAAACAAGTTCCAATATTTTATACAATGCTGCTGCAGTCTGCTGCATCTGGTGTTCAACCACTTTATTGGCCTCCACTCACAACAGTTTGCAGTGAAAGGTTGATTGATAAAGGCAATAACCACATGATATAAAACCGTATCAAGAATACGTTTCAAGTTTGTGTAAATCACGCATGTGCGCCAAGAAAGGTTCAAGCCCCAAAATCTTCCATCTTCCTTCTCTGATCCAAACCATCTCATTGTCTTTGTAGCCTCGCTCCTGTCTCCCCGATGCTATGGTAACCCCTACAGAGACAGAAACCTGCTGACATTCCCCTCGTCCCCTGTGAAACCTCATGTGAAACCTCATGTGAAACCTCATGTGAAACTTCATGTGAACCTACATACATTACAGCAGGAGGGACAGCATTCAAGGCCACTTTCTCATGTTAATAACATGCAGAGAAAAACGAAGATGATTAGAACTTGGAACACAGTGCACGTTAAAACAAAAGACGGTATGTTATGTTTACGCACACATGGAAAACTACTGATTCCCTATTCAGACAAAGCACATTTTTGGGCATATATTAGATCTTCTTTCATGGCCAAGGGCATGTGCCAAATAGTTTCTCTTATCACGGTCGAGACCTTGCATTACAATTAGCCTGTGTCTTGTTTGAAACTCAGCTTGAGCCCCAAGGATTTTCAAGACGCACACTTCAATAGGGGCTTTTCATTTGGTAGAAACCGATTTAAGCTTGAGTTGACTTTTACAGTAATGTGTGTCCTCCCAATAGAGACCCATCTCCCTGTTTTCCAAAATTCAAGCAGAAAAACACTAACCTTAATTAGGATTATAAAATAACCCCCTCTTTGTGAAGATAACACAAGAGGAATATTCTCTGTGCCAACCACAATAACTTCAGTAATTCCCAAACTACCGCCCTAAGTCGTTATTTTACCAGGCTCTTATTAGGAACCGTGGGTCCGTCTATTTCAACTAGTAGTGGATTCCAAACCACTGGAAGCATGGTAACGAAATCAGTGCTCCGCCAGACCCTAGCCTAGCAACCCCAGCGTTGCTACACAAGAGCCCAACGGGAAGACACATGAGCTTAGAGCTGGGGGTTGCCAATATGTCTAGAACCCAGGGGAGCGCTCCAGTTCAGGGGAGGGGCTGTCTCTCCAGGCCTGAGTCAGTCCACCTTAATGTCCAAGTCAAGGTCTGAGAGCCAAAAGGTTGCTCCGGTCCACACAAAGAACTACGTCACATTTGTAACTTCGTCATACGGTGCAAAGTCCTGTAATCCAAATGGTCTCCCCTGTTATGAGTCAGGATCTGGAGGGAGATCAATCCGTTCAGGCTGCCAGACCAGCCCTTATGTAAACACCCAACTCCTGGTCGCCTCAGCCCGGCGTCTAGGAGGCTGATGGCACTGAACCAGTAGGCCTTGCGACAACTTTGTAGTATACATGAGTAGTAGGAGGCAAACACACCAGGAAAGAAACAGTGCACCCACATCTGACACCAGATCTGAGGGGCTGATTCAAACCGTCAAGGGAGGTAAACGGGTCTGCAACGTCATTTTCTCTCCCACCAGACTGTCCGTTAATGTTCTACCTGCCACTCAGAACGAGACGCCCACCTGCGTCTAAAAAACCTGTGACCATCAGCGGGTGTTAAGGAAATGGAACTTCAAACGGACGACCGCACTGGCATAGCACCTGTGGACAATCACGTTCCGTTCAGGTCACACACACATGAACACATCCAACCGTGGAATCAAAGTCATTATATACGTCTCACACCAGCAACGCGGTCACGGGTGACCGGTGTTTATATCCGACCCGGTGGAAATATGGCAGAGTCCAACTTCCACAACACCCTATGAAACCCATTCTTCATCCCACTACAACTCTCCCCAGCGGCACCACTAAGCCAGCTGCCCAAACAAGATAAATCACTGCCCGTCTGGCCAGGTGGATCCGGGCGGACCTTCTAGCGGTGGGGTCTCCGGCTAATCATCTCCGCTGCCACTCGCTAATTAAATCAACGGAGCAGACAGCCAATAGGCCCGACATGCATCGCGCTTTAAATGGAAGAAAATGGTGCTGTGAGTTGTAGCTCTAAAATCCTCCGGACACCTCCGGGCTTCCGTCAAGGTCCAGAGAAAAGCCTTTGATCGGAAAGCAGGCATTTGAGAGGAGAGGATTCTGAGAGGAGGCAGCCAGACAAGAAGATCTCATTCAGCTATTTCTCTCTAGAGCTCAGGTATAGGTGTTGTTGATATTTTCCAATTGAATCAATACGTTTTGCGATCATGCAGAAAGTACGCCTCACTCATTTGCTGTACTTCCTCATGACTGCATTTGCTCCAAACCCGTCCAGGGTCAACAGTTGGCCCCTTGTAAACAGCGAGGTCTGACAGGTAAATGTTATCTCCAGACAGTAGACCTTATTAGAGTAGATTATGACGAGGGCCTTAGTCTCCTATAGCCCTGTCATGTTAACCCCTGCTCGGAAATCCGATAGCTTCCAGCCACCGAGGGTGGAATGCATTAGGCTGACCTGCGACCAGAACATGGCACAACTGGAACCCTGTATGTTTGTGACTCCTGACACGACCTGATCCAATTTTGGTAAGTGGCTAAGGAGCTGAAGGTCTGAGCCACTGCATCTCTTAAGAAAACAAAGCCAGGTCTGTGCCAGAAACGGACAGCTTAGGGAGGTTGAAAATAAAACAACACAAGCCCTGAACTGTGTTGCTGTTTCTTCTCCAGTTCAGGAGATGTTTACAGCAACAAAGCTGGAAACCATCTTCTAGTCTATTGGCATCAATCTGCTGTCTATTTTCATGTTCATCAGCAGGACATGCCATTCGAGTTTGTTTCATATTACTGTCACTTTACAGAATTTAAATAATTGCAACCGTCTTACACACAGTGTAAGTCGTTAGCTCACCCATTGATGTCGAACTGGAAATTTGGCTAATCAGCAATAATTTTCCTTTGTTTGTAATGGTAATGGCTTGTATGCCGATCTACAAAGCTGTTATGTTATGCTTTACGGTTTGTTTCTTACTGAATGTCAAACTATGAATGACAAGCCTTTGCAGACATCTGTAAACACCCTCATATAACTGTGAGCTTTAAGGTACCCTATAATTAGTTATACGCCTATACATTATTCCAAACAATAGAAATGTAGAGGAGGAAGATCCACTGGGATAAGTGGGTGGATGTTTTGAATACAAAACCTCACACAAGTCACAAAAAGAACGCTTTCATAGCCAGAATTCTTAATGAGCAATATGAGCGCAAATTCTAAATGTATTCAATAGACTCAGGGCAAACCAAAGGGACTTGTTGAATCTAGATGGAGTACTTTGCCTTCTTGCAGCCAACGTTACTTTTCCAATATTGCTCTGATCATCGGAACAAGTACTTCATGACTTCATGTCATTTACCAGAAAAGAAAATACGTGCTATAACTTTCTACGGTAAAAAGAGGGGGATCCCGTAAAATGCAATATGCCGATCGGACCAACAAAGAGGCAGCGTGTGAGCCAGCGGTCCAGCCCCAGACACAGCTGTCCCCAGCTGCATGAGGCTACTGGGAGGAACAAAGCTTTGATGGGACCCACAATGACAAAGTTGTGTTACTGTTGCCTTACCAGCACGATTGCAAATCTCTCCTCCAGTTCACTTTGTTCAGGCATGGGGAGCTTCGAGGGCATATGGTGACCCCTGAAGTCGGTGTGGTGATCCATACTCCCTGCGTTCCCCATCGTTGCAGTCCTCCTCCCTGGTGGACCTCTCAATGCGTAAAAGTTTCCGTTTTCACCCCACAAATCGTCTCACGGGTTCAGTGATAAGTTGTGTGTTTCGTTTTTCCGTCGGTGTCTTTTCGGGGTCGGGGCAGTTTAACGTGAAGCACATGTGATGAGAGCCGGACACCCGACTGTGCGTCCTGCGGGAGACCTCGTGAAGAGGTCGGAACTCGGGAAACTTCTTGGGCGACCTGCGGACGGAACGAAACGCGTCCCCGCTATCCGCATCTTGCACAACTACGGCTCCACTCCCAGTGGGGAATAATGACGATGTGCATGATTCAGGCTTAGCAATGCCCGTCTGAGAGCGAAGCTAGTAGCTAATCCCTCCTAGTGCTGACCAGCTAGTTAAGGGGGTCCACACACAGCGCACACAATCACATCGCTCTCCACAATGAGTCCATTCAGAGACAAGCCCCCTACTTGGGCGTGCCAAAGCCCGTCACTAAGGAGACGGTGTTTTGTATGTTGCATTGTGGTACTTTGAGTCCATTGTGCTTCAATAAATCAAAAAGTCAAGATTTCATTAACACGAAATGCTGTTTTATTTAAAAACACAAAGGTATATAATCCTAGGATCACGTTTTTCTGCCCCCTTTAGCCATTGGTGGGATGTTATTTGATATCCTGACAGGGTGGGGTCCAAGACTCCACATTAGTCACATGAGGATGACATCAACAACACATTGGAGAAGATCCAGAAGTTATCCAGATGCGCAGTGGTGTGGCGTTATTCACTGGACTCTGGAGAAACTAAACACTGGGCGTAAGTGAGCCCCATTAGGGATACAAGCACAGCTGACGCATTTCACATTATGTACCAAATGTTGCAGATTTGCGAGCAATAACCCTATTGTAAATGTCAGAGTGCTTGAGCTGTGTGCTCTACTGTCACACCAGACCAAACTGGCACGGTTGCATATAAAGTGTACACCTTGATCCACCGATGCACAGGCTATTCACCTGTTGGACATGCGCGCAAATGTAATGCCTTTGTGCTTAAGGTCCATGTCGCACTGGACGACTTGCTGAAGTTTATAGAAAAGGTGTCTGTGAAACCATAAACATTTTCAAAAGGTCAAAAATGACCCCACTGCCAGACCATTAAAAAAAAAGAAAATTAATTTATAATCCTGATACATTTGAAAGTAGATAACCGGTTACAACATTGAGAGAAGGACCCTATTCAGCCGTGTGTGATCATACTACCAAGTCAACAATCGAACAGTACATCCATGTACAACAGCGCCCTCTAGTGTACAATAACATGCCATTATGAAATAACGTTTTGCAAACTAAAGTAAATCATGTACCAAATGTTTTATCACCTATTTATCTAACAAGCTTCAGTTTCAAATATACACTACACATGTGCACTAACTTGGGATACATAAATGTAATGCCTTTGGATAAGCCAATTACATTTATAACAAAGCAGTGCTGCAGGGTATAGCAATGACCACTAACAGTCAAATTCAGTGGCACTCCCCTTAAAATAAGGCAATTTATCAACTGCATTCAATAACGCTTGCAACCGGGTGTTGCAGCTTGAGGGATTGAAAGTAATCTAGACATAAATGATATATCAATGCAAGAGGCTAAGTACCAAACTATATTTATTGTATACAGTAAAAGGACAACAAAAAGAAAATGTACAATTATCTGTGGAAGATATTAACCAATTCCCCCTAGCATCTGAGATCCAGTACGGCCTCAGCCATCGCTCAGATCAGTGTGCCAGTAATGTCTTGACAAAGAACTCCAAAACTCCCAAAAAGAGGAATACCTCAATGATTAGGTAATAATGTTGATTTTTAAAGAATGAAGCCTGTTGGGGACTAGAGGACTTGGGACGCTGGGGGGCGGGAATTCCCTTTTTTTTGTATGGCCGAAGGACTGAGGAGGGGGCAGGAAAACACAACTGAACTTATCTCTGCTCCAACGTGACGTAAAGCCTTTAAGCAGTGGGATCTAACACCCTGACACACTATACTGCTTCATTCGGAAAGCTATTCACGTAGCATTTTTGGTCCGGGTTACATTAACGTCGTTTATTATCACTTCACGCAAGGGGAGCGACATAATTGAGGTCAAGTGTCCATATACATACTTCTTTCGTTCCTTTAGTTAAAGATGGAATATGGATAAATCAGACATTAGTTTGACCGTTGTTCCTTTAAAGATAACTAAAATGAGTTGTATGTATACGTTTATACATATATATATATATATTTATCTATTTTTTAAGAAATCCAACACATCTTTATCCCAGCTCTCTTCCACCCAGTATTCTGAGGGCGCAGTGGGGCGCACTCAGAACCGCAGTTTCACCGCAGGTACAGAAACAGACACTAAGCGGGCGATGGCATATTAATCTTAGACATCGCTAACGGACCTCCCTTTGTGTTTCCCTGCGGGCCAGCTTGCTCGTGTCTGGAACATGTCATACTAGATAAATAGTACACGCTACTTTAGCATTTTGAACATGGTGGCGATGTTAGGATCTGGCCACAATGAAATATCCCTGAATGAATTATAGAGCTTTCAGTTTGGGTGAAGGTAGAAGAAGGAAGGATCCAAAACATAAGAAACAATAACAATGAGAGAAGAGGACGCTCTCCCGGGGGGGTTGAGTCCTCGAAGGTTTGTTCATGGTCCTCTTAGGAGAGGGAGCCTCCCGTCTGTTGTTGAAATACATCAATTGTGTCTTCGTCCTCCATCTCCAACTGAAAAACACACAAATAAAACTAAGGCTCGGGACACAAACATAACAACACAACAGACATCCCCTCGAACATCCATAGGGTATTTATTTTAATCTGGCCCGTAACAATGCACACATGGTCTTCAAGCGCCTTTGTATGTGCATTGCTTTGGATGCCAAATTCATAAGCATCGGTCTACAGGACCACAGCAATGCGTTGTGGGAGCACACCTTATCTACCTATCCGTTCTTCAAGACAGGATGTAAAAAGCCAGCGTTGCCAAACAAAGCACCTTATAGTAAGAGCATGACATGCTTAGGTAGACCTAGATGTCGACAGCTGTGCACGGGGCACTTGACACTTAATTTCGGTTACCGGAGAAATACAACTGCAACAGAATAGAACCACTATGATAAAAGTAACAGAGTTAGGTCATTTATTGCAGGACCATTAAGGATTGACAAAAGGTTTTGGCGATAGGAAAAAGCAGAGTCGCAAAACATAAATCGCACCACTCTCCCCTCGCCGTTGACATCAGGTGAAGAATAATCGTATTATCTAGTAAACCCGCTACGCTCAGCTGAGAAAGTAGGTTATGGTCCCCAACAGCGAGGATGCATTGCCAAGCCCTAGCTGCAGCGCCCCCCCACCGCACTGAGGTTACTTTGAAAAGGGAGCAATGCTTGCATTCTGCATGCAAACCACAACGACTGGGCAACAGCTAGTGCTTCACCATCCCATGTGTTAATATAGCAGTTTCTTATTTGAATAATACGCCTGCCTTGGGGTAAACTGTCAAGCAATAAGTAAAGAGCATCACAATCAAGTGCCAAGGGGCAAGACAGTACTGATTAGGGTGATAAAATATCTAAAGCTTGCACAATAACAATGCTCTTTTCCAGGTTAAAAGTCCTTAATTATTGTGATGCAAGTTTCCTTTGCCAATAGTAACAGTTACAATTTTTGGCCAAAAGTTTGACAATGTGGTCAACGTTCATCCTTGAGCAAAACTATTTTGAAATATAGACTTTGAGGCAATTCAACGACAAGCCCATTGGAAAATGTGCATCGTCGACTTATCTGAGGAGTGGGCAATACATTCAGCAACATTGTGGGACATGAAAAGAGGATAAAGAGCGTTTTCTGTCTTAGGGAACCAACCTGTGCAGGGGTATCCGTCTCGTTGATTGGCTGTCCATCAAACCTAAACCTTATCTGACGAATCGCCAAGCCCTGCAAAACACAAGACAAGATGTTCTCAAAACCAAACATGAAACATCAGACAAGGAGCTGGGGGAAATGTTGACATTCGGTTATTGATCGAAAAAAATGCAGGAAAGGTGGCTCTTGAGTTTTCACTCGCCAGCCAAGTCATAGACTACATGACTTCAGTAGTAGACCCACCTGTCGTTCGCAGTATGCCTTCATTAACTTGCTGAGCGGAGTGTGCCTTTTGATTTTGAACTGTACGACCGACCCGTCTTGACCCGCTACTTTAAGATTAATATGGTCGTTCTCCGTCTTCACACCTTCCTGGAAAAACACACACACACACGCTCAGCATCCCGTGCACCACAACCTGCACTGAGGACCACCTACAGAACCGAGGTCTGCAGCAGAAGTGCGCACCACTCGCCTGGTGCTGGCTGAAGATGCGCACCCAAGGCGCTCCATCGGACTAGCATAGCAAGCTAGTCCGTGGTTAAACTGGCGCAGAAAGGCACAATGGCGCAAAGAAAAACACTACAAATCGTTCCTTTATCAAACATCTATTCTTCAGCAAACGTCAATATAGCTGATAATGTGTCAGACAAATGGTTTAGAGTAGAATGAACACGTCACAATGCAAGGATGTTCGCATATAAGAGAAAGATCCGCACATTTGTCCACCTTTGTGTTGTCGGTCTGCCCGCTCAAATGCTGCGCTATCTGAAGATGGTTAGCCATGCTAGGTTAGCCACAAAGCTCACGTTAACTCACAAAGGACAGTACAAAACAATGATTACACATGCACAATAGTTTATTTCATGGCAAACCAGCACTAACCTTTGGCTTTTCTTCAGACATTGTGCAGTTTCTCCCCGAGACCTCACTTCCAATGTGAAAACAGATTGCTATCCAGGCAGCGGGCAGTGCGTTAGCGGGTCTGCAGGCGGCTCTTCCTCGGTCTGTTAGGTTTCGACCGGGAGCGCGCACATTACGAAATTGTGATTGGACCATTCCATGTCACGTGTTTCGCATTTTTCGGGAACGTGGATACGTGTGCGCGCAAGCACATGTTCGCGTGCCCGTGGAGTCAGAAACAGACAGGGACTATTTGCACAACTGATCTTTCTAGGTTCAAACACACTGTTGATACAGAAAATCCAGTTGTTTGCAAGTTTGTTGGGTTTAGTAGATCAAGGAGACACATACCTTCATCATACTGTATTTATGTGGTACATAATACTTCAGAACAAACCATGAATATGTCAATAATGATCAATCTAAAAGTGGATACAAATATTATTTGACTATAACATTAGCACAAAAGTAAATGATAATGCAAGAATAATGGGAAATAGCATTTGCAATTTACAATAATAATTGCTAATACTTTTTTGCTATTTGCTATACATCCCAATTAGATTAATTTCAGAGGGACACAAATTAATATATGGTTTACTAGCATTGCGCAAAAGTGACAAGTCAATATAAGGTTTTACTCTTTTTGATAATGAAACATACAGCATAACAGAAATAAATGACTACAGTGGAAAACATAATCACATGATATCTATGTAAAGAGCCAATATAATGAAATATGATTCAATGGAGTGCATTTTCGATTTACAAGGTTCTACATCACATTCTTTATCTGTCATTGGCATGAAATAAAAATCTAACATCACAGTTTAACACATTCTACTTGATAGGAACGATAATCCACAGGGGCCTAACGATACAACATCACAACAATTTCTGATTAAAGACACAATACGTATTGAGATTCTGTTACTATTGCGTCTTCTTCTCCTGGATTGTTTCTTAATTGTCATCCATGCGTGAATAAGGATTCCCCTTTGTAAGACCTATTAAAAGGTAAACAAAATTTCATTAACAGCCCTGTGAAATATTTTTTACTGCTGTCACTACAAAGTTTCAAGTTATCTATTAATGTTGAGTTGAGATTTACTTCTGGAATAGATTTTAACTAACTGTAGATCAGCGTTCTAGAAGAGTAATATTTAGTTACTTAGTGCTCATTCATTAATTATTAGAGCATTTTATATAATTTATTACATCTTACAAGTTCCGATGGGTGACTGAACAATGACAAAGTCAGATCCCTCCAATAGGGGGCGCCGTTAAATCATAAATTATTTAAGATCACATTTTACCACCTTAGTCTGTTAATAAGTATACTGTTGATATTAAAGGGAGAGTGTAACGTTTCCTTAAAAAAAAGACAGGATTCATGCAGATGAAGGTTTCTTACCATATTTCTTCCTGACTTCTTCGTGACGCACATTCATCTCAGACTTTCTGTTTACATAAAAACAAAAGGCACGTGTTAAGATCAAGGATGTCTGAAGGTTGAAGGTGACCACTGCAACCTGTTGATAACGCTGACCGTATCTGGAGCCAAGCAGTACCCAACACTCAATTACCTCTCATCCTTGCGGGCCTTCCTGGCGCGTTCCTGTTGGGCCGCTCTTGCGTCCTCTCGCTTGTTCCTGGAGTTCAACATAATCCACAGAGTGAGCCGCTTGGACTCAAGAGACCAACGTGACAAACTTGCTTGGCAGTTGGCCTTACAAGCAGAGACATGCTCGGAGTCTCGTAGTGTATAACAAAGACATCCACACAGGTAGGGATCTAACACCACGTGCACAAACCCACACAGGGATGTGACACTACGTGCACAAACACAGACATACCCACAGACAGGGATCTAACACCACGTGCACAAGCACACACACACAGACACGGATCTAACACCACACACACACACACACACACACACACACACACAGACACACACACACACCGTACCTAACTGAATAAACCATTCCCATTCCAATGACTAGTGAAGAGTGCATTTAAGTTCAACTTGAAGGTGGATTAGCGGAAATTAAGCCCATCTTGAACAACAGCATCTGAACTGAGCCGAACCTGGGCAAAGGCTGATGTAGGCTGACAAGCAACAATAGGAGTTCATTGTGTTCCTTCTTCTTGGCTGGGGAACTGAGCCAAATTACAAAGTACACTTAGCCTTGTGACTCGTGAGCCTGGTCACACAGGATAGCCCCTCAGCTGATTTGATGAAAAACTAAAGCGGTTTAATTCACTGCTTACCCGATTTTTTCACATTTACAGCAGCAGAAACAGCAAACCAGAATGGCAATGATGATGATGCCTGCCAGCACTGACATGGTAATGATCAGGCTCTGGAAGTTGACTGGAGATGACACCAAACGTAACAAAGGGGGGACATGGGGGACATCATTATTACGACGTTGAGGGGAAATGGGACCTTGAGAGATACATGAAGAATACGATTTTTGTTTGCTGGTCAGAATCTTCTTGTCTTACCCCAGCAGAGACCCCATCGTGCATTATTTAATGGACACACACTGGCCTTAGGCAGGATGCTTCTCACAGGGTAGTCCACACATTCCTTCGTTGACATGCACCACAAACACTGAAACAGACATAGAAATGTGCTCCTTTTATTTTCATTGAATATTGAACAAAGGCTTCTACGTTATATTGACATTTATTTTGTATATATATTTTTTTTTTACTTACAGTGACATTCTTAAGGCAGTCTTCACAAGTGGTGTTGGACTTTGAGGCACAAGGGACTGAAATTGGAATTATAACATAATAATGTGAGTTTATTCAAAGTAGGGCATGGCTACGACTTATTTAGGTATAAGCATGTAATAACCCCATGTTCAGCAGTATTGTGAGTAAAACAAGTGGAACAGATACACTGAGTTTAAAGCTGAACATTTCGCATCCAGTTGCGCAAATTAATTTTGTAATTAATTGCGCAAATTAATTACAAAATCAAATACAAGCTAAATATATTTGGTGTCGTGCAAAAAAAAAAAAACTAATCGCAATGACCCGGTTAAAGGGAGAGACGGGTTTGTTTTGGTCATGTTTTGATCCTGAGGTAAACTTGTGACCTGAGCCAATGACCAAGAGGAGAAGCTAAGTGGCTAATGAAGTAGCAAAAGAACTCACCTCCCGGAGGATCCACGGTCTGCGAGTCGCCGCTTCTGATTCCGCTCAGGGCGAAGATCACAACTAAAAACGCTATTCTATACATTCCGGACATTTCGGGATTTGGCCAAAATTGTTTCACTAAAGCAAAACTTTTGAGTCCCGGATTTGTAAGCAGCTGAAGAGGGGTGGATACCTTCCTTCTTTTTCTTTTTTCTTTTTTATCAAGGTCTGACGTCACGGGCCCCAGGGCCCCGTGGGCCAAAGGAAGTCTTCCACAACCCTTATTTCATGCTCCGTTTCATTTCGTCACCACACCACAGTGAAAAAAAACAACCACAACCACACTGCTTAATGAAATACAATAATTTATTAAAGCATATTTAAATTCAGTTATAAAACGTTGTCTTTTTGTTCAAAACAAGCAGAAGGAACAGTCGTGTTTCAACGGTAGGGGAGTCTCTGGAATGGCCGCCGGCAGCGTTACCAGAAAGCCTCCCTCTAGATCAGACAGACTGGAGAGAGCAGTGGAAGACGGGCGGTGCTGTGACGTTAGGTGAAGACAATCTGTACAGTCTTAGTGGATTTCATTGTTATGGTGGGCAATAGCTTGGCAAATGCATGTTTCCCTGCTTTAACATCATTCAGAGTGTCCCAGACTTCCTGACCTAGATTAAACATTCAACAAGCACAGCCAGCCATAACATTGGGAGCTACAGCCTGTTCGTTTGAGACCATACGACATTCCTTTGATCACTTTTATGCACATACACTTTTGAGCACGTTAACATCCAATGTTGCATCGATCGTGGTACAATTTAGTTGTATCCGAGAACACACAATTCATTCAGAAATCCAAACACAAAACAGCATCATCACAATTAGTTTCTGTGACTGTCCTCACAACATCGGTGCTTGTGAATTCTCCCTGCCAAGCTCACTCTCTCCCGTCATCAATAGTCCACATAATAAATAAGCCTCACAGACACTTGACACTATCTAAAAACAGACAAGATACATCCTTCAGACATGGGGTAGCCAAGCTGCGTCATGCTCGCTCCTCAGTCCTCGAGTAACAGCTCCAGTCGCAAATCATTTCATTGACCAACTCTGTTCAAAAATATAACAGATCAATACTGAGAAAGAGTCTAACAGTAACGTTACACATACAAGCGGCAAACAGTTGTACAACCATTTACAGTGAATGGCACCTTTCGTGAAACGCATTGCCCTACAGGGTGGATTCCTCTCGTCTCTGCAAATGTATGAGAAGGCAAACGTTTCCATATCTAGAAACATGGTGTTGCCACCTTCGTACATTTGTAAATGGCCATATACATTGACTATTTAGTCAAAAATGGTGGACGTTGGAAATGTACTGTGAAAACCCACTTAAGGCAATAAAGTGTAGATGCTGTTCTGTTCTCATGATGTGGTATCGCCCGTTTACCCGAGGGACCCTAAATTACGGACAGGGACTTAAAGGGGAAAATGCTAAATGATAGTGAAATAGCTCATTGCTTTTTACAGAATTGTCCGTGCATGTGATTAGATTCGTTAAGCATGGTTGACGTTGAACATATAAATGCACGCTTGGTCGAATTCCCACCCTGGTTTATGGTTTTAAATGCAAAAAATGAAAAATACTTTTAAATGGCGATGACTACAGAAGGGAACTGTAAGCAAGATAACAGCTACCACCAGTGTAAATAACATGAGTAAGCGTCAAGGACATTCAAAACGAAGCCTGTATCAGAGGAAGCAATACCCTGTGGAAAGATTAGCTTATAGTTGTGCAGACGCTAGCGTTTTGTGTGTTGCAATAAGCAGGAGTTATTTTTGTCTTTCTGTACAAACTTTTGCAACCATTCTTCATATTGCCAAAGTTCGACAATATCGTTCAATGGTCCATTCAAAGCTCTACGATTTTCTTCTGCAAGTGATTTTGCTTCGGGGTCTTCCCTGGTCTTTCCCCCCATGGTCCGGTTGGGTCTGGTTCTGTACAGCACAGGACCCGTTCTGCCCTGACCATCACCGGATCCAGTTGGTTCCGTAGCTCGACACAGATCTCACGCTACAACGCTTCTTCACGATCATGTTGATGTAGGCCTTCATGATCTTGGTGATCTCCCCGACCTGAAACACATAGAAAACCAGAAATTAAGAATCAAGATGCTCTACAAGCAATATAGCAATCACTGTCCTCCAGAAGAACATCACACGTGTGGCGTTGAGCCCACAATGATGTGAACGTACCTGCGGCGTCTCAAATAACATCTCCCTCTCGTCCACGGTGATCTTGTAAGTGCAGGGCTGAGGAGCGCCGAAGAAGACGATGTGCTCGTACGGGAAGGTCTCAAGAGGCTTAGGGTCTCCTCTCTTGTAGACCGAGATGTTCTCCGCGCTCACACTGAGCCACAGATCGTGAGGGAAGCCTCCCTCTTTGCACTACAAACACAACACAAACAGCCCCGTCAAATCGACTCTCATGTCAACAACGCAGGCTTTTTAACTCACACACACACACACACACACACACACACACACACACACACACACACACACACACACACACGACCAAACATCAAACCCAGTCTCCCGGATATTTACCTCCACATCAAACAGCGTGGAGCCGTAGCCGGGCCACTCCTTGATGATGGTCATGTACTTCAGCATGGCTTGGTGCTGGTCGAGCCCCCGGATGCGGGACCACTTCTCCAGGACGCTGGCTCTGGTGGCCGACGTCTCCTCCTTGACCCACATCTCCAGCATCTGCTCCTCCTCCATGCGCTGCTTCTTCATGGAGCCCGTCTTCAGGCCCCTCCGCAGGGTGCCCTCCAGGAAGCTGGTCCTCCGCCGCTCCAGCGTCTGGCCCGTCTGGCCCGTCTGGCCCGCGGCCCCCGCCTTGGTGAAGTGCAGGATGCGGCTACGCAGGCGGCCCATGGGGTACACGTTCTCCAGGGTCCAGTTGACCCGGGCCTTGTCGCCGTGGAGGAACTGCAGGCGCAGGGCCCCCAGGTGCTGCAGGGTCTCCTCCGGGGCGGGGAAGTGGCCGCTGGTCAGGCTCTCGTGGGCCTGAGTGGGGGGACCCGCAAGGGGAGGGTTTAGCACCGGGAGGTGGACCTCACCTCCGGACGGCTCCGTGTGAGCGTCCGTGCGAGTGGCAGTGTGACTCACCTGCTCAAACATGAACGCAAACTCCACGCCTTCCTTGGGCATGCTCTCCACGTCCAGGAAGCAGTAGAGTTTGAAGTAGAGTTTCCAGTGTCCTTCGTCCTCCTCTTCCTCACTGCCAGCCAGTCTGATGGGGGAAATGATTCAAATGATTAATTGAACTGCATGTTTGTCGTTTTAAACTTTGCATCTTAACTGAGCGGCATATTTGACTTAAACAATGTGATCTCTCGGGCGACTTACCGCTCAAACTTAGCCAGAACGTCAGCAACGATCACCCGGCTCTCCACCGCCCGGTCGATGTTGTTCTTGTGCTCGAACAGAGCGAACATGTTCCTGCTGTCCTCCATCGCCAAGCCTCTGATCAGCTTCTCCACCACCTGGACATCAGGGCATTGACGTTAGTCAGACATTAAATTGCACTTTAAGCTTTGGTTTGGAAGTGTTTTTGAAAAACGCAGTAAATACAGCTACGAACGTTCAACATTTACTAAGTAAGCAGATGCTTTTATCTAAAGCTAATTCAGATAGATGAAAATCTGAAATGAACAGGTAGGGCTTAGGCATCTCGCTCAAGGGTACCTGCAGGTAGTCTGCAGACATTGGGAATCAAACCCAGCACCTTTCAGCTCTGACTAAAACAATCACAGCACCTACATTATCCGGCTCCTACACACATGAATTTTGTGCAAATGGAAACATTCCTTTAATGAAGAGATGTTCTCCTGTCTGTGTAGGAACATGAGACGTGAACCCATCCACAGCCTATCTATAGTCCGGTCTACAGCCTACCTCTCCAGCAGTGGTGTGGGAGTTGATGGAGATCTTGCAGGACCCCCCGCCGTGGCAGTAGACTGTGGTGGTCATCTCCTGTCTGGTGACGAGGGCGACGATCTCTTCCTGGGAGGGAACGTACTCCCGGCACTTGGTCTTCTTCAGCGACTCGCCGATGAAATGGGCAAACAGTTCGATCTCTGAGCCAGGAAACAGCTCCTTAATCCTGTGGAATCCCCCGGGATTAAGACGTTTATAAAGATACGTGAAGGGAACACAGGCGAGATACATTCGGTAAAGTTAAATTCCTTTATATATTGACAAAACACAGCAATAAAGGCCTCTCTGAGACGGCAGCAGTTCTGACCCGATTACCTTTTTAGGTGAAACTTGAGGTAGCGCAGGATAACCCTGCTGGGGAGGAATGTGCAGGCCATACAGGTGAGTAGGTGCCAGTGGGCGCGATTGGCCAGGCTGTTGGGTTGGGGGACGTGATTGGTCTGTTTGATCAGCTGACAGTAGACCTCGTCTCTGAGCGGCCGCAGGTCCTGGCAGGTCTGCAGGATGCCCTGGACGATGGGCACGGGGTCCGACACCGCCTCCATCTCCTGCAGGGAGTTGAAGATCTTCACCGCCTCGTCCTGAAGGCTGGAGTAGCCCTTCTCCTTTTGCACTGCAGGGAACGGACACAGGTACAGGTTGGACTCCAAAACACACAGCCGGAGGTCCGTTGCATCTACGTCAGGGGATTTTGCTGAGACTTTTATCCAAAGCGACTTACACCCATTCATTCACTCATTCACACACTGACGGCCGAGTCAACCACGCAGGGCGACAGCCAGCTCGTCGGGTGCAGTCGGCGTGAGGCGTCTCGCTCAGGGACACCTCGGACGCTCGGACACTCGGAGGAGCCGGGAATCGAAGGAGCTGGGAATCGAACTAGCAACCTTCCGGTTTCCAGTCAACCCCGCTCTACCTCCCGAGCTACTGCCGCACCCCAGGTTCATGAAACTGGATACTAGTGTTTAACGGTGGATATAACAGCAGGCTTCCGCACTTACAATGGACACTGACGTCTCCGTAAGGCAGTGGTAGGAGAGGGGAGTGCAGGGGATGCTGGGTGTATCTCAGGATGGGGTTCCTCCAGTAGGTCTGCTCCACCGCCTCCACATTCAGACTGCTCTCCTGGGGACAGAGAGGGGAGCATGAGCCCTCCAGTGGTTTATAGATCATGAACTCAAAATCCTAAGTTGCAGGCGTTGCTGTGGCATGCAGGCAGCAGGAAGAAGCACTTAAAAAGGTTGAATGTTTGTCATTCAATTATTACATTTACTTGCGCCGGGGAATCTCACACAATCCCACAGAGTAATTCAATCATTTGCTTCCGAAGCACTTTTATAAAACCTCAAATGGGTACAAAATGAACTGCAGTAATTCAGTAATTCAGACACAATCGGATCAATAACAGAAGGAGCACTTGAGGAACAGTAGGAAAGCAGAGTAAAAGAAAAGGTACACTATGCACTCACTCCACTATGTGGTGCTGTCAGCCCAATAGACAGATAATGTGCATTACCATTCCTCTACTGGCAACGGCTGTGTGTTTATATATTCCTATTGGACCAGAGCCAAACACGGCTTTGAGAGCCTTGACAAAAACATTACCAGATTAACAGCCGGCCCAAAAACATATTATTCAAAGAGGCTGTCGAATAAGAATGGCATAGTGTACCTTTAGGCAGCATCACCACACACACAAACACACACACACACACACACACACACACACACACACACACACACACACACACACACACACTATATTTAAGTACCTCACTTAAGAACTACACTGTCTGCAACCTGGTTAAGAAGCTGGCATGGATTCGAGTTGCCAAAGAAATGCAAATGAGAACCGGTTAAACAATGAGTGAATTCAACCGGCGTTACTGGGCAAACATCATGATGGGTGACGTTGGGTCGTGTGCTCTGTGAGGGGTCTCTACCTTGATGTCCCTGATGAGCTGCTGGGTGGGGGTCTCGATGGGCACCTTGCTGTCGATGGCCCCCTGTATGGCGGACGCCCACCTCATGGCCTCGTTCAGCATCTTGGTGTACAGGCGGTACGAGTGCTTGCGCCCGTGCACGATGATGTTCCAGTAGCCTGTGTGAGGGCAGAGGGGCGTCAGACCGATGGCTCCATTCTTGGCAGTCTGCCCTTCGACACGTCATTCAGGGGTTAAAAGGACATTTCACAAGGGAGAGACGTGTTCTACATTTTTACTTTTTTATATTTTAGGGCAGACAGCTTTTATCCAAAACACTTACAACGGTTAATACACACACAGACGGAGTAAATCATGCAAGGCGATAGCCAGCTCGTCGGGAGCAGTGTCTTGCTCAGGGATAACTCGGCACTCATATAGGAGGAGCAGGGATCGAACTAGCAACCTTCCAGTCACAAGTCAACCTGCTCCAACACCTGAGCTAAGCCGAAGCCACACCCGTTCCACGTTGTATGATCCTTGTTTCAGCCCGGTGATTCTCAAGGCCTCGGTGAGTTCCTCGATGTTCCTCAACGAGACCTCCGGCAGGAACCGGAGGAGACGTCAGAGCGCGTGGAAACGTACCGCTCTCCTTGAAGACCTTCTCGTCGGGCTGGACGATGGAGCAGAGGCTGTTCAGCACCAGGGTGCCCAGCTTAGCGCCGCTGCGCTCCGAAGTCTTGTAGTAGTCCAGGGAGCTGGTGGTCAGGACGAACCAGCGCTTCTTCAGCTTCAGGGACGTGCTCTTGGCGCCCGATTTCATCTCTTTGTGGAGCCAGCCTAAATGTCAATGTTAACAATATAAAATAAGTTCAGCAAATCAAAGTAGCGCTACAGTGCAAATAAGCTATCTTGGCTTACATAAGGTCATGTATCCAATTATGGTCTCTGTTGATAGTAAACACATCGCTTGCTGTGCTTACCGAGCATTTTAGACAAGACAATATTTACAAAACGCCAACGTAATGCTGTGTAAGCTTTTAGAGTTTAATTCGATTTAGGTAAGGAATGAGCTACTACGGGATAAAATGTGGGTGGTGATGTGGCCCAAGGTGAAGCCGATGTTGCTTACTACGGCTGAAGTACATTATTTCCGATATTTTATTGAATTACAAACATATACAATTATTCCTCCACTGTGTTTTTGACCACATAACTGTTAACTGTTGATTTAAATGTTTGATAGTGTAGTGCACTGTAGTGCATTGATTAAAAACAGTTAAAAGTCAGAAGTGCAAAATAATACAAACCCTTAGAATCGACCAATCAGAATCAAGCATTCAACACATTGACTTTGACTTTAGACTTTATTGTCCCCGAGAGGAAATTCTTTTTCACATCACAAGTACAGGTAAGGGCCGTGCGCCGACAGTTAACAACAGATGGACAACAAACACAACAACAATAACATGCAGACAGACATTGTGGTATAACAACAACCAAACAACCAAATCCACTGACCCCGGACCAGGAACTCCTGGCCGTCGACCCTGGAGTCTCCCTTGGGTTTCTGCAGCAGGCTGATCCAGTGGTGCATCTCCTCCGCCATGTCCGTGTTGCAGTGGATCACCCGATTGGCCGTGATGATCACGAAGGAGTTGGGTCTGGGAACACATTGGACAGGGGGTGTTTATTGTAAATGGAATGCATTTTCATAAAGCGCTTTTCTGACCAGTGGCCACTCAAAGCGCTTCACAATATTGCCTGACATTCACCCATTCATGCACACATTCGCACACCGACGGAGGTGTCAGCCATACAAGGCGACAGCCAGCTCGTCGGGAGAAGTCAGGGTGAAGTGTCTTACTCAGAGACACCTCGACACTCGAACTAGCAACCTTCCGGTTACCAGCCAACCCGCTCCACCTCCTGAGCCACATGGTTTCTGTTCTGGGGAGGGGACTATGACGGGTGACTGTGAGAACAAGAGCAGATCATCTGGGCTGCTTGGAAGACTCACCTGTCAGGATTGTCTGACGCACACACAGAATCTATCAGGCCTACGTCCAGCGTGCCCTACAGACAAAAGAGCGATTCACCAGTGAGAACCTCATCATCACTGTTATCATGTAATCGGATTATGAGAGCAGAGATAATGTCATAAACGCCAGAGGCTCACGGTCAACAATACTTTAAGGATGATCTCGTCAATACTAGACGAAATTTGGATGTAAACGTATATTTCAATTATTTCTAATTTCGACAAATTACAGGACTGGCCAGTCCAATCTAAATCTGGGATGTGGTACCGTGCCTCGATTTAATTGTTTTAAAAACAATGAAATGAAAACCAGGCCTTGTGATTAGCCTACAATTTATTGAGTTGCATGCTTCCAAATCCGAGCAGTATAAGGATAAGTATAAGTCTGAGTATAAGGATAAGTATCTGGCCTTGGGAAGGGAGCCAGCACTAACCACAGCATTCTTTGGGTTGGCCTGCTCGTGGTGCATCTCCATGCGCTGCTCCGGGCTGGCAGTGTGGACGCGACTCAGCACATTGAACCAACCGCTGGGGGGTCAGCGAGAGTTCACAGCAGAGAGGGAGAGAGGGAGAGAACCATGTGAAAGGAATTAGCACGTTTCAGTTCCACCGTTGGCCAGCAGGGGGAGCTTGGCTTCTAGGTGTTATTTCTGTGGTAACGTGATGAAGGCTAATGTAATGTCGGTGGTAGGGGGGTCTGGTACAATGATAGACGTTTATAAAGGCGTACCTGGCGTCCTCCGGGGTTTCTGCGTAGATATGATAAGTACGCTCTTCTGTAACAATGTTCAGGGCGTTTTCCTTTTCGTGGTTATCGACAATTTGCCTTTAAAAAAGAAACATTCCAAAATTAGTTTGATATAATGACAATCAAGATGATATTCTGTGTGAAAATGAGTTGCAGAAAATGAAAGCTGACCTAGCTTTACGAAAAACAAAGTCTG